>NC_045805.1:33048397-33348397 GCF_009873245.2 Balaenoptera musculus | reverse complement strand
CCTTTTTCTTTCTGGTTTGCTTCAGAAACGTGGAGATCGCTCCAAAATATCCCCATTTTTCATTCTCCTCTCTCTGTCTTGGGACAGCCTGAGATACTGGCGGATGCCTCCCTTTGGCAGCTGAAAAGCTGGGATCCAATTAGGGCCCGTGAGATCACTGGCAGAAGAGAGTGGTCCAGTGTGCCGGCCACAGTAGCATCTGTTTAACTGCATGGGGATCAGAGGGATTGTGCCCCCTCTGGTGATGGCTGTGGGAGCAGTCAGCAGAGCAACTTCCTTCTCCTCGGCTCCCTCCCCCTCCATATTCCCTCTCGGTGAAGGCAAGTTGGCCAGTCCCAAGACGCCCCATCTGTCTGACTCACCCTTCCCTCCCTGCTCCCATGCCTCTGCCCCATCCTCAGGGCATGGGCTCAATCCATCTCTCCCGACACCAGGGCCAGGCAGAGAGACAGAGATCAGACGGTGGGACTAATGGCTTGTCTCCCCGAGTACCTGGACTGCATCCAGGGCTCTGGACACATTCCTTGGTCCAGATGGGGTCACCCATCTCCTTCAGGGGTGCTTTTCCTAGCCCAGACATCTGAGTGAGGAGATTCATCTCATCTTACCCGCAAAGACCCAGACTAATTGGAGCCCTGTTTCCACAGTGCCACCTGGTAAGAGTCAGCTGGGTGCTGGTCTCCACGGGAAGACCTGGGTTAAGTAGGCAGCAGCAGAGAGGGAGTGAAGGGGTCTAAGACCCCCTGGCAAATCAGTCAAAACTCTTATAGAAAACCTGCTTTAGCCCTAGAGCTGTCGCCACAGCTCTGAACATCAAAGTTTGCAGCAAGCTCATTAAATATGTACAACAGAGATACCAGGCGTTGGCGGGTGAAGGAAGGATGCGGGGAGGAATAGAAGGAGGCCGGTGGAGGTTGCCGGAAGGAGGGAACCTGTGGTTCCTTTCCCAGGTCTCCCAACTGCCAGACCTCGTCTGGGTGCATCTTCTGCTTGGGGGCCCTTAGTAAGAAGGGCCAGTGGAGCTACGGTGCACCCAGGAAGTGTGGTCTTCCTAGGAAGGCTTCCCTCCCTCCTTTCTCTCCTCCCTCAAAAGCTTACACTGGCTTTGGGTGCAAAACAAAGAACACGTACCCTGTCCTTAAGGAACTCCTGTTCTAAAAGCAGCCGCATAGCACAGGGAGATCAGCTTGGTGCTTTGTGACCACCTAGAGGGGTGGGATAGGGAGGGTGGGAGGGAGGGAGACGCAAGAGGGAAGAGATATGGGGACATATGTATATGTATAACTGATTCACTTTGTTATAAAGCAGAAACTAACACACCATTGTAAAGCAATTATACTCCAATAAAGATGTTTAATAAATAAATAAATAAATAAAAACAAAGAAAAGAGACCATAGCACAGCTAATGGAAAAATCACAAGCTTTGGAGTCAGAATACTTGAGTCTCAGTCAAGCGCCCACTTACGAGCTTTGTGTCTTAGGGCAACTTAACTTACCCCTTAACTTCTCTGATCTGTGTCTTCAACTAGATATTAGGAAATAAGAAGTAATGTATGTGTATATGATATAGAGGTACAACGAGTGATCACTTCATTATTAAGCAATTATATAGATAACAAAAATACAGACCAGGACACGATAAAGGATGGAAATGAGGAACTGACAAAGTGCTACAGGGTCACACAGCTATTGAACAGTGAAGCTCGGAATCCTAACCCAAGATTGCCTTCTAAAGCTTGAGGACTGTGGTCTTGGTTTTCAGACAGCCTGCGGGTCACTCTGATGATTACATTTCATTCCAAACAAGGCCCCTCCTTTTAGCTTTGGGAAAGTTGCTCTTGCAGGGATCTGTGGATCCGTCAATCTGTTCTGTATACCGGGCTAAATTCTAACCTTCCTGACTGAAGGAATTAAAGCAAGAATTTTGTTTGGGTGAAGGGAATTGGGAGCCAAAGCAGGAAAGCCAGGCTAAAACTTTGTTGCAGTCTCTGGATGCACAGTGGAGGTTAGGAAAAGGCCCTTCTTCCAGAGGAGCACAGGTGCCCAGCACTCACACCAGGACCAGGCACCAGGCCTGGTCCTTGGCGGCTGGGAGCCCACCGAGGTCTTGGTTAGAATGCAGTTGGTGCCTGGGGGTTGAGCCTCCTTTTTGCAAGTCCTGTGAACCTGTACTAAGCACAGATGGAAAGGAAGGTGCTGGTCTCCAGGGCTTTTCACACATTCTGCCTCCAAATGAAGTTACACCTAGGAGTTGGATCCTTGGAACACCAAGAACAAGGTAAGCCAGCAGGCAGCAGCATTTGCTACAACCAGATGCCAGAACGCTGAGAAAATATGGACCATCCCTTGGGGTTTCTCACAGGAATGTCCTTTTATGTTTGTGCAGAACTTACTTCACAGAGCACTTTCACAGTCGTTATCCCTTGACTTTTCTGTGGGACCAAAGCAGAGGCAACACGAAGAGGCGGAAATAGCCCAGGGATTGGCATGAAACGGACATGGGTTTGAGTCTTCCTTGTAGATTGAATAGCCGTGACCTTGGGTAAGTTGTTTACTCTTCTACCTCTCAGTTTCCTGCGCTGTACGGCAGGGATTATCCCCAGGTAGGGATTACGTGACATCTGACACACTGAGGGCCCTGGCATCGCGCAAAGGCTGTTCTCCCGTCCTGCTTCTGTCTGCTTCCTGCCTGCTGTCTGCTCCTGCAGGTCAGTGCCGCCTGGCGGCTGTTCCCGAAATGGGGGTGCCCATTGGCAAGGCTGCCAAGACAGAATTTCTGCTTGTTTCTCTTGTCTACAGGGCCAGACGTGGGCCTCTGGGCGAGGGAGTTGCAGAGGCTGTGATGGAGGACCAGGTGGGCTCAGGTGACAGCATGATCTCTGCTGCTGTGTGTCGCTCTGAAGCACAACGAAGGGATGCCTGTAGTGTCCTATGGTGTAGGGACACGGAGGGGGGCTCTTCAGACAAGCCGGCGTCACGCCAGCTGAGAACAGGGAAGTGGCAGGTACTAGCGTGTCTCTTTGTGAGTGGGATCCACATTGCCCGGGTTGGGTGGGGTCGGGTGGAGGAGGTCAATGGGATGGTGGTGGAGAAATACAGGGCTAGGTTCATTCAAGCCTCTGGTAAACGCATTTTCATCAACCAATCATTATAGCACCGTGTATTATGTGTGCTTCTTCTTTTTTTTTAAACAAAACAAAGGAGATTTATTTTAAGAAAAGATTTCTTAAAATAAGCTTTTGTCTTTTATCTACATTAAAGATTAGATAACCTTTTCTCAGTGCATCCAATGAATTTTCTTTTTTTTTTTCATTTTTATTTTATATTGGACTATAGTTGATTTACAATGTTGTGTTAGTTTCAGGTGTACAGCAAAGTCATTCAGTTATACATATACATACGTCTATTCTTTTTCAAACTCTTCTCCCATTTAGGTTATTACAGGATACTGAGCAGAGTTCCCTGTGCTATACAGTGGGTCCTTGTTGGCTATCTATTTTAAATTTTTCTGTGTGTTTCTGTTCAAAGACACCTTACTTATTCTACACTGTTGATTCAGTAGCACTGAACTCACAATCCACAGAGTTGTAACTCACACTTGAAAGAAGCATGTCTCACACACGTCCTTTCTTGCATAAGTCACATCACAGCCATCTTGCACTTAGGAACATGGGATGGCACTACGGTTGGGGGCCATGGTGAAATCACCAACAAAAGGCACAAAAACGTGGCACCAGAAAGACCACACAAAGGACATTTGTTTACAATATGTAGCAAGAAGGCAGGGCATCGTCTTGTTCGACATCATCTGGGCCCTTGTGCTCAGATTTTTCACCCCTGCGCATGTGTCCTCTAATGATCATGAAAGCACGGCGCTACTGATTTGGGGGTTATGAATCAATTTTAGTGAGTAAGCAAATTTGCAAACGTGGACTCTGAATAATGAGGATCAGCTGTACTTTCCTCCTTCCACCTTACCTCTCCTCGACACCTCCCAATGCTTCTCGCAGAGCCCAGGTTTTATGAAAGATAGTCACGAAATAGGATTCTTTCACTTTGGAACTTGGTTGGTGACTTAGCACTTATTTGCCTCAAGTTTTTTTTTTTTAATTAATTAATTAATTAATTTTTGGCTGCATTGGGTCTTCGTTGCTGTGCGTGGGCTTTCTCTAGTTGCGGTGAGCAGGGGCTACTCTTCGTTGCGGTGTGTGGGCTTCTCACTGAGGTGGCTTCTCTTGTTGCGGAGCACGGGCTCTAGGCGCTCTGGCTTCAGTAGTTGTGGTGCACGGGCTTAGTTGCTCTGCAGCATGTAGGATCTTCCAGCACCAGGGATTGAACCCGTGTCTCCTGCATTTGCAGGCAGATTCTTAACCACTGTGCCACCAGGGAAGTCCCTGCCTCAAGTTTAATTATAATTTTGAATTGATGAATGATTTAAACCATTCTCTGGCCTCGGGTCTAGGTAAGCGACAATGCCGTCCAGCTGCCTACTTACAAGGCAAAGGAGGACCTTTGAGATGAGATCTGACACTGTCACCTGTCTTGCCTTGTCTTCCTCCAGGCCCTTCACAATGGGGCTCCAGCCCTGCAGAAATCTGTGACGTGTCCTCTTAGACAAATGTCTATTTGCACACCCTGCTCTGTGCACCTGAGCACTTTCCTGCCTGGCTGGCTTCTCCCTGTGAAGTTGGACAGCGAGGCCCTTCTCCTTCTGTTTCCCTTGACACCCGAAGCATACAAACCTATTTCTCCCATTTTATCTCATTTATCCATCTACCTGTTTGTTTTCCCCATAAGACTTGGGGGAAAGGACCCTTTTGCATCTTTGCTTACTTGTGCTTGGCAAGCAGCTTCAAGAGAGGATGGATGGATGGATGGATGGATAGATAGATGAAGGAGGGAGACAGCATTCTCAGATGATGAGAAGACAGATTGCTCATGGTGGTGGAAAACCACTAAGTATTTGCTCCTAGAAGGCATCAGAGGGGAAAGCCAAAAAAAAGTTCTTCTGAATTTATGTCATTATGTCCATGGGGTCACTAATCCTCCAATCTTGGTCACAAAGGTTGAGAAAATTGAAGGGTAATTTATTGAAACTCATTGTGTTCAGACAAATATGGACCCTTCGTTTCAAACTTCACATTTCTCTGAAATATATCTGACTGATAGCAGAGAGCAATCAAACAGAAGTAGGAAGAGCACTGGGCAGAGAGTCTTCACTTGCACTTAAGTGATAATACTTATACACCATTGCAAGTCATCTCACCACTCAGGACCTCAGTTTCCGCACCTGAGGAATAAAAAGATTGAGAGACTGTGCTAGAGTGCTGGGGTTCTGCTGTTGTCAGCATTTATTTTGGCAGCGTGATGTGTACTGTCGTCTCTGTCGGCCCAGCATCTTCTCCTGCTTCCTTTGTCTCTAGGATCAGGCATGGCCATGAGAATCAGTCCTGGTCCATCAGTGTATTCCCTCTATCCTGCCAAAGAGATTGGTTCAGGTATGGACACAGGACTAAAGCCCAACCTGTAAGACTCATTTTGTTGGAACTATTAGTCCCAACCAGGCAGATATTGTTAGTTTTCATCCAATATTCATTTTTTCCACCTTCTTTAATGGTAGAATTCCTAGTTTTTAGCTGGGCTTATAAGTGCAAGGAATAAAGATGACATTTCCAGCCTTTCTTAGAGTTAGTTGTGGGCATATGATTAAATTTGGCTGATGGGATATAAGAGGAAGTATTATATATTACTCTTCCAAAGTTTCCTTAAAGGAAGGGGGGCAAACCCTTTTTCTTCCCTTCCTCTTTCATGCTGGTTGGAATACAGACAAGATGGCCGGAACCCATGCAGCCATATTGGACTATGAATTGGAAGCCACCTGCGACAGCAAAGCAACAAAAAAGAAACCTGGATTCCTGATGATTGTGGAGTAACTCTTCATTCCTGGACCGCTTAGCTCTGGACTTTCTTTATAAAAGAGAGAATGAACTTCTTGTTCAAACCATTGTCATTTTGAATTTTCTTTTACTTGGCAGACTAACCTGATCCTAACAGACAGAGAGCTATCAGGGAAAAGAACACTGGACTTGTGAGATGATAGAAACTTGCCACTGCATGGGAAGGGTTGCCTGAGTGAAGCCAACATAGAAGAAAGCAGGGTAAGAAACAGAATGCAGTGTCCTGCTGACACTGTCTAAACCACTGTATCGCTGTGCCTGAAACCCATAGCCCTTAACTTTTTGGTTACGTGCATCACTATTCTGGCCTATACCTATTTTTCTATAAATCAGGGTCTCTGTCTTTTCAATTAGAAGAGTCATATCAATAGAAACAGCAAAACCACTTCACCAAACAAAATCTTACTCAGAACTGAATGGTATTCATGAGGGGCTACATCAGTAAAGCAGGGCTGGTAGGTGGAGCTGGAGAGTTCTCAGGAATTCTTTCTCCTCCTCACAATGGTTTGGAAACCCCTCAACTGGAGAATTCTACAATTCTGTAGAAGAACAGCTAAGTCTGTAACAAATGTCTGCTCCTTTTTTGGAGTCACAGCAAAGCCAGTTATTGCATCACCAACACTTTTTAACACTTTTTTTTCCTCCTTTGGTAGCAATGTTTATAAGCAAGTGGACACCTTAGTTGAGTCAAACAAGTCCCGTCCTCCCTCGGCTATTCCATCACCTTCCGTAACCCAGTCTTGTGAGCTCATTCTTAATCAAGACCTGGCAACCAGGTCCTTTAGCTCCAAATCATTCTTTCATATTTTAATGTGTGAGTCTTGGGCTTAGAGTGAGCTAGACCCACGGGGACGTGAACCTCCCTCTAGTGAATTCTGCCATCATTTGGATCTTTGGCATCTGGGATTGGTCCAGTTGTTGCCCTTTGGAACTAAGTTCACTTTGCAAGTGCTTGTGGAGATCTTGGAAGGGGGTCAGATTCCAAACCTGGATCTCAAGTGTCCGTTGCTGCAGGAGAGACTTGGAACATGGAACAGAGACCAGCTGTTGGAACATGGGATGGAGACCAGCTGCTCCCTGTAAGGACCCTTGTAGGAGGCGGAGGGCACACCAGCCTCCAGTTCCACTCCTCAGGCAGCCCTCAGAGCAGGCACACTTAGTCACTGCACCGGACCTCTAGGTTGGGAAAGGGAAGAGTGTCCTTTCTCTGCCCAGTGACCACCGATGTTGTATCAGAATGTCCACGCTCTGGGCGGGTGGAGCGAGCCTTCCCCTCTTCATGTCAACATTGTTGACATTTTGTCAGCAGCCCAGGCTCTAGAGGCCACACCCTGGCATGAGGAGAGGTGAAATCCTACTGGAGCTTGTGCTGCAGGCGATCACTCTGGGATTTGGGGTCGAGTCTTTTCATCAGAGGCACAGAAGCCCTGGGGTCAAGGCATATAATTCTTTCCAGCTTCGGGGAAGAATGAGGCAGCAACAATAGCTGTTCTTTCCTTTTCCCAGGGCTCATGTGTGCCCTGGCTGCTGACCCAGGGAAGCTGCAGAACTAGACTCTGGTATCAAATCAGAGGCTTGATAGAACTTCCAGCTCCTCCTATGAGAAAAGTGGCATCGATGCAACCATTTAAAAGCTGTGGGAGAGCAACACGGATGGACCTAGAAATGATCCTACTAAGTGAAGTCAGACAGAGACAGACAAATACCATATGATATGGCTTATATGTGGAATCTAAAAAATAATGCAAGTGAACTTATCTATAAAACAGAAACAGACTCACAGACATAGAAAACAAATTTATGGTTACCAAAGGGGAAGTGGGGGGGAGGGATAAATTGGGAGTATGGGATTAACAGATACACACTACCATACATAAAACAGGTAACAAGGACTTACTGCACAGAGAACTATATTCAGTATTTTGTAATAAACTATAATGGAAAAGAATATATATGTATGTATAATTGAATCACTTGCTGTACCCCTGAAACTAACACAATATTGTAAACCAACTACACTTCAATTAAAAAAAAAAAAACACCAAAAATAAGCTGCCTCAGAGTCTGACCTAGACTGGGGGCCCTGCTGTGACTTTTCCAGGAGTTGATGTGACACAAAGACGGTGAGTGCCTCAGCCCAAAGTGGTCCATGGTAAAGGGAACAGAGCTAGACCAGCATGAATGCTCCTCTCCCCAAACGCAGAGAGATACAGTCTGCATTACAACAGCTCTTGAGCTGACAGGCACGGGTACCCCTTTCATCGTGTGTAAGCCCCTTTGCTTAATCAATAACTGTACATGCAGTTACTGGGCACCTGTTTTGTGCCTGGGACCATGCTTGGTACTAAGGAAGACTGGAGAAAGGTGTGGGATATGGCCTCTGCTGTCAGAGGTCCCATGGTTTAGCAGAACGGAACGTCTCTGCTGTCTGGAAGGAGACACTCAGAGACTGAACCCCAGATCACTGTGGATGTGGGAAAGAAGGGAGGGGATTTGATTGCTTGAGGGTACCAGTGTAATAAGGGAAGAACAAATCTGACTCCATAGCAGATCTGTTCCTTTTATTTTAACCTTTGTATTCTATTGCTTTTGCTACAAGTTAAGAATGTTGCCTATAGCCTGAAATACACAGAATAGCCCATTCTCAAGGCTCTGACCTTTAAGGGTGTAACACTTTTCCATTCATGTAGAGATAAAAAGTTGCAGAACAGAGAATAATATTTGTCTTCTTGGAGGTTTACAAGAACACTGTGACCTGACCTAGGTGGGGGGGCAGCTGAGAACAAAGGATTCCGACACCAAGAAGTTTGTAACAACTAACCAGGCTCCTCCCTCATTTTGCCTTTAAAAATGCTTTGCTGCAGCCCTTCAGGGAGTTTGGGATTTGGGGGCATAAGCCACCCATCTCCTTGCATGGCCCTGCAATAAACCTTTCTCTGTTCCAACTCTGATGTTTTGGTTTGTTTGGCCTCGCTGTGTGTTGGGCACATGACTTGTGTACGGTAACACAAGCAGTAAAGTGAGATCCACAATATTCTAAGTTTTATTCTAAGTTGGCACACCCTAGACATGGTCCTGTCTCTGAACGAAGGTTTGCCAGACTTTCTAGCAGGAATTTCAATTTCAGGAGAAGATCTTTATTGGGCTTATTCGCAGGTATGTCTTTTGTGTCCAGTGAAATGCCTGAGAAGCGGCAGACACTTGATAAATATTTGCTCCGTGAAGGAATTGGAGAGAGACTGAAGTGGACACAGGTGTACACTCCCCTGCCTTTGCAGTCATTTCTGAACAAGCTTTGGGGAGAGGATGACCTCTTTCTGCCATGTCTCTGGGAACCGGGTGAGGGTTCCAGGGATGAGTAAAATGTGTCCCAGCATCTGAGAATGTATTACCAGACGCTCTTCCCTCACTTGCTCATCAGACAGAGCTTTCCAGAAAACTTATGGGAGAAGCCCAGAATCCCTTATCATATGCACTCTCCTCTGCTGTCTCTAATGGCTGTTATCTGAAAACTGTCTAGACTGTAGATTCCAACTGGGCTGAGGCAAATGAGAATGAAATATTTCTTCACTTGGGGGTGGGGTGGGCATGATGAAATATCCCTGTTCCTGACCTCTGGGGCCGGCTCCCTCATAGTCAGCTAGAGGTCCCACAACATGGGGAAATGGGATTTGTCAGTGTCTCAGTGATGGCCCATCACAAGGAGACTAGAGACAGCTTGGCTTGCACAAAGGGTTTTTGCAATAAACTTTTCCATTTGGGTGAAAAGGGAGCAGGAAAAGCCTTTAATCTTGCCTTTTACGTGGTATCTGGGATGGGGCTGGGGTCACTGCTCCCAACTGCTGAGATAGCATTTTGGTGGGACAGTGGGAGGTGGATTCCAGCCCCCTTTTGGATCCATGTCTAACTTTTTTTTTTTTTTAAAGAAAAAAAATCTCCTTTTATCCCAAAGCTCATCATCCAGCCAAGAGTACATTTTTTTGCCGTTTATTAAACATGTTGCCTCTCAGATCTTATATTAAAATCTATTTCCTTTCTGTAGGGGACAAGTTGAAACCAAGAAAGTTGCCTTGTAATTTTTTCCACTTTGATTCTGCTGTTTGCAAAGGGCACCTCCAGCTCTTCGGTTGTAGTAGGGGGGAGGAAGGGAGTTAACTCTAGATTTACTGCTCCGAGGAGGATGGGGGGTGTTGGGGGCACTGAGAGAGTTGGGTCCCCCCTCCCTGGTCAGCGCTGACTTGGCATCAGCAGAGTGAGTTAGGGGAGCACGCTGGCTGTGAAAATTCAGTTAAACCAAACCCTTCCTTAGTCGATTCCACAATCAAATAGAAACTATCACCCGCTATTGTAGACCCAGAAGGGGTTCTCCCCACTCTGTGGGGTCTTCCAGCCCTCGGTGATGTCTCTATCTCCTGGAGCATTTGTCTGATGGCAATGGACACTTCAAAGTCAGAAGGGACTTAGTAACACCCCCCCTGAGCCTGGAAATCTCTGCTGAGAAAAGAATTCACTTTCCTGCAGGCCTCCGTGATCATCAAAATCCTCTTCCTCAGGTTGGGTTGAGGTCTGTCCTGCTCCCAGGCTCTGGGCTCTGCCCTGCCGGCTGGAGAATCTCAGTTAATCTGTCACTCAGTCACCAACCAGGATGCTTGGCCTCCTTAATCAATAGGAATTGATCAGAGGCCAGACAAGAAACTCAGGCAAGTGTTTATTGGGGCCCCTGATGCAGCAAAGGGGTGCAAGAACAAATAACAGTTTCCCTTGCTCACTCCCTAGCTGGGGAGAGCTTGTTCTTTACATGGGGTGAGAGTAGGTGTGTGTCCAAGGGTCGGGCTGGAGGGGTGGCTTAGGTGTTTTGCCCACCCTTTGGTGGGGTTGAGTGCAGGGGGCATGCACAGTACCCTGCTTTTGCTTCCGACATCCTGCTTTTGCTCCAGGCTCCTCAGAAGTAGCAGCTGGGTTTTTGGTCTTTTTGTATCTTGTTGTCCATAATTTGCCCCAGCTGCCCATGTACACAGCTATTTTTAGTCCCTTATAGTTTCTTTGTATTTTGTTGCTCGAGATGTTTGTCCAGGTGCAAGCCCTGCAGCAAAGGGTCCCAGGTCCCAGATCCCAACCTGTCTCAGAGTGACACTTCCATTTCCAAAGGGGAGAGCTGCTTCCCCTGCTAATCACTGCTGCGTGGAAATGCGGGCCTAGCCTGGCCAGAGTTTACAGTTTTTCAAGAGAAGCTTGAAATTCAGATTTTTTTAATGTGCAATCTCTCACTTTCTAGATCCTGGCAACTACTTAAAGAAACTTATTATAGATGAGGGAAACAAAACAAATCAAGCTTCAGGCCAGGAACAGTTCATCCGTCTTCACTTTGTGATGGAAAAACGAAGATCAGGGGCTGCAGGTGTGAGAACAGCGGTACAGCTCTGAAATGTTTAGGACCCCATCGCCCCATCATTACTTTTGCTATTCTCTGTTCCCCAGGAATGACCAGCATATGGTCCTTAAGTGCTCACATTCACAGATGGCGAGGAAGGGGAGAGACTGTGTCCCACCCAGAAGCAGTGGGGGGGAGGCAGCATCCAGCGATGGTGTGAGTGGCAGGGGCCGTGCGGGAGAGAAAGTGGGGACCAGCTGGCTCCCATCACGGAGGAGAGAACTCAGAGAGATGCCTGGAGGGGGGAGAGAGAGTCCCTGGAGATTCCCTGGGTTGCAGAGACTGCTGGGTCCTTCCAGGGTCTCATGGAAATAGTGCTCCCGGGGAAGGGAATGCTACCTTGCTGGGCTGGACAGACAGGAGCTCGCTGGGCAGACCTCGGGGCAGGGGGGAAAGAGGTGGCTTCTCGGGCACGTGGCAGGGGTGGAACAGGCTGAACCTGCATTGGCAGGTGGGTTCTTAACCACTGTGCCACCAGGGAAGTCCCTACCCTGTCTTGATTATTGTAACTCTATAGTTAAAGTCTTGAAGTCAGGTTGTGTAAGATCTTTTTTTTTTTTAAGATTGCTCTGGCTATTCTAGACATCTGTATTTCCATATAAATTTATGTATTATCTTGTTAATTTCTTTAAAAAAATCCTGCTGGAATTATGATTAGACTTGCATTAAATATCTGGATACATTTAGGGAAAATTGACATCTCAAAGTATTGGGTTTTCTAATCTATAAATGCAGCATATTTCTTCATTTATTTAAGTCTTCTTTAATTTCTCTCAGCAATGTATAGTTTTCAATGAAGAGGTCTTGCCCATCTTTTGTTAAATTTATTCCTGAATATTTTATGTTTCTTGGTGTGGTTGTGAATGGAATTTAAAATTTAAAAAGCTTCCCACTGACTGATGCTAGTAAAATAATATAATTGTTAGTCAGCAGAATATAAAAGTATATCCAGAGTATATAAGTCTGGGTCCAAACAGGAGAAAGTAACCACACACTAATTTGAATAAGGAAAAGTTTAATATTAAGAATTATTAACAAGGGGTTTGAATGATGAGGGATTGGCTAGTAAGAAGTGAAAAGAGTTCTGAAGAATATAGAAATAAGAGTTATAAGATGGAATTTCCCTGGTGGTGCAGTGGTTGGGAATCTGCCTGCCAATGCAGGGGACATGGGTTCGAGCCCTGGTCCGGGAAGATCCCACATGCCGCGGAGCAACTAAGCCCGTGCGCCACAACTACTGAGCCTGCTCTCTAGAGCCCGCGAGCCACAACTACTGAGCCCATGCGCCTAGAGCCCGTGCTCCACAAAAAGAGAAGCCACTGCAATGAGAAGCCCACGCACCACCATGAAGAGTAGAGTAGCCACCATTCGCCGCAACTAGAGAAAGCCCACATGCAGCAACGAAGACCCAATGCGGCCAAAAATAAATAAATAAATTTATTTTTAAAAAAAGTTATAAGATGCAGTCACTGATCCTCAGTTGGATACAAAGCGCCCATAGAAGAGACGCTCCCACTCCAGGCAGAGTTACAGAATTTGCGGGATAGGGCACAGCTGCAGCTCATTGGAGGGCAGAGAAGTTGCTGAGGTGTAATGCTGGAAAGACTTGCTGGAAATCCACTGTCTAGGGAGCAGGAAAGCTGTCTGCGAAACACCAGAAGCCACCAGGGGCTCTGGAGAAGCTGTGAGCACTGCAGGAGCTAGAGGCATTTTGCTACAAACTGTCAGAAGGGGGTGGGAATGGAGTTGCAGAGGAAGCTGCTGGCTGCTGTGCACTGCAGGGGGAAGGCACCAGACAAGGTGCGAGTGCATCGGAAGCCTGGCTCTGGAGAAGCTGCCCTCCAGCCAGGAGCCCAAGGAGCAAGCATGCTGGAAGCAGGAAGCAAAAGCTTCTCTTGTAATGTCTCTCTAGCGCCCTCTACTGACAAAACTTCAGTACCAATTGTTGCAGGAAAAAAATATTTTAACAGGCCCAGATCTATTTTCGCAGAGCAGGCTAAAAGGATGTATTTGGAGCTCAGAGGCAATAAATTGATAATAGGCACACTATGATATTATTAAATTCACTTATTAGTTCTAGTAGTTTTTCTTTTATAGATTCCTTAGGATTTTCTACATAAACAATCATTTCATCTGCAAATAAAGACAATTTTACTTCTTCCTTTCCAATCCTTATGTTTTTGTTAAACAGCTTTATTGAGGTAGAATTGATGTACAAAAAACTGTACATATTTAATGTATACAGTTTGATGAGTTTGGACATATGCATACACCCATCACCATAATCAAGGTAATAGAGCTCCATCACCTCCAAAGGTTTCCTTGTGTCCGGTGTATACGTGTGTGTATGTATATACCCAGAAGTGAACTTGCTGGATTATATGGTAACTCCATTTTTAATTTCTTGAGGAACCTCCATGCTGTTTTCCATAGTGGCTGCATAGTTTTACATTCTCACCAACAGTTAGAAGTGTTCCAGTTTCTCCACATCCTGGCCAACATTTGTTATCTTTCGGTTTTTTGATAGTAGCCTTCCTAACTGGTGTGAGGTGATAACTTGCACCAGTTTTGATTTGAATTTCCCTGATGATTAGTGCTGTCGAGCATCTTTTCATATAAGGTTGGCTGTTTGTATGCCATCTTTGGAGAAATGCCTAATCAAATCCTTTGTGTATTTTAAAATCAGATTATTTGTTTTTTTGCTATTGAGTTGTAGGAGTTCCTTATATATCTTGGATTTTAACCCTTTATCAGATATATGGTTTGAAAATGTTTTCTCCTGTTCCATAGTTTGCCTTTTCATTCTGTTGAGTGCTTCCTTTGCATTTGATGTAGTCCTACTGGTTTATTTTTGCTTTTGTCTATTTTTGTGTTTTTGGTGTCATATCCAATAAATCACTGCCAAGAACAATGTCAAGAAGATTTTTCCCTGTTTTCTTCTAGGAGTTTTACAGTATAGGCTTTTACATTTAAGCCTTTAATCCATTTTAAGTTTATTTTTGTGTATGCTATAAGATAGGGGTCCAATTTCATTTCCTTTGCCTGTAGATATTCAGTTTTCCCAAAACCATTTGTTGAAAAGACTATCTTTTCCCCATTGAGTATTCTTAGCACCCTTGTTGAAGATCAGTTGACTGTATATGTGTGGGTTTATCTGGGGTCTCTGTTCTGTTCCATCAGTCTATGTGTCCATCTTTATATGAGTACCATACTATTTTAAATACTGTAGCTTTGTAATCTATTTTGAGATCAGGAAGTCTCCAGATTTGTTCTTCTTTCTCAAGATCACTTTGGCTATTCTCTACCATTTGTATGTTCATATGATCTTTAGGATTGTTTTTCCTATTTCTGTAAAAAATACCACTGGGATTTTGATGGGGATAGTATTAAATCTGTAGATCACCTTCAATATAAAGTCTTCTAAACCACAAACATGAGATGTCTTTTCATTTGTGTCTCTTTAATTCCTTTCATTAACATCTTGTAGTTTTAGTGTACAAGTCTTTCACTTCCTTGGTTAAGTTTATTCCTAAATATTTTATTCTTTTTGATACTACTGAAAATGGCATTGTTTCCTTTTTAGATAGTTCATTGTTAGTGTGTAGAAATGTAACTGAGTTTTGTATGTTCAACCATTCTTGCAGGCCAGAGATAAATCTAACTTGGTCACGGTGTATGATCCTTTTAATATGTGGCTGATTTTGGTCTGCTAGTATTTTGTTGAAGTTTTTTGCATCTATATTTATCAGAGATATTGGCCTATAGTTTTCTTTTCTTGGAGCATCTGTCTGACTTTCATGTCAGGGTGATGCTTACCTTGTAAAATTAATTTGGAAGTGTTTCCTCTTCAAATTTTGGAAGAGTTGAAGAAATATTAGCATTAACCCTTCTTTAAGTGTTTGATACAATTCACCAGTGAAGCCATCTGGTCCTAGCAGCCCCAGGTGTCTGAACTATGACAGTTCTTTCATCTCTCATGTGAGGTGAGATAGAAACTGGCTCTTGGGGAGTGCGCTGAAAGTCAGGGAGTACATTGGAAGGCTGGGGTCCTTGGACATTCACCCTACTCTCTCTTAGCCCTTCCCAGGGAGGAATGTGCTCTCTCTTGGTGTCAAGCTGTACTGGCTTGGGAGAGGGGCTGACCTGGGTGGGGTGAAATTGCTCTGCTTACCAGCATCAGCATGGCTAATTTCGATTTTTGCACCTCTGGGTGCCTCAACTTCTTAACTGGATTCTGGACTTCCTATAAAGGTCTTTGTATATCTTATGTGTTGTTATACCAGTGTTTCTGTGGGAGGACAAGGGCTGGGACTTCCTATTCCTCCACCATCTTGCTAATGTCATCCCCTCCTTTTTCTTGGCTTACTGCACTGGCCAGGACCTCAGGTACAATGTCAAATAAAGGTGGCAAGAATGAGTGTCCTCGTCTCATATCTGATCTTAGGGCCAAAACATTTAATGTTCTCTCATTAGGCATAATGTTACCTGTAGGTTTTTCATGTGTGTCCTTTATAAGTTTGAGGAAGTTCCCTTCCATTCCCACCCAGTTTTCTAATGGTTGGGTTCTTTTCCCTGCTCATTGGTGCTCAAAGCTGAACTTTGGGCTTCTTGCTTTGTATGAAGGTCTCATGTTTAACTTGCCATTTAGTACAGACGCTGATTCCTGCCTCCATGTAAGGCTTATTACATTCGAACTTCTAGGGACGCAGAGATTGACAGGTGTCCCTAGGAAAACATTGAGTTTGAGCATTTTTTGAAGACTCTCTGGATTTTTGCTCTTTTGGGTCATTTTTGGCCTCTAAGGAATTCTTTTATGCTCTTGCTAGTCCAACCATAATTTTAAAAAATATTTTATTTTATCCAGTATTTTTATGTATTTTTGCATTAGGAGGCATTTTTAGTTCATCTAGTCTACCATACAACAGAAACAGAAGCCACTATAGGGTTTTTAGAGTTGAAAAGACTCTTGAGTTTAATCTAATCCAGTGCTTTTATTTTATAGATTAGTCAGTCAAGCTCCTGAGAGTTTATATGAACTCATTTGATTTGCCTGATGTCTCACACCATGCAAGTGAAAGCAGCAGTTCCCCAACTCAGGGCTTCTGACTCTAAACCCAGTGTTCTTTTTCCTATATTAAGGGTCAATAAACTATGGTTAGAGGCCAATTTGCTTTGCCACTTGTCTTTGTATGGCCTGTGAGCTAAAAATGGTTTTTACATTTTTAAATGATCAGAAAAAAATCAGAATCAGAATAATATTTCATGACATGTCAAAAGTATATGGAATTTAAATTTCAGCATCCATAAATAAAGTCTTATTGGGACACAGCTACACTTGTTCACTTATGTGTTGTCTACGGCTGCTTTTGTGCTGCCGTGGCACAGCTGAGTAATCATGACAGAGATCGTATGGCCCAAAGATCCTAAGATATTTATTATCTGACCAGGTACAGAGACGTTGTGGACTCTTTTCCTATGTCACACGTTATCTTTGCTCAGAGAAGCCAAAACTTCAAATTCTTCATTGTGCCTCTAGGGGGAGACTCTGGGGAAGGACTTCAGTTAGGATTTGGTTTGGCTTTGAGTCCAGCCAGACACTAATGACTCTGTTCAGATTCTTGTATGTGGTTGATATATATACAATTCACATATATTTCGAAACTTCTACCTATATTCAAAGGTCCTGTAGCCTACTATGAAGTATGCATGGGAAACATGAAAGAGTTATGTTTGACACTATGGAAAAGCAGCTCACAACCCCACATAATACACTAAGAAAATTGAAATCTGACTGTATTGTTGGTCAATAAATGAAGAGGAGGGAGCGAGTCTGGGTTGTCACTGAGGGATGAGGTCTGAGGGATGATGTCATTGAGGGATGATGTCACTGAGGGATGATGTCACTGAGGGATAATGTCATTGAGGGATGATGTCACTGAGGGATGATGTCACTGAGGGATAATGTCATTGAGGGAGTGTCATGATCAGGTTTTGGAGGTTTAGAACTTAAAGGCCCATAAGAATCCTTCCATGTCTAGAGTCAAGCTGATCTGGGTTCCAGTCCCTTGTGGTATTAAACACAATTCCTCTGAACCTAATTTTTCACAGCAATAAGATTCTATATATTTAAATATATAGGCCATCTGGAACAGAAGGCAATATTCTCATTTGACCAATAAAAAGATCTCAAAACACTTGAATATGTTAGGAAGTAAATGAAATAGTCACATGTCTACCTGTAACAGTTTATTTAGTTTTACACATTTTCAATCTTACATATTAGATAACACATTAATTCAAAAGTAATACTTTATTCAATTTTCACATTGTAAGAAATAATTTTATAAAGTTTTACAAGTGTATTTAATGGCATTGTCATCAACCAGAGAGATTTTCTGTGTTATATAACACAGTTTTTAGGAGCACATCACCCTACTTTCATTATGTTGTTTGAGATATTGTACCTTTGTTTGAAGCTGTTCCTGGAAATTTTATCCAGGCTACTGTTTCCCATTCACATAATAGTATAGCAGATGTGTACCACAATGTTCATTGAAGCTCTGTTTACAATAGCTAGGACATGGAAGCAACCTAAGTGCCCATTGACAGATGAATGGATAAAGAAGATGTGGTACATATATACAATGGAATATTACTCAGCCATAAAAAGAAACAAAATTGAGTTATTTGTAGTGAGGTGGATGGACCTAGAGACTGTCATACAGAGTGAAGTAAGTCAGAAAGAGAAAAACAAATACCGTATGCTAACACATATATATGGAATCTAAAAAAAAAAAAAAAAAGTTTCTGAAGAACCTAGGGGCAGGACGGGAATAAAGATGCAGATGTAGAGAATGGACCTGAGGAACACAAGGAGAGGGAAGGGTAAGCTGGGACGAAGTGAGAGAGTAGCATGGACATATATACACTACCAAATGTAAAATAGCTAGCTAGTGGGAAGCAGCCGCATAGCACAGGGAGATCAGCTCGGTGCTTTGTGACCACCTAGAGGGGTGGGACAGGGAGGATGGGAGGGAGATGCAAGAGTGAGGAGATATGGGGATATATGTATATGTATAGCTGATTCACTTTGTTATAAAGCAGAAACTAACACACCATTGTAAAGCAGTTATACTCCGATAAAGATGTTAAAAAAAAGTTGTATAGCAGATGTCCTTGACACATATATTTGTGATCACCACCGCCTAACTATTCGTTATACTTTTTTGTATTAAATTTTTAAAATTTGAGATAATTGTACAGTTACATGAAGTTTTAAGAAGTGATAGGGATCCTATGTCCCTTTACCCAGTTTCCTCCAAGGGTAGCATTTTGCAAAAGTACAACAATATTACAATCAGAAAATCGACACTGATACATCTACTGATATTATTCTGACCTCCACAGTTTTGCATGTACTCTTACGTGTATGTGTGTGTTTAGCTCTGTGCAATTTTATTACACATGTAGGTTTGTGTGTCCACCATCACAGTCAAGCTACAGAACAGTTGCATCACACACGTGTCCCTTCTGTCGCTCTTTCAGAACCACATCCACCACCCATCCCACCATCGCCTGTCCCTAACTTTGGCAACCATTCATCTGGTCTCTATTTCTATAATTTGGTCATTCCAAGAATATTATACAAATGGAATCATACAGTAGGTAAGCTTTTGGGATTGGCTTTTTTGTCACTCAGCATAATTCCTTTGCGATTCATCCAAATTATTGTCTGTATCCATAGTTTATTCCTTTTTACTGTTGAGCTGTATTCTGTAGTATGGATTAATCACAGTTCATTTAGCCATTCACGCGTTGTAGGACATCTGGGTTTCTCATTTTTAGCTTTTATAAATAAATCTCCTATGAACATCCATGAACAGTTTTTGCCTAAAAAAAGTTTCTATTTCTCTCACTTTAAAGCTGATCTTTAGAAGCTCATCAGCTTCCAACATTTACAACTGTGAGTTCATGTCCCAGGAATTTATTTATTTATTCCACAAATATTTTTAATTTTCTATGTGCCAGGCACTGTTCTAAATGCAGGGATATGCAGGTGATCAAATGTCCTGTCTTATTGGAGCTTATATTTTAGTGAAGAATGACAGAACAAACACACACGTGTATATAATTATTATAATGTAATTATAATTACAAAAAGGGTGCTAATTTTTTGTTTGTTTCTTTCTTTTTAACTGATGCTATCAGTTGACCTCTAGACATCCAAACCCAGCCTTAATGGGTCTCTTCTGGCTCACGTGCTGTCCCTAAGCAGTATTTTGTTATTCAAAATAAAGTCACTGAGACACACCAGGTAATATTTGGGAATTTGTAAGGAGATGAATGTAAGGCAACCTCCTATTTCCTGAGGGATGCTTTAGGACAAAATGTTGCCTCCTATGGAAGCTCCTTCTGGCTTGCTCTGCAACATTACTCTGACAGAAAGCCACAGAGTTAATGATGCTTTGGGCAATGATAGCGCGAGTATGTTGCCATCGTCCCGATGTGAAAGCAAATCGCTTTTGATCTGTTTTACCGCTAGGGTTTAAAACATTGCATTTGCTAAGTCAAGTGCCAGAGGTTGTATTAATCTGTTCCAATAAAGATATCACACCAGAAGGTTTAGTTGAGTCTATTACTTAAGTTTACAGCAGTGCTATGTCACCTGCCTTAATCCATCTGATCTCTCTCCTTTTTTTTTTGGCTACATTGTGTCTTCGTTGCTGCACACGGGCTTTCTCTAGTTGCATCGAGCGGGGGCTACTCTTCGTTGCGGTGTGCGGGCTTCTCATTGTGGTGGCTTCTCTTGTTGCAGAGCACGGGCTCTAGGAGCGTAGGCTTCAGTAGTTGTGGCACACGGGCTCAGTAGTTGTGGCACACGGGCTCAGTAGTTGTGGCTCACGGGCTTAGTTGCTCTGCGGCATGTGGGATCTTCCCGGACCAGGGATCGAACCTGTGTCCCCTGAATTGGCAGGTGGATTCTTAACCACTGCGCCACCAGGGAAGTCCCCATCTGATTTCCTTAGAGGCCATATGAATAAATGAAACAGAGCAGGATGACAACCACCTTTCTGCAGAAGTCTTTGGTGGTGATGCCAATCTCTGCAATTCCTCCTGACATGAACTTTTGCCTCTGGTTTACATTCTTGGTGGGAATGGGAGCAGTTTCAGGTACTTCTCCTTGGCCCTTCTTACCAAAATGGCTCTTACACCACTGGAGACATAAGGAGCGTGAGGGCCTTGCCAGCTTTGAATAAACTCTTCCCATTTATGCACTCAGCGGCTGAGGAAATAACCATGAGTCCCTGTGATATGAACCCGGGGCAGGGTTCCCTTTATCATCCGACCTTCAGAAGCTCACATTCTAAACAGGAGGCCGTGACGGTATTTTGGGTCCCTGGTGTCCGAGTTGGCTCAGATGCTGTGTTTACTTGCCCTCTAAAGATTTGGTTATCCTCCTTTCCTCAATATCCAGATACTCTCATAAGTGGCCACAGGTCCTTGGGAGTAGAGATTGGGGAAATGCATATCATATATGCTTGGGATGCCACGGCAGGTACTTCCTTGACTCGATGGTCTCTATGTCAATTAACTGGCTTGGATATGAGAACTGGTATGGGATTGAATTTTTACACTGTGGCAGCTGGTGTCAACTCCTGAGTTTTTGTTTGTCTGTCTGTTTGTTTGTTTGTTTGCTTGCTTATACAAGTCAAGTAACACTCACATTGACTACTCATATTTCTTACCCCAGGAATACCATGGTCTCTTTGCTTTTGCCATAGATTCCTTTCGGTCAAGCCACCTGGTTGCCACTCCAGCCTTGTTGACCATCATGTCCACCATCTGACCTCTGTCATTCCAGGATCCCACCATTTCTATTTTTACCAGGGACCCTAGTTCCATGGTAGCATTATCTACTGTGGATCTAGGTCTACAAAAGAAGCCATTGTTCTTTCACCAGTGATTTTTTTAAAATTTAATTTAATTTTTATTTATTTATTATTTTTGGCTGTGTTGGGTCTTCATTGCGGTGCGTGGGCTTCTCACCGTGGTGGCTTCTCTTGCCTCGGGGCACGGGCTCTAGAGCACAGGGGCTTCAGTGATGCGGCGCGTGAGCTCAGTAGTTGTGGCTTGTGGGCTCTAGAGCACATTCTCTGTAGTTGTGGCACACGGGCTTAGTTGCTCTGCGGCATGTGGGATTTTCCTGGACCAGGGCTTGAACCCGTGTCCCTTGCATTGGCAGGAGGATTCTTAACCACTGCGCCACCAGGGAAGCCCTCACCAGTGATTTATTTATTTTTTTTAACTGAAGAAATGTTATTTAATTGAATGTTTTCTTAGAAAGAGAGTATCCTCTGGGTCTTCCCAAGGAGTGCAGTCAAGAGGTAAGTTCTTTGGTGTCACGTAAGAAATCCATCCTAACATGCCCATCTCCACGGGCCTTCTGGCTCCATCCTCAATATTCTGCCAAGGCAGTCCCAGCACCTCTGCCCCCTTGACCATAGTCAGGTCTATGCTTTAGAGAGCCATTGCAACAGTGCAGCTGGACCAGCTCAAGACGTGAGCCCACATCACCAGTGCCGCATGCTGCAGATAACGTAGGGTTAACTGGGGAAAAACTTACAAGCTGGAAAGTAGCAGAGAGAGGGCTGCCCTGAATTCTCATTATTCCACAGCATAGGCTGGGTCCAGATATCTGGTGCAGCATCGTCAGTGGGCCATCCCAGAGCACTCCAGGAAAGAACAAGCACACCTTCATACCACATTATATATTTATGGGTTAGCCGAAGAGAGGCTAGGGAACCTGGTTTCTCCAAGTAACTAGAACTGCATCTAGGGATCTTCTGGGACGGAATTCAGTGTTAGGGGTCTACACACGGAGGGCTCTGGGCACAGTCTCTCCTGCCAGGAATGATGACAGCCACCTGTCTCTCAGCAGACTGGCTCAGCCCAGTTGAGGCAGCCCTTTTGAGGGAGAAGAAGATGAGCCTCCAGGGCATCCATATTTGTCTCTTATGAATTCAAATCTAAGTAGTAGATTTTAAAAGAACATAGAGGAACTGAATAATAACATCAATCACCTTGATACGGTCAACACAGAACCTTGAATTTTTAAAATAAAGAACATACATTTTATATATATATATATTTTAAATTGAAGTATAGTAGATTTACAATGTTGTGTTAGTTTCAGATGTACAGAAAAGTAATTCATGTATATATATATATATACATATATATATATGTATATATATATATTCTTTTTCAGATTCTTTTCTATTATAGGTTATTACAAGATATTGAATATAGTTCCCTGTGCTATACAGTAGGTCCTTGTTGCTTACCTATTTTATACATAGTAGTGTGTATCTGTTAATCCTTAACTCCTGATTTATCCCTTCCCCCTCTTTTTTGCTTTGGTAACCTAAGTTTGTTTTCTATGTCTGTGAGTCTGTTTCTATTTTGTAAATATTTTTTTTTTAGATTCCACATATAAGTATATTATATGATATTTATCTTTCTCTGTATGACTTACTTCACTTAATATAGTAATCTCTTGGTCCATCATGTTGCTGCAATATTTTTTACTCAGATATAATGACATACAACAGTTTCAGGTGTACACGTAATGATTTGATATACATATATACCGTGAAATGATCACTACAGTAAGTCTAGTTAGTATCCATCAACACACACAGTTACATTCTTTTTCCTGTGATGAGAACTTTAAGATTTACTCTCTTAGTAAGTTTCAAATATACAATACAGTATTAACTATAGTAAGTATGCTGTACATTGTATCCCCAGGACTTATTTCTCTTATAACTAGATGTTTGTATCTTTTGACCTCTTTCACCCATTTTGCGCATTCCTCACCACTCATACCTGGCAAGCACCAATCTGTTCTTTGTATCTATGAGTCTGATTTTTCTTTTTTAGATTCTATAAGTGAGGTCATACAGTATTTATCTTTATCTATCTGGCTTATTCCACTTACCATAATGCCTTCAAGGTCCATTCATATTGTGGCACATGGCAGGATTTCCATTTTTATGGCTGAATAATATTCTATTATATATATATATTTATTCTTTATCCATTCATCCATCAATGGACACATGTTGTTTCCCATACATTACTTTTTACATGTCATAAAACCTGCATAAAAATTGACCAAAATAAAAACAGTAGAACTTTTATAGGACCTTTTTTTTTTTTGAAGATCTAATTGGCTTTACTAACAATTCATGAGTAGGGTAGCATCCCACCTAGCAAGTAGAACGGTGCTCCCCTATAGGACACTTTTATTTTCTAGTCACAAGCCAATAAAATTAGAAACAAACAAGTTAAAGGAGACTAACAAATGTTAACTATTTGGAAACAAGAAACAGTCCTAGATAACACCAGGATCCAAGAGAAAATTTAAAAAGAAATTACTATCTAGAAACAAAGAAAAGGAGAATTACTAAAACAGAAAACTAACAACAAAAAAGGCAGAACAGCAAATTAACTCATATCAAATTAAAAGACAAAAACCATCTGAATATATCAGTAAATGCCAAAAAGGTATTGGATTAAATTTATCAGTCATTATTAATAAAAATAGTATTCCTATTTAAGAGGAAACTCTTAAATCTTAAGACTACTAAAATCCAACAGCAAATGTTACCCTAAAGTGAAGACATTAAGACAATTTCAAGAACAATAAAAAACCAGAGAGAAGGATGCCTGCAATCAGTATTATTATTTAATGTTATTTTGGAGATTTTAGCAAATGTAATAAGGCAAGAAAATTAAATGACAGACACAAGTATTAGAAAAGAAGAGATAAAACCATCTCTTCTTGCTACTAATAAAATTTTATACTGTGAAAATCCAAGGAATATTGGGTAAAAACCTACTGGATTTAATAAGTAAATATGGGTGAAAAATAACTTTATGAAGAACTAGATTTTTCATTACTTAACAATAAGCACACAGTGATGAAAGTAGAAAGATTATGTACTTTAAAATAGTGACAAATTTATTTAACAGTAAGACCCAGAGTCTATGCAAAAATTTCTTACTAAAAGACATTAGATCTGAATAAGCACATTATGTTCTTGGATGTGAGGATACCATAATGAAAATGATAATCCTCCCAAATTGATATGTTAATTATTGCAATTTCAATTTCAATTTTGGTTTTTTTTTTTTTTAGAACTGGATGAAAAGATCTTAAATTTCACATGGTAGAATGTTCAAGAATAACTAAGAATATTACAAGAAAGGAGACCAATGAGAACTTGCTTCATATGCAACATACACAGTAAAACCTCTGTAATAAACCAATATGGTGTATATGTAGGGATAGACAAGTGGGTCATTGGAACAGAATTAACAATCCAGAATTAGACATCAGAATAAATGACAATTTAACATAAGATAAGTTTGGTGCTGTTTCAATTCAGAGGGAAAATAATGGGCTCTTTAATAGATGGTGCTGGCATAACTGGATATCCATTTGGAAGAAAAAAATGGACCCCGTTCTTGTATCAAACACAAAAATAATTCCAGATGGATTAAAAACAAACGTAAGACAAATGTAAAAGAACAAATTTAAATTTTGCAAAAAAACCCATAGACTACAGGATTTAGGGAGATTCTACCAACCAAGATTGGAAACCCAGAAGTAATAAAATAAGACTTATTTGGCTACATAATAATTTAAAGTTTTTTGTATAGAACACACTTCCCTATACAAAGTCCATAGGTTAATAATATTTGTAATGCAGATGTCAAAGAGTTAGTTTCTATAACATACAAAGAACTCTGACAAATTGATGAAAGACATACCAAACAAGAGAAAACCAGGCAGTATATTTGAATAGACAATTTACAAAACAAATAGTAAAAGCCTGTATGAAAAGATGCTTTGATTCATTACTAATCAGGGAAATGCAAAGTAAAGCAGCAGTAAAGTATCAGTTAACACCTATTAGACTAGCAAAATTAAAACGAACTCAAACTTCCTGTTCTTACGGGTGTGTGTGAAAGACACTCATGCTTATAAAATGCGAAGTGTTACATCTTTTTTGGAAAGCAACTGGGAACAACTATTAAAATTTAAAATATCTTATACCCTTTGAGAACCAGCATTATGCTTCCAGGAATTTATTGCATGAAAACAAATGGACACAATTTATGAGCACATACATGTTTATTGCAGCATTGTTTGTAGTGGCCAAGAATTGGAAAAAAATGTGAATTCCTTGTCAATAGGAAAATGGTTGAATAAATAATGATATACCCACACCATGAAATATTGTGCAACCATTAAAAATAAAGAGAGAGGAGCCACACCAGATGAGTTGGAGTGATTTCCCTGAGGAAATTTCTGAGTGAGTAATGCAAGATGGAGAAAAGTGCATATAAACAAATGATACCAGATAAAAGTCATGCGTGTATGTATGTGCTTGTGGGTGTGTGGGTGTGTGTGTGTGTAGGATTATCTGATTATAGAGAAAAATATGGAAGAATACCTGTAAGTTTTTGAACTTGGCTTATCTGGGGCATATAGAGAATGGTACGCAAGATGCTGAGAAGGTGGGGGAGGGAGCCAGGGAAAGGTCAAGGAAAACTGGTGTGTATTATTTTCCTAATTTTGTAAAATCATCTAAGGTTCCATGGCAACATATCGAAGTGAGAACACGGTTCTTATATGCATGAGTTTCCTATGTGTATGTATGTTAAAAAAAAAATTGAAATGCTCCTCCAAGAAACAAAATGCAATGAATAGCCTAGAAACTTATGAAGAAAATGTTATAACTTTTAAAAACATACAAAGGCCACCAGATGGTATGATCCATAAAAGCAGGTACCAGACCAATTTTGATGATCATTTTATCCCCCAAAATGTAGCATAATGCCTCTGTAGCATTCTATATTTGTTGAATGAATGTTACCAACTAAAATAAAAAATAAAATTGTGATTACCATTATTTTTGCCCCCTAGTTGGTAATGATTAAAAATCACAATATTCAGAGTTGGGGCAGTGCATGGAGACGGGCTGGTAGAAGGATAAATCTGTTAATGCTTCAGAAGGGTGAGTTCTTGCAAACTTTCAAGGAACAGAAAATTCCCATGATACGTAGTCCCCAGAGCTTAGAAAAATTTATCCACTAGTTTTATGAAACTCCTATTCAGCAAGACTTTCTTATAAGGTCTGTTCCTTTCCTTCATGGCCTTTTATCACGATTTATAACTTTATTTAAGATGTCCACATACTACACTATATCATTCTGTACGATGTACTATGTATTATATTTATAGATTTGTTGTGTGATTATTTGTTTATATACATTTCCTGCACTAAGTAAGAACAGAGACATGTTTGTTTTTGTTTTCCTTCTGTAGGCTCTGCAGCCCCAGCACCTGGTTGAGTGCCTGACCCATAATATGTACTCAACTAATATTTGTTACACACGTGAATACGATTCCAAATTCTGACATGCATCTAGGGAGGGGCAACAAATTTAGCTAAAAATCAAGACAGCTTCCTGAGTGTCTTAAGTGGACACTGTAACGTATTTTTCTTGCAGCTGGGGACCATATGATGTAGAAGAAAGGCTCTGTCCTCATCATCAGATTGTGATCACCTGGAGAACAGGGACCTTGTCTTTTTTGTCTTTCTATTCCTCCGCAGGTGGCATATTTGTTGGTCCATGATTGAACACTACGTACCTAGCAATATTGATGTAAATGCTGTTGGTTTTCAGATTTTAGAGTTAACGAAGCATGGTAGATGAGGGTGTGGCTTCTGGGCAGATGGGGAGCCCTGTCTGTCAATTTGAGACAGAGTTACCTGACCAAAGGTGAGACGTGGATGAGCCTGGGGAGGGTGGGTACCCATGCCCTCGCTGCACAAGCATCAAGGCAAGGGATACCGTGAGAGTTGATGGAATAATAAACAAATGTTTATATTATTTACAGAGACAAAGGAAACCAATAAGAATAAAAATCATAGTGTAAATATCCCACATTGAGTACAAGAGTTAAAAGCCTCCTCATTCACGTGGTTCCAATGGGTCTTCAATAGTTAACAGTTGATACAGTGAGATATCATGGTCTTAATGAAGCATTCTCTTTAGCTTTATAAGAAAAAAACAGAAGAAACCAGGAACTTTAAAAGTGATTGTCCCAGGAAGAGGCACAATGGGTGGCGTGGGGTGGAAAGAGCCGGTGTGACTTCTGGTCATAAGCTTTTCCATGCTATTTACTGTGTTACCCATGAGCACATATTTTGATAAGAAAAAGAGTCCTCACTCTGTTTTATCATAGGCGGTTCACAGTAAACCTGAGCTTGGCAATCCCACTGAAGTAGTCGGTGTTCTTGTTATCCTGTCAGTGTCAGCTTCCCTCCAGGGTCGACGAGTCGCAGCATTTTCTCACTAGGTGACAGCCCCTCTCCCCAGGAGCCCCGTATTTGTTTAATCTACAACCAGTTCTTACTCCTTCCCCAGAAAGAGTAACTGCAACCTTGTCCCACACCTCACATTCTCCATACGTTTTTTCAGCCCAGGCAGGATGCCCCAACTGGAATCAAATGAGGACACAGGAAGAAGGCCTGTGGAATTGCCTGTCCAGACACTGAGCAGTGGACAATGGGAGGCCAGAGGTCAAACTCAGCATCCTCAGTCTTGTCAACCAGAGCCACAATTTTACAGAGCCTGTGAGATCTAAACAGGCAAAGTGGAGCGTGTTGGAAGGAGCACGTCATTAGGAGTAAGAGGATGTGCGTTCTGGCTCATCACTGGCCTTCACTTAACCTACTCAATTCCTCATGTGTGAAATGTACACGTGAGGTACATTACGAGGTACCTCATTGGCACCTCATTACGAGGCTGGAAAGACGGGAGCATGTGGAAGTGTTTCACAGATAAAACAAAACTCTCTACATTATTAAATCTCTCACTCTATAACGTGAGCTTTATGTTCATTGTTCTTGCTCTTGTAGCAATTCTGAAGCTCAGAGACATGACATAATCATTCGTTCATTCATTTCTTCCTGCATCAAAAATTCATGGAGTCCTTACTAGGTGACATGCCTTATTCTAGGTGTTTACATTTAGTACCTCATTCAGTTTGTTGTGAATTTACTTACACCCAGGGCTGTGCTGAACTGTGCTGGAATGTAAAGCAAAAGGAAACATCAGTAATCCTGCCCCTATTTTTTCGTTGTGCATCCCTTTGCATTAATTTTGATTTTTAAAAATATTGCATTAAAATATTATTTATCTGATTATTGAGCTTTTTGGTGCCCCTTTAAATTTTGTGCCTGAGACAAGTGTGTTGCTCACCTCACTCCGGTCTTAGCTCTGCTAATAACCCTGTGAGATAGGTATTATCCTAATCATGTTATAGAAAAAGAAATTTCAGTTCAGGGAGATTAGCTAACTTGCCCAAGGTTATAAAACAAATAAGCAGTAAAACAACAATTTAGATCCAGGTCTCTGTGACTTTATGCCACTGTGTCCTGCTATCTTTTAATTGATGAAATGTACAGGAAAATTCCTTTGAGAGCTATAAAGTGCTATTTAGTATTACCGTTTTAAAGCCTGTTTTTGCTCTCAGTGAGTTTTATTTTGGATTAAATACTCCTATAATTTGGAGACTCATTTTCTTTGTATTACACAGCACTGTAATATAGATGTATTACAATGTAATGTACATTACAATACCTGTAATGTACAGACAGGAATATGATAAATAACAGTTACATATATATAATCATATAGAGTGTACTTCTACATATATTATCTGTTTGTTCCCCACAAACCAATGAAATAGAATAGCTGAATATACTTCTCTGTTTCTTCTTTTTTTTATAATTTATTTATTTATTTTTGGCTGCATTGGGTCTTCGTTGCTGCACACAGGCTTTCTCTAGTTGTGGCGAGCGGGGGCTACTCTTTGTTGTGGCGCGCGGGCTTCTCATCGCGGTGGCTTCTCTTGCTGTAGAGCATGGGCTCTAGGCGTGCAGTCTTCTGTAGTTGCAGCGTGCAATCTTCTGTAGTTGTAGCACACGGGCTCAGTAGTTGTGGCACACGGGCCCTAGAGTGTGCGGCCTTCAGTAGTTGTGGCACATGGACTCAGTAGTTGCGGTGCGTGGGCTCTGGGGCACGCAGGCTTCAGTTGTTGTTGCGTGTGGGCTCAGTAGTTGTGGCGCGTGGGCTCTAGAGCTCAGGCTCAGTAGTCGTGGCACATGGGCTTAGTTGCTCCGTGGCATGTGGGATCTTCCCAGACCAGGGATCGAACCCATGTCCCCTGCATTGGCAGGCAGATGCTTAACCACTGCGCCACCAGGGAAGTCCTATTTCTCTGTTTCTTGAATGAGGAAGCATAGGTTTACAGAGTTAATGACTTATGGAAATTCTCACTCACTTTATTTTTTTCTAATTTAATCTAATTTCATTGTCATAACAGGCCAAAGGTGGTTACAGCTATTATCCTCATGCTACAGATGGAGAAACTGAGGCCAGAGAGATGAAGCACCTTGCTTGAGGTCACAGAGCTGCAGGTGGAGAGGAGGATTTGGACCCGCGTTTATCTGACTCCAGAGCCCAAGGGCTGGTCTTCCACCATCTGCCTGGTGTTTGCTGAAGCCTTGGGAAGTGCAGCTGGAGGAGTAGGAAGAGGTAAGCTCTGACTCCTGCTCCCTTCGACTCCCAGACAGATCAGAAGGTGCGTGTGTGGTTCTGGGGCCGTGGGGAGCTGGGGCGGATGGGGAGCAGTAAGATGGGTGGTGAATGGAGGGGTAGGAAACCCAGCCTGGCCATGCCAACCCCTAGCAGGAAACACCTTTGCCTGTTCAGCCAGCCTGTGGGCAGGGGGCAGCAGTGTGCAGTGTCCACTGCCTCAAGCTGGAGATGGTTTCTAAGGGCAGGGGGTAAACAGTCAGCTTGGCTACTTAGGTGTGTAACTGAGCAGGACCCTATGGGGCCTTCCCAGGGCAGACACCCCCTCCCCATGTCCTCCACCTGCTTCTTGTTTGTAGAAAAACTTCAGTCTCCCAGGCCTTCCCTGAGTTCCAGTGAACAAATTTAATCAGAAAAGGGAGAAAATGCAGAAACAAAGGAAAACAGTCAAGCAAGACAAAATAACAGTTTAGTCATTAAACAAAGTTAAGGACCTTTAGTTCCTCCTCAAGGGCTATAGATAATACGCTGAGCCGTGTCCTTTGAGCTGTTTTGCAGATACTGAAACCCCCACCAGGTGGAAGAAGTTAATTGCAAGCTACCCACAAGCACAGAGACCCCAGACCTTGTGGTTGAAACCAGCAGGTTGATGACTTTAACTCCCAATTATCTCACCACCAACCAATCAGAAGAGTGTCCACGAGCTGATCACACACCCTGCAACCCTCTCCCTCACCCTGTCTTTAAAAACTTTTCCCTGAAAGCCATCCGGGAGTTTGGATCTTTTGAGCCCTAGCTGCCTGGACTCCTTGTTTGACCTTACAACACATGCTGCACTTCCCTTCACCACAGCCAGGAGTCAGTAGATTGGCTTTACTGCATGGGGGCGAGCAGACCCAAGTGTGTGCATCTGGGGTGATGCGTGATGGGTGAGCTCTGGAATATTCCTCAATGCCCTTTTATTTTCTATTTTGGATGCTAATAATGGTGGGGTGTCCATAGTTCTAGAGTGGGAGCCCTGAGGGAGAAACTTAGTGAGATGATTCCAGGGGAGTCTGAGCAGTCATGTGATGGAGCAGGGGCAGGGATGCGGGATCCAGGTCAACCTCTGATTCACAGATAATCACAGAAACCCAACAAGTAGCAGGTCTGAGGATCTTCCCATGGATTAGGGACCTCTGGAAACTTCTCAGAGGCAACTTGCATCTGGGAAACGACATATTTATTCTCATTTTGCACAGGATTTTCCTTATCCTTCACCAAGAATCCCTCCACCAGGGAAACGCGTCTCCTTTCCCCACTTCTTTCCGGTTGCATCGTGTGTGAAGCTCCAGACCAGTAGGGGGCGCTCCTGCCGGCGGGCCACGTGCCCGGTGAACCAGAGGAGGTACCTCATGAACACGGGGCTCCTTTCCTGAAGATCAGCAACGTGACCTGGCCTTGGGCACGGATCTCACTGGGCTTTGAGGAGAGAAATGACTACGACAGCCCCCTGGGCTCTGTCTCCAGGCTTGATCTCCTCCAACTCGCTCTCCAAACCAAAGCTAGAGAGATCTTAGTCTTTTCAGGTACTTCCCACGTTCCCTTACATAAAATCCGAGCCAGAAGAGCTCTTTACATACACGCCCGGCCCCACTTCTCACGGCCCCCATCTGCCCATGCTATGGATGAACAATTCCGAGCCGTGTTCAGGACTCAGGTCCCCGGCCCGGCTCTGCTTCCGGAGCTCCGCGCAGGTCACCTTCCCAGCCTGGCGCCCTTTCCCCTAGACGCCGCCCTTTGCTGGGCTGATTTCTCTCTCTTCAGCTCCTGTTCAGATGCTACATTGTCCGGGAGGCCTTCCCTGTCCCCGCAGATGGCATCACGGGCCCTTCCCGCGCGTTCCCACTCGCCCCGCCTTGCTTGGGGCTGGCACCTGGGCGCGCGCGGGGCGGGGTAGGGGGTGGCGATGGTGTGTTTCCCTCACCGACCCCGTCCCCCTGACCGCAAGCTCGGTGGTCCTCCCACCCTCTGGTCTCCTGGTTCCTCGATCTCCTCCACCCCAGCGCCCCCCGGCTTTCAGCCACGTACGTCCCCCGCTGGCTCCTGTACCTTCTACATGGTAGGAACTCAACAGAGATGGTTTGGTGAGTGAAATCTTTATTAAACATTGTTCTTTAGCAGTCTCGGAATGTGTCATTCATGAAATACCTGCAGGCTTTGTTATAATGCAGATCCCTGGGCATTACTCTCAGAGGTCCTGGTAGATCTGCACTGGGGCCCAGGAGTCTGCATTTTAACAGATTTCCAGGTGATTCTTAGGCATGTGGAAAGTTGAGAACTACCGCTCAGGTTTTATCGGTGATGGAGGAACATCCTCTCCACCAGTACAGTCAAAACCCCTGTCCAGTAAGCTCTCAGACTGTGGGTCCCCTTTAGCCGAGGGCAAATTGGATCCGGTGGCCCTTCCACGGCAGTTTCTTCATGCTGCCTGATCCTTCCCACCTGAGACCCCCATCCTCCAGGGAGAAATCCTCTTGCCTTTGGCCTGCATTGTCCCGGTGGACCAGTCCCAATCACGTATGGGTGTGACCCTGGAGGAATGGGCTTTGTTCTTCCAGGGAGAGGGCCTCCCGGTGGAAGCCAGCCTCTCTACTAACATTGACCCTCCCTCCCCATGTAATTTCTCCTTTGTGTGTCAGGCAGTCTGTAAACATGATAATGAGGGGCCCAGTTTTCTGGCTAACAGATAAGCCAGGGGAGCTGGGGGGCAGGGCTCCCCGGGAAAGAAACGTCAGCTGTTGCTCTTAGGGTTTCCTCATCCCCCCAACAACCCCTTCCCTCATCTCCGCTACCCCCCACTCAGCTTCGACTAATGAGGCCACTAGCGCTTTGTAACGAAGGCTAATAAACACCTAACGGACAGTCTGGAACAAATAGGCCTTAAGGGCTAGAGCAGAACCTGGGTTTCCCTACCCCTGTGGCCCTGTGGAACTAGCCAGGACAGTTAAAATGATTCTCAGAAGCTCCTCAGGCACCCAAGGCCATGGGGACCACATGAACATCCCTTTCTTTGCCCGGCCTGTTAGAGGATGCAGCATTATAGCCAAGGCTCCTGGATTGGCCAAGCCTTAGTTTGGAGAGAAGGTCAAGGAGCAGCTGCCCTCAGTGAGACCACTTCCCCCGCCCACCCCTATGTCACCTGATAACAGGAGAGGGCCGTGTCAAACTCCCCCGAGGCCCTCTTTTGTGCTCTCAGAATAATCGAGTTTCAAAGGAGAGAACAGATGGATTGCATTTTCCTAACTTTTAGCTGGTTCCAATGTGCAAACAGTTAAGATCATAATGTTAACATTTTCTCAATGTTTTATGTGCATATAAAATATTCCTGAAGAATGTGCTTTTGAATGCAAAGTTTGATCCAATTACAATTTTATAGAGTTTATAAAAACATAAAAAGTATGTTTTCTGGGTGTCTGAGACCCTTTTGGCCTTTACAGTAAACTTGGAAGCTTGCAGGGAAACATAATTGCCACCATGTCAGAAAGGGCCCTATGGAGTTTAAAATGATGAGCCCATTATGTAAATATGGAAACATCCCATAGTCTCTTGGGGTGAATGAGATACTGATGAATGGAATTAAAAACAATCCTGTGGTCTTGGATCAGATTGGAAATGGTTGTTGTTTTCTGTCTTTGAAGAGCCATAAAAAAAAATAAATAAATAAAGGGAAAGGAATCTTGTGAACTTGACTTCTGTGGTTTAAAAGCTATAAGGTGGCTCCGTGCAGAATAAAATCAGGCAGCTTCCCCATTAGTGGGGAGAAGAAAAGGCTCCGTAGCAAAAAGCAAAAAGCACAGATCAGAAGACGCCTTTCCAGCGTGAACTCTGAAGCTGGCAGAACGTGCGGGAAGCTTGCACTTGAGGATGGGGTGTGAGCGGTGGTCCTGGGAATGGAGACAGGCTCTCTCCGTCTCATCTTCACGTACCTGGGCACATAACCTCAGCAATCTGAGCCTTGACACCTCACTGGTGAAAAGAGGGGGGCGGATTTGAGGATCTCTCTGCTACCTCTAAAATGCTGTGATCACCTACCCCACCTCCTGCCCTAAACTAATTACAAGCTGTTGGAGTACACGAGACGACCATTAGCGGCATGTCTGGAGGAGGTGTGCATAGAATTAAAGGATGTCCAAAACCCATCCTCCATCAGAAGGCTTCGTTCTTGGAAAATAAAGTTGATAACAAGCATGTGTCTGAGTCCATTTGCTTGCTGCTGGATTTTCTGGTGCCATGTGTAAGTGTTCATAACATGGCCAGCCATTTGCATTCAGAGATGTTGATTAGGAGTAGCTCTTGAAACCAGAGTGAGAATGTGCCCAGGATTGTACAGAACAGTTTTGTTAAGGAAACGTGGACCAGATTTCTTTCCAGGGGCTGGTTCAGCTCCAGCAGCTTCCCTGTGGTGTTCAGGTGCTTGACGAGGGTGAAATTTTTCCATTGCACACATGTGGGGCAGGTCCCCCAGCTCTGGACAAACCCAAGGTTGTCTAGGGAGAATTGCTCTCACTGCGTGGATTTGGGTCTGGACCATTGATTAGGAGAATTCCCAGCTCTCAGAACTGGAGGAAGTGTAGAGATTGTCCTGTCTGATACACAAGGAAAATAAGAGGTCAAGAGATGTGGGCAAAGTCACAGTCTCTCGGGTCAGGACGCCTGCCATTTTGATATAATCCTGCTGGTGTCTTCTGTATCCAGATGCAGAGTTGGAGGAAAGCCATGTGGCTGGAACCAAATGAAGGAGGAAGAGTTGTGTGAGTTTCTGAGGGCTGCTATAACAAATTACCAAAAACTTGGTGGCTTAAAATAATAGAAATTGGTTCTCTTACAGTTCTGGAGGCTACAAGACTGAAATCAAAGTATCAGCAGGGCCACGCTTCCTCCGAAGGCTGTAAGGAAGGATCCTTCCTTGTTTCTTCCTCCAGCAAGTGTGGGCCCGTGTATTCCTTGGCTTGTGGCTGCGTAACCCAACCTCTGCTCTGCTCTGTTTTCACATGACCTTCTCTGTCTCACTGGGAGTCTTCTCCTCTTAGAAGGACACCAGTCATTGGGTTTAAGGATCATCCCAACCCAGTATGATCCCATGTTGATCCTTAGCTAATTACATCTGCCTATTTCCAAATAAGGGCACGTTCTGAGGTTCTGGGTGGATATGAATTTGGGGGAACACTGTTCGACCCACTGCAGGTGAGAGGTAGGAAAGGAAGGCAGAGAGAAGAGCAGGGTCCTGTCTCTTCCTGAAACGTGCCAAGTGCATCCTCTCCTCACAGCTCTTGCCCTAGATGTCCCACCCAGACGTCTGTGAGGCAGGCCTCCTTCCTTCCTTCAACTCATCACCACCCTCACTTCCTTCAAGCCTTCTTGCTTATGCGGGGTCTTAGAAGCCCCACAATTTAGGCAATTTTCTAACAATTTTGGTAACAATTTTGGCTTTAATTCTATGTGAGATGAGAAGCCCTTGGAGGATTTTGAGCAAAAGAGCCACATGATCTGACTTCTGTCTTATAGGACTCACTCTGGTTGCTGTAGGAAACTTGGCTGTAGAAGGGGAGGGAAAAAGCAGAGAGAGTGATGTGGCTTTTGTAGTAGATTAGGGGAAAGATGCTTGGAGTCAGAAGTGGTGGAAAGGGAGGGTGTGATCAGATTCTGAGCAAATTTTGAAGGTAGAGTGGAGTTTTGGCCATTAAGGTTTGAGATGCCTGTTAGACACCCAATGGGGATGTTGATGAAGCAGTCGGACATCTAAATCTGGAATTAAGGCGAAAGGCACACGTTAGAGATAAATATTTGGAAGTCCCAGCAGTTAGAGGGTATTTAAAGCCATGTTACCAGATAAGCTCACCTGAGTATTAGAACGAAGATAAAGGAAAAAGAGGTCTGAGGACCGTGTCCTGGACTCTGCATCATTTAGGGGCTGGAAAGATGAGGGGGATCCGGCAAAGGAAACTGAGATGCAGTGGCTGGTGAGAGAGGAAGAGAGAGAGAAAGAGAGGGTGGAGGAAGGTTTCGGAATGGAGGGAGGGATCAAGCGTGAGGAGATTGGCTGGTAGGTCAAAAAGGACGAGGCCTTAGGACAGTGGCCATCCCTGGTGGCCTTGACGAGAGAGGATGTGAGGCTAAAAGCATGACTGAATGACTGCCCTGTGGGAACTCTGGGTCAAGTGGAAAAGAGCCGTGATGGATCCGCCCCCTCCCACTCCAGGGGTGGGTCCTTCGTGGTCTCGGGTCAGCTGTTTCACGCCACCAGCCAGTGGCAGCCTCGGGGGTGAGACCCGAGGGGAAGTCGGCTGAGGGGATTCGGAGAAAACGTGTCCTCGTGCCCAGAAAGGAATCTGGGAGAGGAAAGCTCTTCTTCTTCCTTTGGTCTCTGAACTTGACGCATAGGGGCGCCCAATGCAGCCCCGCAGAGGGGTTCTGTTCCTTCTGAGCACGGAGAGGTAGACCATGCTGTCTCCTCTTACCTTCCAACCTGCTCTGAGGAAGGAGGCAAGAGAGGGAGATGACGGGCCTGCCCGTCTGGCCTCCCGGGTTCGGGGCATCACTGCGCGGGAACCCCGATCACAGCGCAGTCATGCGTGTCTCAGCCCTCCTGTCTCCTCCCAGCTCCGGTACCCGCCCCGCTCGCATCCTTCTTCATCTGGCACTTCCGGCCACTATGTGGGGGGAGGGGCCCGCAATCTTTGGGCAGTTTAAAAAGGGAGCTCCGGGACTTCCCCGGCGGTCCAGTGGCTGAGACTCCGCACTTCCACTGCAGGGGGGCGCGGGTCGCGTCCCTGGTCTGGGAATTAAGATCCCACATGCCGCTGGGCGTGGCCAAAAAAAAAAAAAAAGGCGGGGGGTTGAGGGGGGAGCTCCTGATGTTGGAAAAAGCCCGCCTGGCTGCAATATTGAGACTGGAATGGACGATGCTCAGGCCTCCAAGGCCCCAGGAGACTCATTTAGGAGCTGGGGCCTCCGCCCAGGGGACATCCCATTCAGGGAGCCAGCCCGTCTGCGTTTTCTCCAGGCGTTTTCCTCTCCCAGGCAGATTCCCCGGGGGCTCTTTAGACCAAGCTAGAGGAGGAGTTCTTGGAAACACACAGAGGCCAAGTACGTGGGGGTGAGCAAGAGGGGGTAAGAGATTTTTATTCCAAAGGGAGGCAGCCTAGCGGAGGATGCTTTCATTTAGCCTGTGATGACAAGATAAGGAATTAATAGGTTTAAGCTGCCTTGAGGAGCGCTGAGATAACAGCGGGCGATAAACCTCCAAACCAGATGGAGCTCCAGACAACAGGGGAGGATCCCTGGGCTTCAGCCCAGCCTCCCTCTGCGTCCCAGGCTGTTAGGGCATTAGCAAGGCCAGCCTGTGGCCTCGGAGAGGGTGCAAGTGGGTAAAGCCACCTGTAGAGACCCGGAGGAGGGACACACACAAGGAGGAAGGTCTGTACCAGCCTGGGGAGTGCAGGAGTCCACCGGGACTGACCTGGGCGGGAAATCTGATGAGCCCCTTCAGGACCCTGAAACAATTCCCAGGTTCCACATTAGGAACGCAGGAGTTCCCAAAGTGAGTTTCCAGCGAAGTGACACCATTTTCTAAAAGTCTGTGGCCTGGAGAACGATGAGGCCAGTGGGAAAGGGGGAAATGGAGAGCGTTCCTCTCTCTGAAGCTGGACTGGTGCAGCCCCCAAATCCACCACTGTCTTAGGAGCAGAACTTGATGAGAATTGGGATCCGCTCTCTAGAAGCAGGCATGGGGAGCCCATGCTTGTAATTTTAGGAAACAAGTTCTGGCCACTTGTGACGCTCACTCCGTTGATTGGCTTCTCCTGTCTAGAATGGGTCATTTTGGCTAAAGGTCAAGTCATATCCATCCCTCCTTGCACCCCACCAAAAAAAAAAAAAAAAAAAGGGAGGGGGCGGGGAGGGGGGGAGAGAGAGAGAAAGAAACGAGGGGGGAAAAAAAGAGAGGAAAAGAGAGAGGAAAAAAGAAAAAACCAAACAAAGGCAGTAAGTGGATTTACAGAACGCATTTGGCACTGACCAGAATCTCAAGAAGCTGTCAAAGCAAGCGTCTTTATGGAACAGCTCGGATGCTGCTGGGGCCGGAGCAACTCACCAGAATTCTTTTTCCCAAAAGGTCCCGGGAGAGGGAAGCTCTCTAACTCCCGAGCCTCTCTTACTCTCTTGATCAGATTCAGGCCCTCATGCCGCCAACCATGTCCCCCAGCTGGGTCTCCCTCCTCCATCGCTGTGTCCCCTCCCCCCCAGTGCATCACCCACAGTTGGTGGGGGGATGGCTGGGAGAGGAACCATCCAGTAACTCCTCCGCAGCCCAGCCCCGAGGCCGCCACGCTGAGCTCTGGAACGCCAGGGTAATTTGAACCTGCCTCTGTGGATAGCTTCGTCTGTGTTTACAGATAGAAGAAGCTGCAAGAAACAGGACTGGATTTGTTATCTGTAAGTCAAACCAGCTGTGATCTCCTGTCTATGGCAGCTTCCTTGGCAAATGCCAAATGTCCCTTGTGGTTGGAGCCACTTTTTTTCCCAGAGACTTGTTTGCCCTTCGTGCAGCCAGCTTTCCTCCTGTGCCTCTTCCTTCCAGCTGCTCCCCGGCAAGGTGTCAGCGTGCGGGGCACCCCCTCAAGGCAGCCCGGCCCCAGAGAGAAGGCTCCAGCCACGGAGTCACAGAGCCTCTTGGAAGCTGCTTAGCTGGGGTGAGGGTACTAGACTGGAGTAGACTAGCCCCTCCCCAGAGTCTTCCTTTCCCCTCCATCTTTTAGAAATCAACTTGACGTCTATCTCCATGAAGTTCTGAACCGAGAATCACTTTGGGAAGAAAACACACACACACACACACACACACACACACACACACACACACACACACACTCTCAGCACTTCCCTCGTGGCACAGTGGTTAAGAATCCGCCTGCCAATGCAGGGGACACGGGTTCGAGCCCTGGTCCGGGAAGATCCTACGTGTCGCAGAGCAACTAAGCCCGTGCGCCACAACTACTGAGTCTGCGTGCTGCAACTACTGAAGCCTGCGCGTCTAGAGCCTGTGCTCCACAAGAGAAGCCACCGCAATGAGAAGCCCGTGCACCGCAACGAAGAGTAGCCCCCGCTCACTGCAACTAGAGAAAGCCTGTGCGCAGCAACGAAGACCCAATGCAGCCAAAAAACAAAAAAAACAAGCAAAAAAACACACACTGTTATCGGAAGGAGCGTCAGAGTGACTTTATGAGTGTTTAGAGACAACTGCATTTCAAACTGGTAATATTTAAATTGTCACATGAAAAGAACTTTTTGCGTTTAAGTCGGTCAGTATCCATCTTTTCCTCATTCAGATGGAAGTTCCTTGTGAACTGGGACCCAGTCGTATTATCTAGGAAGTTCTATACGGAAATTTCCACTCAGCAAGTATTTGTTAAACATCTACTATGTACTCAGTTTCTGCCCTGAAAGAGCACACAAAGGGGTAGAAGAAAAGTATATAGCCATGTGAAAATCTTTGTTATATTTCCTTGAACTATTAGCCAAGAGCCCATTGAAGCTTACAGGCAGCCAAGGCAATGGGAGTTCAGCGCAAGGAGTCAGTAGACTGGGGGTGATTCGAGAAGCCTTCCTGGAGGAGGCAGTGTTGAGCTAAGGTCCAAAGGAGGGGCCCAATGTTCATAATGAAGGGACATGGAAAATGTGGGAGCGGTGTCGGTAAAATTCAGCAACTAGCTCCCCTCCTACCCCACCAAAGATCTAATTTATAGTGTTGGCCGATTTCCCCGGTGTAAATACACCCACCATGGCTAATTTCATGGTCAATTTCAAGACTCTAATGTGAAGTCACTAAGTCACTGAACAAGGAGTCAGGAAGAGATACATAGTAGTAGACCATTCAGTAGCATTTTTGCGATACAGGTCAAATAGATGCAAATCATGATATGAAGAAATGCTTTAAAATAATTAGGAAATAGTGGATTTTGAGCATTTATTACCTTTACTCTTGATATCATTTGTATCATTTATATAACTAAGTTTATATAACTTAATTTTTAATGATGGTTGACCTTAACAATGAGATAACAAAATCCCTGAATATTTAGTGGTCAACACTCATGAGCCAGTATGGGCCAGCTCCAGCAGCCCGCTGGTACAAAACAGATGGAAGCATGGGATGGAGATTTATACCGAGTGTTTGGTGAATGTTCTACCTAATGGAAAGTTTTTTGCAGCACTAATGATGATGAGTCTAGCCTTGATATCCCTGTTCACATTCTATTTTCTTCTGCTGGATCTAATCCTAGAAACTCAGACTGCTAGGAATCCCAGCTGCCTGTCCCCAGAGCTCCATAGAAAACTATTATAAGCAGAATTCTTTTTTGCTGTTTGAGACTCCATGAAAGACTGTTATTGAAACATCACTGGCTAAAAGTCACTTCTTTGAACAAGGAGGCCTTTCCCAGGGAACAAGCCAGAAACTTCTGCTCCTTTTTCTTTCCTCCCATGTCTTACTGTGCTGGACCCTGTTCATAGAACAGCTGAAAGAAAGGACCACCACCTTCCACAGAAGATCCTTTCTGGAAGGAGAGACAGGTCCCTGCGTTCACTTCTCGCCAGGAAGGATGCTCTTGAACACAACTTGTGCTCACACTGGATTTTCTAGCCCAGTTAAGATGCCTCTGGACATCACTGTATGACTGTTAAGCTCAGGAATGATGATACTTAAAAGGAAAAAAAAAATGAGAATGAGTTTTTCTGTTTAGATATTAACCCATGAGTTGTTTCCATATCCCAATTGCTGAGCAAACCTTCTTTTCCTGGGATGGTATGCAATGTTAACTGAAATGATTTGGAGTGTGTGACCATGCTGAACTTTAAATCCCACCACTAGAACCTTCCTTTGGAATTCTGAAGGCCTCTCACCTCGAGCTCCTTCGAAGCCCCTTAGAATTGAGTTTACAGGCACTGGATGACATTTGCCCTCGCAAATGTTTTATTTTAGTGTTTTATTTCCCCTATTGATCTTTTCTCCAATTGCAATGGTGGGAGAAGGACCAGCACCAGGTCCTGGAGGTACAAAGAGAAATGGAGTGTAGGTAAAGTAGAGAAGAGTCTGGGAGCTGAGCTCTGGGGCAGGTGAGGGGACCCCACAAAGAGACTTAGGAGTAGCTGGTGACATAGGGGAAAACCAGGAGAGATGAATACCTGGACACAAACGCAGAACATTCATTTTTCTCTTCTAGTTTTATTGAGATATAACTGATGTACAGCACTGTGTAAGTTTAAGGTATACAGCGTAATGACTTGACCTACATATATTGAGAAATGATTACCACCATAAGTTTAGTTAACATTCATCACCTCATATAGACACCAAAAAATGATTTTTTTTTCTTGTGATGAGAACTTTTAGGATCTACTCTCTTAGCAGTTTTCAAATATACCAGATAGCAGAAGCACAGGACATGTTTAAAGAAAGAGGCTATGATTTAATTGTGTCAAATGCTGGTGAAAGTTAAAGTAAGAGAATTGATCTCCAGATTTGGTGAAGTCACTGGTGACCTTGTGTATTAATCAGGGTTCTTCAGAGAAGCAGAAGCAATAGGATATGTGTGGGTATGTATAAAGAGATATATTTTAAGGAATTGGCTCACGTGATTATGGAGGCTGGCAAGTACAAATCTGCAAGATGGGTCAGTGGGCTGGAGACCCAGGAAGAGCTGATTCTGTGGTCCAACCTGATTCTGTGGTCGTCTGCTGGAGAATTCCTTCTTGCTCAGGAGAGGTCAGTCTTTTGTTCTCTTCAGGCCTTCAACTGATTGGATGAGGCCCACCCACTTATAGAGGGCAATCTGCTTTACTTAGAGTCCACAGTATTAAATGTTAATTTCATCTGAAAACACCCTCACAGAAACATCCAGAATAATGTTTGTTTTTTTTTAACATCTTTATTGGAGTATAATTGTTTTACAATGGTGTGTTAGTTTCTGCTTTATAACAAAGTGAATCAGCTATACATATACATATGTTCCCATATCTCCTCCCTCTTGCATCTCCCTCCCATCCTCCCTGTCCCACCCCTCTAGGTGGTCACAAAGCACCGAGCTGATTTCCCTGTGCTATGCAGCTGCTTCCCACTAGCTATCTGTTTTACACTTGGTAGTGTATATATGTCCATGCCACCTCTCATTTTGTCCCAGCTTACCCTTCCCCCTCCCCGTGTCCTCAAGTCCATTCTCTACGTCTGCGTCTTTATTCCTGTCCTGCCCCTAGGTTCTTCAGACCTTTTTTTTTTTTTTAAGATTCTATATATATGTGTTAGCATGTGGTATTTCTTTTTCTCTTTCAGACTTACTTCACTCTGTATGACAGACTCTAGGTCCATCCACCTTACTGCAAATAACTCAACTTCGTTTCTTTTTATGGCTGAGTAATACTCCATTGTATATATGTGCCACATCTTCTTTATCCATTCATCTCTCAATGGACACTTAGGTTGCTTCCATGTCCTAGCTGTTGTAAATAGAGCTACAATGGACATTGTGGTACATGACTCTTTTTGAATTATGGTTTTCTCAGGGTATATGCCCAGTAGTGGGATTGCTAGGTCGTATTGTAGTTCTATTTTTAGTTTTTTAAGGAACCTCCATACTGTTCTCTATAGTGGCTGTATCAATTTACATTCCCACCAAGAGTGCAAGAGGGTTCCCTTTTCTCCACACCCTCTCCAGCATTTATTGTTTGTAGATTTTTTGATGATGGCCATTCTGACCTGTGTGAGGTGATACCTCATTGTAGTTTTGATTTGCATTTCTCTAATGATTAGTGATGTTGAGCATTCTTTCATGTGTCTGTTGGCAATCTGTATATCTTCTTTGGAGAAATGTCTATTTAGGTCTTCTGCCCATTTTTGGATTGGGTTTTTTGTGTTTTTGATATTGAGCTGCATGTGCTGTTTGTAGGTTTTGGAGATTAATCCTTTGTCAGTTGCTTCATTTGCAAATATTTTCTCCCATTCTGAGGGTTGCCTTTTTGTCTTGTTTATGGTTTCTTTTGCTGTGCAAAAGCTTTTAAGTTTCATTAGGTCCCATTTGTTTATTTTTGTTTTTATCTCCATTTCTCTAGGAGGTGGGTCAAAAAGGATCTTGCTGTGATTTATGTCATAGAGTGTTCTGCCTATGTTTTCCTCTAAGAGTTTTATAGTGTCTGGCCTTACATTTAGGTCTTTAATCCATTTTGAGTTTATATTTGTGTATGGTGTTAGGGAGTGTTCTAATTTCATTCTTTTACATGTAGCTGTCCAGTTTTCCCAGCACCATTTATTGAAGAAGCTGTCTTTTCTCCATTGTATATTCTTGCCTCCTTTATCACAAATAAGGTGACCATATGTGCGTGGGTTTATCTCTGGGCTTTCTATCTTGTTCCATTGATCTATATTTCTGTTTTTGTGCCAGAACCATACTGTCTTGATTACTGCAGCTTTGTAGTATAGTCTGAAGTCAGGGAGCCTGATTCCTCCAGCTCCATTTTTCTTTCTCAAGACTGCTTTGGCTATTCAGGATCTTTTGTGTTTCCATACAAATAGTGAAATATTTTGTTCTAGTTCTGTGAAAAATGCCATTGGTAGTTTGATAGGGATTGCATTGAATCTGTAGATTGCTTTGGGTAGTATAGTCATTTTCACAATGTTGATTCTTCCAATCCAAGAACATGGTATATCCAGAATAATGTTTGACCAAACCTCTGGGCACCTTGGCCCAGCTAAGTTGGAACATAAAATTAACCTTTGCACCTGGGCAGTAGCAGTTTTTGTGAAGCGGCAGGAGCAAAGCCTTATTAGAGGAGGCTCGAGAGATAATGGAAGGAGGAGAAGGGAAGCCAGGGTGTGGAGACCACTCTTTGATGGATTTTTGCTGTAAAGGGACATAGAGAAATGGATCAGTAGCTGTGGGGAGATGTGGGGTCAAGAAAGGATTTATTTTTAAAGAGGAAGAGATATTACAGAATATTTACACATTGATGAGAATTATCCAATAGGTAGAAAAAAATGATTAGACAAGAGGTAGTGAGATCCTGTGTATGGCTTGGGGGAGGGGGGGTGTAGCCTTAGGGTAGATTTGATAGCGGGAACATGTGGAAGGTCTCTTCTGATCGCTTTCATTTTCTCAGTGAGATAAAAGAGTTATCATTTATGGATGGGATGGGAGATGGGGCTCTTTTAGTCCAGAAATTGATAGCAGAGACTGGGTTGCAAGCTCAGAAGAGTGATGGATATTTGAGATTGATTAGACTGAGAACTTTCACTGTTGCAGCCTTTCTCAAAGGAAAGAGAAGGAGGCCCGAGGGATGAGGTGAAGGCAAGGTCAAGCATTTCTTTTTTTTTTTTAATTTATTTATCTATCTATCTATTTATTATTTTTGGCTGTGTTGGGTCTTCGTTGCTGCGCGTGGGCTTTCTCTAGTTGCGGCGAGCGGGGGCTACTCTTCGTTGCGGTGTGCGGGCTGCTCATTGCAGTGGCTTCTCTTGTTGCAGAGCACAGGCTCTAGGTGCATGGGCTTCATTAGTTGTGGTGCGCAGGCTCAGTAGTTGTGGCTTGCGGGCTCTAGAGCACAGGCTCAGTAGTTGTGGCGCACAGGCTTAGTTGCTCTGCAGCATGTGAGATCTTCCTAGACCAGGGCTCAAACCCGTGTCCCCTGCATTGGCAGGCATATTCTTAATCACTGCGCCACCAGGGAAGTCCTAAGCATTTCTTCTTAACGTGGAGAAAACTTTGAGTGTGTTGGAAGGCAGAGAGAAGGGGAGAGACACACACACACACACACACACACACAGAGACAGAGTCAGAGAGACAGAGAGATAGAGAGAGAGACAGAGACTGAGGCTCTGTAAGAGGATAATCAATTACACAAGGTCCCAGATTGTTGAGGACCATTCCTATTCACCTTTGTGGTGAGTGGAGAGCTTGCCTAATGCCCTGATTATTGTAGACTCTTAAACATTTAAGCAAATGTTTAGATTGGTTTTCTTCATTTAACAAGCGATGTGGAAGAAATTTTATTTGAATCCACATTTTATTTATTTATCACCTGCTATGTATGAAGGGCTATGGATTCAGGGGAGTTCTAGAACCCAATTAAATTTATGCAATTTTCTTTAATTTTCAAGCATAGCTAAGTTTTTTTCATTCTAGTTTGTCCTTCACTCACTTAAAACAACTCTGTTTTTAGTCTTGCAGGAATTTGTTTTAAAGCGTAGCCTAACAGGAAATTCTTCTATAATTTTTAGGTTTCAATAGAGGCTCAAAATGTACTCTCAATGATAAGGTGGAGGAAGATGTAGGTAGGTTGGGGGATTTAGTGTGGAAAGAAAGGGACGACTGCCGTTTTCAGAATGATCTCCACTTGCCAAATCCACTGAACATTTTCAAATTTCCTTTTGACTTGACTTCTTAGCAGCGATGGGAATTATTGACTCCTTCCTCCCTGCAGGCATACAGTCCGACGTTGTCCTTAAGTGTCAGATCCTCAAAGCTATTCCTTTAGGCTTTCTCCCCTTCTTGACGTATACTCCTTCACTAGACAATCTCCTCCACACAAATACTTTCTGCAGGCAGATTAATATTCCCAACCCAGCCATCTCTTTGGACCTTCAGACCCATACATTCAAATGCCTTCTTGGCATTTGGAGACCTCTAGAGGTCTCCAAAGTACCTCAAATGCAAGCCTCAGAGCCAGCCTGATGACCCAAGCTACACTGATTAGTTCCTCTTTTCTGCTGCCACTGCATCTCACTGCAATTATGTGTATACCTATGATGGCTACTGTTAGCCTGGGAGGACCTACAGAAAGAGGCTATATTCATCTGTGAATCGCTAGCTGTGACTCTGGGGCTTGGCAAGGGCAGATGGATGGATGAATGGATGGATGAATAAATGAATGAATGAATTCTCTTCCATCAGTGAAAGACCCTGTGATTTTTCAAAGTTTCAACAAAAGTAAAGAGTGTATACTATTTGGTTTCTATCCTCCCTATTGCACTGAAACCGTTGCCATCAAAGTCACCACCACTGCTTTGTAGCCAAATATGTGGACACTTCTTTGGTCTTATCTCACAAGCCCTCTCATCATGTAACATGATTTATCCCTCCTCTTGGGTTTCATGACGTTGTTCACTGCTGGTTTTCTGTCATTGGAGACTCCTTTTTTTTTTTTTAAAGGTATTTTATTTTATTTCAGCTTTATTGGAATATAATTGAGGAGTACTGATCAGATATGTTGTAGGATGCCTTTCTATTAGATTTTGTCTAGTGTTTTTCTTGTGATTAGACCATGGGTATGGTTTTGGGGAGGGAGACCACAGAGGTAGAATCTATTGTCATCACATCTGATCGTGGGTATATATTATCAAAATGATCTGTTGCCATTGATGATGACCTTGATCACCCAGCTCGAGATGGTGTTTGTCAGATTTCTCCACTCTGAAGTTAAGCTTTTATTTTCCCCTTTCTATACTGTACTCTTTGGAAAGAAGTCACTATGCACGGACCACCCTTCAGGAGTGGGGAGTTATAGTCTTTCTCCTTGAGGCCACGTGGAGTATTTACATAATTTTTCTTTTTGAATTCTTGTGCATGGGAAATTCGTCTCATTTACTTATTTAGTCATGTATTTAGATCTGTATGGATTCATGGATATTTCTTTTATGCTTTAGGTTATAATTCAATGACACTTTATTTATTTTACTGCTCAGCTTGTTCCAACTTTGGCCATTGGGAGCTCTTTCGGTTGGCTACTATGTCACTTTGACACACTCCTGTCAATCTGTGTGTGTGTGTGTCTGTGTCTTTGTCTGTGTCTCTGTGTGTGTGCATGTTTTCCTGAGCACTTCTTGACTTTCTGGCACTAAAAGATGCTGTAGACTCATCCTGTATATTTCCTGCCTCAGTCCAAGAATCAACCATTTTTCCAAGGAGTCCTGGTTTCTTTATCAGAAAATGGAATTAGACACTAAGATCTGGGCACTAGGTGTGTTCATTGCTACTGTGGTATTGTTATTTCTAGACCCTCTCAGTTGCCAGAGCAAGGAGATATACATGTATACACTAGCCCTTTAAATACACGTATCTGTAAATACTTCTGTATGTAACCAGGTGATCCTTATTAAGCTAAAAGACTTTGTACTGATGTCTCCAGCTCTAATCCACTACCACACGGAGTATCCTAGCTTCCTCCCCTTACTTATCTGTAAATTCCTACTCCTCAAACGAGAAATATGGCTCCTGCCAGCGCCTGGACATTTACTTAATTGCTCAATTCTGGTATACAAGTATAGCAGCATCAGAATTACTAACCCATACTCCTGTGGAAAACAACTTTATCAACTAGTGTGCAATTCCTTTACAGATTCCACTCATTTCCAAAGTTAGTTAAATCAACAATCTTTCTCCCGTTCAGTAATGTTGTTTCCTATGTTTTTAATACCTGGGATCCCCTGACCTCTGAAATAATTTGATTTTTTAAAAATTTGCATACATTAAGATTCATTCTTTGTGCAATAAAATTTTATGGGTTTTAACCAATGCATAATGGCATGTATCCACCATTATAGTATCATAAGAATAGTTTCAATACTTAAAAATCCCGTGCTTCACCTATTCAACCCTGTCCCTATCTCCCTGAACCCACTTATCTTTTTATTGTCTTTATAGTTTTACCTTTTGCAGAATGTCATATAATTGAATTATGCAGCTTTTCAGACTGCCTTCTTAGCGATAAGCATTTAAGGTCATCTATGTCTTTCTGTGGCTTGATGGCTCATTTTTTGAAATCACAGAAGAACATTCCATGATGCAGATGTATCACAGTTCGTCAATTCACATGCCGAAGGACACCTTGGTTGCTTCCAGTTTCTGGCATTTATAAGCAAGGCTGCTAATACAGTCACACACACATTTTCTGCATAGACATGTTTTCAAATAAGTTGGGCAACAGAGAGACAGACAGCCATGATGAAAGATTTCCAGCCCAGCAGGTACCTTTCAAACAAAAAAAGGCCTGGGCCTCCAACCCAGCTTCTTACAAACAGCTGCTTGCCTGGGACTCTAAACCAGCTTCGGAGTACGCTCAGAATTCTAAAAATCAAAATCTGTCCCTACCATGCTTCAAAGGACCTGCCATGTGGATCAGTCAGCCAGGAATGAAGACAGAGGCCTCAACGATGCTCACTTGGGTTCCTGAGTAAGAGGTCTGGGGGTCCAATGACGAATCTGATGTTAACTGAGTCATGGCACCGTTAACTGTTAAAGAAAAAAATTACGACACTTGTTAAATGTGGCAAGGAAGACTTTATTCAAGGGGGGTAATGGAATGGGGTTTTTGTGGTAGGGGAGAGAAACTGGGCTCAAATCTGAATACAGTAAGGAAACGTGGGGATTTATAGCCAAGAGGCAGGATGGGAGGTTGGTGGATAGAAAATTACTAAGAGGGTAGCTCTTTGCTAAACTGACATGACAGGATTTTTGTTCAGGGCTGAAAGTCAGAAAGAGAACTCAGAGGAGCCCGACTCAAGTTTGGTGAAGGAGAGAGTCTTTGTTATGTAAACAAACAAACAAGTAAACAAATAAATGTGTACTAATTTACTAATAATACACATGCATATTTAATATTCAGATGACTTTGATGATGGAGGTGAGCCGGGGAAACAGGGAAGCAGCAACGTGAAGTCTGCCCAAGGGAATCAGGAATGACTTCAGAGAGGAGGTGATGGAAGCGTGAGCTGATGTTGCAGGAGGAGAGAGTGTTTGTCCCCCACAGGAAGGAACGGTGCATCTCAGGCAGGAGGAAGGAGGGTTTGCTGGAATGGAGCAGGGTTAGGTGTGTGGCGGAGGGAGATGATGCTGGGAAGTGAGTCTGGACAAGTCGAGAGAGGGGCTTATGCCAAAAAGAGATGGAATGTCATGTATAAGAGTTCAGTTTGTACCCCGCAGGTGGAGGACCAAGGAGCCTTGGAACAAACAGCACCTCCATCACCTGAGAGCTTGTTTGTTAGACGTGCAAACTCTGGGGCCCTGCTCCAGAGCTACTGAACCAGAATCTGCACTTTAACAAGATCCCAGGGCCTTCTTAAACACCTCAAGGTTTGAGAAGTACTTCTATAGAGAGTTCTGGGCAGGGATTACCATGGCGACATTGGCACTTTGACAGACTTTTTTTTTCTATGCTAATGCAGTTTTTCCAGTGAAAAATTTTCCAGTCTCTTGTCTGAGTGCATTGACCAGGCAGCCATGTTCCGGGGGCGCATGGGGGTGGCTGCTGTGTCCTAAGGTCAGTATTTGGACTTGAACTTAGTCTGTTTTTAGCATCATGCCTCACCCCTGCCCTTTGGGCATGATTTTGCTCAAGCTGGACCCTCTCCTGAGAATAAACTTCCAGTTTCTTGAATGGAGCGAGCGTGGATATTGTTTGGTAGGGAAAAAAAATCTGAGGGTCCAATTGTTCTATATATTTATCAGTCCCCTTACTTTCAGCATCGCATCACATGGTCTCTGGTACTTTCAGGTATGGTAGGATAAATTGGCTTATTTCTCGAAGGTACCACTGCCTGGGATTGTATCTTTCTCTGCTTTGTTAAGAGAGGCGATACATCTTTATACACGTACAGTTTTCTAAAATTCTCCTGAAGTCTCCCAAGCACTATTATTGTCTGTCTTCTTTGCACTTGAAGATTTAATTTAGTTGAGTTGGAAGAAAGAGAAGCTTCTTCCATGTGTAACAGAAACTTTTTGAAATTATGCTTTAATCTCTCTCTCTCTCTCTTTTTTTTTTAGTAACTTGACTTTAAACAAATCAGCTCTATGCATGTAATAAAATGTATTCATTCTAAGCACACTCTTTGATGAGTTTTATCTCCAATCAAGATATACATTTCCACCAACCCGTGCACTTCCTTCCTGAGGTTGGCAGCTACTGAAAAGGCCTATTGATTCCCACTTCCTCGTATTTACTCCCTGTGTAAACTCCTCTTCTTGAGTGTGAGGTGCAGCCAGGGACTTAATTCTAATGAATAGGACATGGCAAATGTGACGGGATATTGCCTCTGGGATTAGGTTATAAGACATTGTGACTTCCACCTTGCTGGTGTTCCCTTGCTCTCTTGCTGTCTTGCTTGTTTTCTCTGACAAAGCCAACTTCAGTAATGTGAGCATCCCTGTGGAGAGGCCCACATGTCAAAAAAATGAGGGCATTTTCTGGCCAACAACTTATGAGGAATCAAGGCCCTCCATCCAACAACCTGCAAGGAACCGAATCCTACCCACAACAGCTTGAGTGGGCTGAGAAGCAGACCCACTCCTGGTGGAGCCTTCAAATGACTGCAGCTCCAGCAGAACCATGACTGCAGCCTCGTGAGATACCCAGAGCCAGAGGACCCAGTTGTCATGCCCAGATTTCTGACCCACAGAAACTGAGAGTTAACAAATGTTAAATACTAACATTTATTATAAAGCAATAGGTAACTCATATACCTCCTGACCTTTTGCAGCCAACCTCTCTCAACCCCAAATTCAGGTATCCACTCATCGGCTGATCACTCTGTCCTAATAGATTTGTCTTCCTTTTCTAGAATTTCAAATAATATAATATGTATTTTTTTGTGATTTGGCCACGTTGTTGCATATATTAGGTATTGATTCATTTTTATTGCTGAGTAATATTCCATTGTATGGATATATCAAAATATTTTTCCAATTCACCTATTGATGGACATTTGTATTGTTTCCAGTTTTTGGTTATTATGAATAAGACCTCTACTATCATCCATGCATAATCTGTGTGTGAAATATGCTTTATTTCTCTTGGGTAAATACCTAGGAATAGAATTGCTGGGTCACATGATAACTGCAGGCTTGTATGTTAATCTTTTAAAGAAACTATCAAAATGTTTTTTAAGTATTTGTACTGTTATCAAGATTTCTCAATCCTCTGGCTTTCAGCAGTTGACAGTGATGTACCTTGGTGTGGCTTTCTTTGTATATATCCTGCTTAAGGTTGTCAAGATTCTTGAATTTATAGGTTAATGATTTTCTCCTAATTTGGAGAACTTTGCCACTATTTCTTTAAATATTTTTTGTTTCTCTCTGGGACTCCAATTACACATATATTGGACTGTTTGCTATTTTCCCACATATTTCATAGGTTGTTTGCTTTAGTATTTTATATCTATTGTTTGGACTGGATAATTTCTACTGATTTATTTGCAAGTTCACTGATTCCTCCTCCATCTTCATTCTACTGTTGAAATTAGCGAGTAAATTTTTTGTTTCAGTTATTGTAATACTTTTTGGCTCTAGAATTTCTAATGGTTTCCATTCTATGTTTAGATTATCTGTTCACTCATTAGAACTATATTTTCCTTTACTCATTAGTACTTATTTTCCTTTAATACTTTGAACACATTTATAAAAGTGATTTGAAATCTTTGCCAAATTCAACATCTTGGGCATAGTCATTTTCTGTTGACTGCTTTACTTTCTTTCTTTTTATTAATAAATTATTTATTTATTTATTTTGGGCTGCGTTGAGTCTTTGTTACTATGCACAGGCTTTCTCTAGTTGCGGCTAGCAGGGGCTACTCTTCGTTGCAGTGCATGGACTTCTCATTGCGGTGGCTTCTCTAGTTGCGGAGCACAGGCTCTAGGCACGCGGGCTTCAGTAGTTGTGGCATGCGGGCTCAGTAGTTGTGACTCGTGGGCTCTAGGCACACGGGCTTAGTTGATCCGCGGCATGTGGGATCTTCCCGCACCAGGGCTCGAACCTGTGTCCCCTGCATTGACAGGCGGATTCTTTTTTTTTTTTTTTTTTAAAGAATTTTTCTATCGGAGATTTTTTTTTTTTAAGTTTTTTTTAGTAATTGTTTTCTTTTCCCCCCCTTTTAATTAATTAATTTATTTATTTTTGGCTGTGTTGGGTCTTCGTTTCTGTGCGAGGGCTTTCTCTAGTTGTGGCAAGCGGGGGCCACTCTTCATCGCGGTGCGCGGGCCTCTCACTATCGTGGCCTCTCGTTGCAGAGCACAGGCTCCGGATGCGCAGGCTCAGTAGTTGTGGCTCACAGGCCTAGTTGCTCTGTGGCATGTGGGATCTTCCCAGACCAGGGCTCGAACCCGTGTCCCCTGCATTAGCAGGCAGATTCTCAACGACTGCGCCACCAGGGAAGCCCGACAGGCGGATTCTTAACCACTGTGCCACCAGGGAAGCCCTACTTTACTTTCTTATTTCTTTGCATATCTAATAATTTTTGGTTGAAAACCAGGTAGAGTGGATAAAATGTAGTAATTCTAGATTCTACTATTTTCTTCTGAGAGTTTCGTTGTTGTTGTTCTAGAACACAGTTAATTGCCTTGACTCAAATTGCAAACTCTTCTTCCTCTGTGTTGTGCGGTAGCTAATATATGTGCTCATTTCTTCCAGTTTCTAGTTGCTGTGTATTTTTAACCTGGCCTCCTGGGGTGTGGTGGGGGAGGGTTTTTTCCCAGGTGCCTTGCCCTCCCGCCCCACACATGCATAGTTTTGTGGTCGTCCAGGGCATTGTGGCATAGCTTGCATACAGATTTTTAGTCTCACACTTTCCACAGTTCTCTTGCTCCCAGGATTTTAACCCTAAATTTCCACTGCTCTCCCATCCTTAAACTCTTTCGCCTGACACTTTGAGTTGGTAAAACTCATTTTTTAAAAACTTCCCATAGCCATGAGGGTTGGGGGTACTATCAGACAAAAACAAAATAATATAAACAAAAACAAGAAAACATAAACTTGCAATTCTTACTTGGAGCAAGTATAGTCTTTCAAGAGTAAGCTCTTCTCTGACTTGTATTTACCAGTTACTTCAAATAGTTAATTATTTAAAAAAATATTGTTTTTCACATTTTATTATTATTATCTAGGAAAGGCTTTACCAAAGACTTCACTCCATCATTACTGGAAGCAGAAATCAATGGAGCTTTTGAGTGTTCCTGAGGATAGCTTTTGTGCATAGAAAGATTATTTGCAGAATGTTAACATTAATATTTGATTTATTGCAATTGCAAATTAAAAACCTAGATTTTCCTTAATCTTTTAAGTGCAACTTACAAACCTTATAAAATTAGTAAAGTACAAAAATTTTAAATTTTCCTTTGATTAAAGTTTAATTAATGCATGGTGAATAGAACAGATCCCCTTAAACATTTGGTCCCATTTACAGCTCAGTTAATTAAATTCCTTCAATCATTAAAGCTGTATTTATAAGTTTAACATAGTAGATTTTCTTTTCAACACTTCAAATGCCTCTAACAAGCATTACCTTCCCAAGTACCTGAACAAGCATATTAAGTCTGATAGAACAAACTGATAAATATAGCAAATCTTTAAAGACATTCCAGTGCTGTTTAAAAACCCAGCTGAAGTCTCTATACCTTTCAACTTACAACTATAAATCAGTTACTCAATTACATGTTGTAAAATGGAACCACAACTGTAATCTGTTAGATTCTCTCTATGCCAAAACTCGTAACCCTACAATCATTGTAAACAACAAACACATACAGATTGTTCCAATGATACTACAACCTATTTTTGAATGTAACACAAAAGTATTAATGTAATAGTTTGATTTATTTACTCATCTCTGTATTTGGTTCTAAACCTTCCTAGGGTTAAAAAGACATCCATGAAAGAAAAACTTTTACCATCACAAGCCAGTAAGTTATTACCCCAGTCAAATTGGAGATTTCAGCAGAATAAAGTTACTTATGGGACAGAGATCCTTTTCCAGACACTAGATCTGATTCTCCTGGAGCCACTCAGCAACACACTGACTCAGATTTTTAATAGTCACTAAAAAACTGGGACTCTGAGTCCGTATCCTTTGGAAGGGATTGATCTCTTCTGAGTTTAAGATATGCCATTAATTAACCTTACTGTCTGATATGAAGTCTGCAGCCTCCCACCTGGTTTGCTTCACAATATGGTTACGTCCAATAATTCTATTTCCTGCCCAGTTCTGCTCTGAATTCTTTACAGATCCTTTCTGTATGTTCTGGCCACCCCTTGATAGCTATTTAATGACACCCTGTTGAATTCAGCATACACTTCCTGTTTGATTCAAACTCCCAGGACTGAAGTCATCCTCACTACAGTAGAGAATACTATAGAAACATCCATCTCCCAGCTTAATCAAATCTTAACATTTTGTGGTGTTTACCTCAGGTTTTAAAAAACATTAAAACATTTCTGAGGCAGCTGAAGCCTCCTGACTTCACTTTCTCCCTCCCCAGAGGAACAGGTTTCCTGAATTTTGCGTTTCAGATTTCCAAGCATTTGATTCTATCATAACATGAAGGTACCGATAAATTGTATTGTTTTGCATGTTCTCAAATGTTATGTAAATATTATTTTGTGGTACGAGTCTGCAATTTTCTTTTTTGTTAATCAGCATTATGTTTTTGAGAATGACTAATGTTGATATATGTAGTGTCAGTTAATTTAACTGCTATATAATAGGAATTAATTCAGTATATATATTATAGTTTATTTTCTGTTCATTTGGTTGATGGAAATTTCTTTCCCAATTTTTTGTTATTATAAACGTGTTGCAATTAATATTTTTGTATGTCTGTGTGTACACATATGTATGTGACAGTTGCCTTAAAATATATATCTACAATGGAATTTCTGGGTTGAAGAAATTCTACATTCTTTTTTTCTTTTTTTTTTTTTTGTCTGTATTGGGTCTTCGTTGCTGCGTACAGGCTTTCTCTAGTCGTGGCGGTGGCTTCTCTTGTTGCAGAGCATGGGCTCTAGGCACGCGGGCTTCAGTAGTTGCAGCACATGGGCTTAGTAGCTGTGGCTCGTGGGCTCTAGAGTGCAGGCTCAGTAGTTGTGGCTCACGGGCTTATTTGCTCCGTGGCATGTGGGATCTTCCTGGTCCACAGATCTAATCCATGTCCCCTGTATTGGCAGGTGGATTCTTAACCACTGCGCCACCAGGGAAGTCCTCTATATTCTTAATTATTTTCAAGCAGTTCTCTAACCATATATGAGAGTTCCCATCTCTCCATTATTCTTGCCAACTCTTATTTGTAAACTTTTGCAATACAATGAATGTGAAATAATTTTCATTATTGTTCTGGTTGTAATTCCTTTGTTATTGGTGAGATTAAACATTTCTCTTCTGTCTATTGACTCTCTTTCCTCTTCTCTAACTTGCCTGCTCATATATTTTATCCATTTTTACTGTCATTTTTTCCCCTTAAAAATTGATTTGTAACCTCTTTATACATGCAGATTTTAATCCTTTGTTTGTTTTATGCATCAAAAATACCAAATTTTAACTTTTAATGGGGTCAAATTTATCAACATTTTCCTTATGATTTGTAGTTTTTTTGTGAAGTCATAAAGTTTCCTCTGTTGCCTTCTAAAAGTTTAATATTTTTGACTTTTCGTATTTGCAATTGCTTGTTTTGTGTGTAGAATAAAGTGTATCTATTTTCCAAATGATATCACCCTTTGTCAGATGACTGGTCTTTATTCATGTATAATGCCACCGCTGTTGTATAGCAAGTTTCCATGTATGTATAAGTCTGCTTTTGGACCCTCTAAACAGAATGTGTGTGTGTGTATGTGTGTGTGTAATCTCTAAGGCAATATTTCTTCTAATTACTATAGCTTTACATTTATTTATTTGTGATACTCTGTTCTTTATATAAACTTTATATCTGCTTATCAAATTCACAAAAAATTGTGCTAGGATATTGACTGAAATTGTATTGAATTTATAGATTTATTTGAGTAGAATTAGCATCTTAATAATATTGTCTTTTATCCATGAACTTAGTATTTATTCCTTAATTAATATTTTTATTTATTATGTCCATTATTAATGTTTTGTAATTTTTCCAATAAATGTGTCTTATACATTTTTGTTATATTTATGTATATATTACAACTATTTATATAAACTCTATACACAGCTTCTTTATAGTTTTCATTGCTGTTGTGAATGGTATCTATTTTTCTATTATAATCTCTAAGTGGTAATTGCCAGTAGAGATGTAAATTATTAATTTAAAAATGTTAATGATGTTCCTTATCAGTTACAACAGTTTTTTAGAATTCTTAGATTTGTTCTCATGAAGAAAACCATCACCTGTGGATAAAGACAGTTTTACATTATTTTCCAATTATTATAATTTTATTCTTATGCCTTATTGTATTGCCTGGGACCTCCTGTATAATGTTGAGTGTAAGTGATGATTGTGGGGATCCTGTCTCATTCCTGAATTATTGTTTATGCTTCTCAAGTTGTAACATGTATTATCATATTTAATAGGTTCTCTGTATCATGTTTAATAATATAGGTTACGAGATTAAGAAAGTCATCTGCTATTCTCAATTTCCTAAGAATTTTTTTCTAAGCATGATAGGTATTGACTTTTATCAAGTATCTTTTCAGCAGCCATTGAAATGATCATATATCTTTTCTGTTTTAATCTACTAATGTGATTTATTACACTAATAATTTATTATACCAGTAGTCTTCTGATGTCAAATCATACTTTCATTTGACATTAAGGCTATACTATTCTAGAGTAAAAACATATTAGAGGGTTTTCTTTCTCTTTTCTTTTCCTTTTAAAATTTTTATAAAAGAGTCCCTTGAATGTTTTGGAAAATTTCATCCATAAAATGCCTGGGCCTTTTGCCTCTTGTAGGGGAAGTCTTTTGATTACCAATTCAGTTTCATTAAGCTTTTCATTTGTTTGCCTATTGAGGCTTTCTATTTCTTCTTAAGAGCCAATTTTGGTAATTAATTATTTTTCTGGAAATTTTTTCAATTCATTTACATTTTCAAATCTATTAGCATTGAATTTGTATTAATTGTGATTTTTAAAACTCTACTGCTCTGAGACTATGTCCCTCTTTTTGCTTTAAATATTGTTGATTTGTGTCTTTTCTCTTTTTTTCTTGATTACTGTTACTGCAGATTTATTCTATTAATATTTACAAAGCCCATTTTTCAGTGTTATTGATACTATGATTTCTTTGTGTTCTATTTAGTTAACTTTAGCTCCTAATTTTATTTTTTCCTTCTTCTGTTTTCTTTGATATATGATTTGTGTTCTGTCTCACTTTGTGAGTATTTATCTTTTTTTAAAATAAACTTGTTTATTTATTTATTTACTTATTTATTTATTTTTGGCTGCATTGGGTCTTTGTAGCTGTGCACAGGCTTTCTCTAGTTGTGGTGAGCGGGGGCTACTCTTCATTGCAGTGTGCAGGCTTCTCATTGCGGTGGCTTCTCTTGTTGTGGAGCACAGGCTCAGTAGTTGCAGCACGCGGGCTCAGTAGTTGTGGCTCGTGGGCTGTAGAGAGCAGGCTCAGTAGTTGTGGCACACAGGCTTAGTCGCTCTGCAGCATGTGGGATCTTCCCAGACCAGGACTCAAACCCATGTCCCCTGCATTGGCAGGTGGATTCTTAACCCCTACACCACCAGGGAAGCCCTAATTATCTTTTTATCTTAATTTTTTTTTTTACTGAGCGGCTTTAAAGCTATAATTTCAGTATAACTCATCTCACTAGTTTTCATATGTACCATTTGTATTGTTATCCATTTCAAATATTTAAAATTTCCATTTTGATTTTGTCTTTATTCCATAAGTTATTTAGGAGTTCATTTAAAAATTTCCAAACATACATTTCTTAAAAATTACCTTGTTATTGCTTTCTAGTTTGACTGGACCAAGCTCAGAGAACATGGTTTGTGTCATATTGGTTCTTTAAAATCGCTTGAAACTTTCTTTGAAATCTCAGATATGTTCAATTTTTATAAAAATGTTGTGTGTAGTTTGAAAATTATGTTCCCAGTTTTGGGGTAGAGGAGTCTCTTTTATATGTGCTTCCAGGAAAGTTGACTCTAATAGCTGAGATTCAATAATTTGTAATTATTGAAAATTGGGACTTACCTCTACCATCTATTTTTTTCTTTTTATTATCCTTTGCTTTTTTGCAGCCCTTATTTCCTACCTTTGAGGCATTAATAAATTTTTCTACATTTCCCTTTTTCCTTTCTCAGATGATTTGGAAACTCTGGGTCTTACTTCCATTCTTTTGAAATATTCATACTTAAGTGTAAATTTTTTGCAACAAAGTCTATAGTCATTCAGTGTCTTTCTTCCTCTTCTCAAACATGACAGAGAACTTATCAAATGTTGACAACTTTGGTATAAGAACAATCCTCTCTCCTGCCTCGCCGCCCCATCATCTTGAGATTGTTATCTAGAGCAGTGCTGCTGTTTAAAATAACGTGTAATTTTTAATTCTGTAGTAGCCAACTTAAAAAAAATAAAAAGCAATAGTGAAAATAATTTTAATAATGTATTTTCTGTAACATATATCCAAAATATTGTCATTTCAGTATGTAACCAATACAAAAATCATTGAGATATTTTACATGATTTTTCACATGAAGTCTTCAAAATCCAGGGTGTATTTTACACTTCATCATACTCCAATTCAGATTAGCCACATTTCAAGTGGTCAGTGGTCACCTAGAGCTAGTGGCTACCATATAGGACATCGCAGGTCTACAGTTTTCATTTTCACCTATTTCAAACATAAAAATTACCTATAATTACTAATTATAGTTAGTGTATATATGGATATACATTATATAGTAATATGTTATATATGTAGTATAGCTGTATGTTATATAGCTAATGTTAACTTTACCAAAAAATCTACCCATTTTAGTGCTCATTATTATTTCGTAAATCTCATGTCTTCCCTCTGGATTTGCTTTTCTTTTTGTTGAATCACATCATTTGTAGTTCTTTGAGTGAGGGACCGTTACATATAATCTTAAAACTTTTTGTAGGTCTGAAATGTTCTACTTTACCCTCACTCTTGAATAATGGTTTGCCGGTTATAATCCTATGTTGACAATCATCTTCCCTTAGGGTTTTGAAGACACCACTCCATTGTCTCCTGCCTTCAAGCAGTGAGTCTGGCTCCTGTCCCTTGTCTTGGTTATTGCACATCTAGTGCCCTTTATCTGTAAGGAGCTGAACTCTGGAGTCATCTGCTTGTCTGTGGATGAAAGCCCAGCAGGCCCATAGCTTCCACTTTCCATATTCCTTTGTATTTCTCTTCAGTTTCTGATCTGTGGTGATGCTTATCTTATTTTTGAATTAGCTATAGCTTTCTAGTATTCTATTTTATGTTTTATCCATCATTGACAAGGGTTGTGTCAAAGCAGGAGCCGATAGAACCATCTTGTCCAGAAATCAACAGCTTTGTTAAAGTGGAGTCAAGTATTTTATTTATAGTTTTGCTGCATTTGTAATTTTGATCCTTTCCTTCATGGTATATAGGAAAGATATTGATTTTGGTACATGTGTTTGTGATTACACATCTTCCTTTCTAATTAGTTCTGCTTGGTTTTTCAGTTGATTTTGTAGATGAAAGGTAAAATAATTTGCAAATAATGCGTCTTTCTTTGTTTAGACATGATTTCTATAATTTCCTTTTCTTATTTTATTACATGGGTTAGAACTTTCATGTTAATTAACAGTAGTGATAGCTAAGATCCATGTCTTGTCTCTGACTTTAAAGAAGGTTTATCTAATGTCTCATCATCAAATATGATAGTGGAACTTGATCCAAAATAAATACTCTTGATTAGGTTAAGGGAGTATACTTTTATATACAGTTTACTGTCTTTAAAACAAATCAGAAACAACTGTAAAATTCTTTTAAATACCTTTTAGTTTCCCTCAAGATATTCATATGTTTTGACTTATTATTGTACTAATATATATTGATTTCATAAGACTGAATCATCCTTCACTCCTGGAATAAGCCTTATTTGGTCATGGAGTATTATTCTTTTAATATACTGCTGGATTCCATTACTAATATTTTAGCTGGACTTTTAGATTAAAATAACAAGTGAGATTAGCTTGTAGTTTTCCTTTTAGTGCTTTCTTCGGTTTTGATTTGAGAGTTATGCAGACTTTGTAAAATTAACTGGGAAGCTTTCCATCTTTTCATATGCTCTGAGAAAGTTTAAATAGCATAGGAATTATCTGTTCCTTGAAAGTTTGAAAGAATTCATCTGTGAAACCATCACATTATTGTTTCTAAGTTGTTATTTTTGCATTGTGTTTCCTCTGTTTCACAAGTAATTTTTAACATTTGCAATTGGTTATTTAACCAGATTGCACCAGTTATACTGAACCCTTAACAGTGCATACTTAACCCTTTGTTTGTCTGATGCGGCTGCCCATTGCAATCATTTATTCCACAACTCTTCCATTCTTAAGCCCTCATTTGATTGAATTATATTTTAAGACACTTTAAGGAAGAGTATATATATTAAGGTCCCTTGCTCATATGATCATATCTCTCCTTCATACATGAAATATCATTTTCCTGAGAGTAATTCTTGGACTACAACCTATTCTTCTCAAAACCATGTAAAACTTTTCATCTGACATTTATTACAGCAGTATAGAATTCTGAAAGTCTTGTATTTATTCCTTTGAAGATAGTCTGTTTTAAAAATATGTATATTACTCGTGGATCTTTAGAAGATTTTTATCTGTATCTGATAATGTAAAAGTTCTAAGGTATCCTCGGGTCATTGCTTATTGATTTTTGCCTAGAACGTCATTTGCTCCTTCAGTATGCATTCCCACTTTTTTTTTTTCTGGCCTTTAAATGTAGTTTAGTTGTACGTATTTTACATACATATAAAGTTGTTGCTTTAGTTCCAGTTCTCATTTTTCATGAGGAATAATCCTTAGGCTTGATTATTTATTTGTATTACAGATATTTGAGGGGGGCTTATTCGGCCCTGGGCTCTGATCTAGGTTCATGCACATAACTTGCAATTTTTCTTATAAATTTCTTCTCTTAGATTTTTCCTCTTTACTCTGGTTTGATTCACTGATATACTTTTAGTTTCTTTACAGTTCTTTCTTATCTCAACCATATTTCTTTTCACCTCATCTTGTTACCCTTTTATCTTTTCATGTTTTATTCTTAAGAGTTTTATTCTTAAGAGTACTTGCCTCTGTTTTTGCGTTCTTTGGCAGGTAACAAGATGTCTTATAAATTAGTCTCCTCAATCTTGCATTAAATTATCTTCAGAAATATGTTCTGCCCCTGAATCTTTGGGTTGATTTTCCTCTCCTCTCATTCTGCTGTATCTTCTCATAGACCTCATTTGGTTTATTTCCTTTACTCTGGAAACTCTATGAATAATAGCCATGTTGACTCAGAGCTTGTCCAAAGATTTTGAGAATCTCTCCAAGCACTCACTACATTCCCTCTTCAGGTCTGTTGATGTGTTCAGTTCTCAGTGCATGGTAAACATCTATTGTTTTTCCTTCTCACTGCTCCACTTGTTTTAGGAACAACTCTTCCTGGAAGGAGTTTGTGCATATGTGCACACGTTTGTGCATATGTCTGACACCTGGGCTTTTGTGGCTGCCACCCAGAGGATGAACCGTTTGAATGCCTGGCTCTGGTGGCCAGTGGGGCTTGTGTTTGCAGGGTCCCACAAGGTGTAGCAAACAAAGAAACAATTCTTAACTGGCTACCTGCCCCCAGGGCTCAGTGCAAAAGGAGCCGAGAGAAATGCCCACTTCCCAGTCTACCCCTGAAAGAGTCCTATTTGCATACTATAAAAGCTGCTGCCTGAGAGTTCAGCTTCCAATCATCCCACATGGGGTGGTGACTGGGACCCTCCCCTTTGGGACACTGACAGGTCTTGGCACACCCTCAGCTACTGGGAGCAGCTAAGAACCAAGAAAGTGGGTTAGACAATCACAAAGGTCTGAGAGACAACCCAGAGCTCAGGATGGGCTGAACAATAAAGTTCACCTCCTACACTCTTGCCACTCTGGTAAGACTGGGAGAGGTGGCTGTTTTATGCAGAAATCAACACAGAAAGTCAAGGAAAATGAAGAAACAGAGGAATATGTTCCAAACAAAAGAACAAGATAAAACTTCAGAAAAAGACTGTAATGAAAGGGAGATAAGGTGATTTACCTGATAAAGAGTTTAAAATACTGGTCATAAGATGCACACTGAGGCCAGGAGAATAATGCATGAACAAAGTAGGAATTTCAACAAAGAGATAGAAAATATTTTAAAAACTACTGTAGAAATCACAGAGCTGAAGGATACAATAACTGAAGTGAAAAATTCAATAGAGAGATTTAACAGCAGACTAAATGAAGAGAAAGAAAGCATCAGCAAACTGGAAGACAGGGCAGTGGGATTCATCCAGTCAGAGGAGCAGAAAGAAAAAAAGAAAGAAAATAGCTTAAGGGACATATAAGACACCATTAAGTGGACCAATATTCACATTATAGGTTTCACAGGAGGAGAAGAGAGAGAGAGAAAGAGGCAGAAAGCTTATCTGAAGAAGCAATGGCTGAAAACGTCCTTAACCTGGGGAAACAGACATCTAGATCCAGGAAGCCTAAAGAGTTCCAAATGAGCGGAATACAAAGAGACCCACATTGAGAAATATTACAATTATACTGTCAAAAGTTAAAGACAAAAAAAGAGACTCTTAAAAGCAGCAAGAAAAAAAAAATAACTTGTTATGTACAAGGACATCCTCAGAGGACGACTGACAGATTTTTCAGCAGAAATTTTACAGGTCAGAAGGAAATGGCATAATATATTCAAAGTGTTGAAAGAAAAAAACTTCCAACCAAGAATACTCTACCTGGAAAATCCTCAACAAAATACTAGCAAACGGAATCCAACAGCACATTAAAAGAATCAGACACCATGATCAAGTGGGGTTTATCCCAGGAATGCAAGGATTCTTCAACATGCACGAATCAATCAATGTGATACACCATATTAACAAATTGAAGGAGAAAAACCATACGATCTTCTCAATAGATGCACAAAAAGCTTTTGACAAAATTCAACACCCACTTATGATAAAAACCCTCCAGAAAGTGGGCATAGAGGGAACTTACCTCAACATAATAAAGGCCATATATAACAAACCCACAGCCAACATTGTTCTCAGTGGGGAAAAACTGAAACCATTCCCACTAAGATCAGGAACAAGACAAGGTTGCCCACTCTCACCACTATTATTCAAAATAGTTTTGGAAGTTTTAACCACAGCAATCAGAGATGAAAAAGGAATCCAAATCGGAAAAGAAGAAGTAAAACTGTCACTGTTTGCAGATGACATGATACTATACATAGAGAATCCTAAAGATGCTACCAGAAAACTACTAGAGTTAATCAATGAATTTGGTAAAGTAGCAGGATACAAAATTAATGCACAGAAATCTCTTACATTCCTATACACTAAGGATGAAAAATCTGAAAGAGAAATTAAGAAAACATTCCCATTTACCATTGCAACAAAAAGAATAAAATACCTACCTAAGGAGACAAAAGACCTGTATGCAGAAAACTATAAGACACTGATGAAAGAAATTAAAGGTGATACAAACAGATGGAGAGATATACCATGTTCTTGGACTGGAAAAATCAACATTTGTGAAAATGACTGTACTACCCAAAGCAATCTACAGATTCAATGCAATCCCTATCAAACTACCAATGGCATTTTACACAGAACTAGAACAAAAAATTTCACAATTTGTATGGAAACACAAAAGACCCCGAATAGCCAAAGCAATCTTGAGAAAGAAAAACAGAGCTGGAAGAATCAGGCTCCTGGGCTTCAGACTACACTACAAAGCTACAGTAATCAAGACAGTATGGTACTGGCACAAAAACAGAAATATAGATCAATGGAACAGGACAGAAAGCCCAGAGATAAACCCACGCACATATGGTCACCTTCTCTTTGATAAAGGAGGCAAGAATATACAATGGAGAAAAGACAGCCTCTTCAATAAGTGGTGCTGGGAAAACTGGACAGCTACATGTAAAAGAATGAAATTAGAACACTCCCTAACACCATACACAAATATAAACTCAAAATGGATTAAAGACCTAAATGTAAGGCCAGACACTATAAAACTCTTAGAGGAAAACATAGGCAGAACACTCTATGACATAAATCACAGCAAGATCCTTTTTGACCCACCTCGTAGAGAAATGGAAATAAAAACAAAAATAAACAAATGGGACCTAATGAAACTTAAAAGCTTTTGCACAGCAAAGGAGACCATAAACAAGACAAAAAGACAACCCATAGAATGGGAGAAAATATATGCAAATGAAGCAACTGACAAAGGATTAATCTCCAAAATATACAAGCAGCTCATGAAGCTCAATATCAAAAAAACAAACAACCCAATCCAAAAATGGGCAGAAGACCTAAATAGACATTTCTTCAAAGAAGATATACAGATTGCCAACAAACACATGAAAGGATGCTCAACATCAATAATCATTAGAGAAATGCAAATCAAAATGAGTCACACGGGTCAGAATGGCCATCAAAAAAAAAATCTACAGACAATAAATGCTGGAGAGGCTGTGGAGAAAAGGGAACCCTCTTGCACTGTTGGTGGGAATGTAAATTGATACAGCCACTATAGAGAACAGTATGGAGGTTCCTTAAAAAACCAAAAGTAGAACTACTGTATGACCCAGCAATCCCACTACTGGGCATATACCCTGAGAAAACCATAATTTAAAAAGAGTCATGTACCACAATGTTCATTGCCGCTCTATTTACAATAGCCAGGACATGGAATCAACCTAAGTGTCCATTGACAGATGAATGGATAAAGAAGATGTGGTACATATGTACAATGGAATATTACTCAGCCATAAAAAGAAATGAAATTGAGTTATTTGTAGTGAGGTGGATGGACCTGGAGACTGTCATACAGAGTGAAGTTAGTCAGAAAGAGAAAAACAAATACCGTATGCTAACACATATATATGGAATCTAAAAAAAAAAAAAAAAGGGGTCTGAAGAACCTAGGGGCAGGACAGGAATAAAGACGCAGACATAGAGAATGGACATGAGGACACAGCGGGGGAAGGGTAAGCTGGGACAAAGTGAGAGAGTGGCATGGACATATATACACTACCAAATGTAAAATAGATATCTAGTGGGAAGCAGCCGCATAGCACAGGGAGATCAGCTTGGTGCCTTGTGACCACCTAGAGAGGTGGGATAGGGAGGGTGGGAGGGAGATGCAAGAGGGAGGAGATATGGGGATATATGTATATGTATAGCTGATTCGCTTTGTTATACAGCAGAAACTAACACACCATTGTAAAGCAATTATACTCTAATAAAGATGTGAAAAAGAAAAAAAATGAATACTCTACCTGGCAAAGTTGTCATTCAGAATTGAAGCAGAAGTAAATTGTTTTCCAGACAATCCAAAGCTGAAAGAGCTCATCACCACTAGACCAGCCTTATGAGAAATATTAAAGGAATTTTTAAAAACTGAAATAATGGACACTAATTAGTAACAGAAAAACATATGAAAGTATAAATCTCACTGGTAAAAGTAAATATATAGTTAGATTCAGAATACTCTAATGTTATAATAGTGGTGGATAAATCACCTATAAATCTAGTATGAAAGTTAAAAGACAAAGATATTAAAATAAATATAACTACAATATTAGTTAATGGATACACAAGGTAAACAGATGTAAATTGTGACATCAAAAACATAAAATGTTGGGGGAGGAGAGTAAAAGTGTAGTGCTTTAGTATGTGTTGGAAGTGAAGATGTTATCAGCTTAAAATAGACTGCTATAAATGTAAGTGTTTTATGTAAGCTGTGTGGTAGCCACAAGCAACACTCTTTGGTAGATACACGAAACATAAAGAGAAAGCATACCACTAAGCATACCACTATAGAAAATCATCAAATCACAAAAGAGGAGAGCTGGTGAAGAAGAAAAGAACAAAAGAATTACAAAATAGCCAGAAAATAATTAACAAAATGGAAATAGGAAGATTATATCTATCAATGATTACTTTAAATGTAAAAGGACTAAATTCTCCAATCAAAAGACATAGTGGCTGCTGAATGAATGAAAAATCAAGACCCTACTATATGCTGTCTATAAGAGACTTACTTCAGTTTAAGGACACACACAGACTAAAAGTGAAGGGATGGAAAAATATATTCCATGCAAATGGAAACCAAAAGAAAGCAAGGGTAGCTATAATATCAGACAAAACAGACTTTAAGCCAAAGACTGTAAAAAAAGACAAAGGCATTATATAATGATTAAGAAGTCAGTCCAACAAGAGGTTATAACAATTGTAAATATTTGTGCACCCATCCTAGGAGCACTTAAATATATAAAGCAAAAATTAACAGATCTGAAGGGAGAAATAAACAACAATACGATAGTAGGGAACTTCAATACCCCAGGTTTAACAATAGATCATACAAACAGAAAATCAATAAGGAAATATTGGACTAAATATTTACAGGATAAATTTCATCCAACAGCAGCAGAACACACATTTTTCTCAAGTGAACATGGAAGACTCTCTGGGAATTTTCCAACCACAGTGGTTTGAAACTAGAAATCAATTACAAGAAAAAAACTGGAGAATTCACAACTATGTGGAGATTAAATAACATGTTCCTGAACAACCAATGGATCAAACAAGAAATAGAAATGTAAAAAATCTTGAGACAAACGAAAATGGAAACACAACTTACTAAAACTTAATGGGATGCAGAAAAAGCAGTTCTAAGAGGGAAGCTTATAGCTGTAAACACCTCTATTAAGGAAAAAGTAAGTTCTCAAAAAACAACCTAACTTTACAACTCAAGGAACTAAAGAACAAACTAAGGCTAAAGTTACTAAAAGGAAGAAAATAACATAGAGCAGAAATAAATAAAATAAAGACAAAAAAGAGAAAAGATCAATGAAACTAAGAGCTGGGTTTTTGAAATGATAAACAATATAGACAAACCTTTAGCTAGACTTGCTAAGGAAACAAGAGCGATGACTCAAATAAATAAAATAAGAAATGAAAAAATATAAAATATGAACAGAACAATTTCTCTCTCTGGAGAACAAATCTCCAATTTTCTGCCAGTGTAAGGGCAGGAGCAATCATCAGTGGCATTTAGAGATCTCAGAATCTCTTAGTCTTTTCTCCTGATTTTAGCTCCCCCTTCACTCCCACTTCCAGAGCTCTCTGGTGCTAACTATTGGGTGTCCCATGAGGTAAACTGGGTTGCTACTCATATTTCTCCACTTTTCTCTTAGTATTCAATTTTCTGCAGACTTGTGTAGTCAGTTGCATGTACATCCATTCGCTCTCCAGCTTCCAACACTTTGTTGTTCTGCTTCTGTCCAGAATCTCTGTCTTATGGGGGAGGAAGAGGAAAATAATATACATGTTCAGTTCTCCATCTTTAACCAACGTTCTTAATCTCTGTGTCCTCTAGTTCATTGCTCCTTCCATAGAGAAAGACTTGTGCATATGTCCAGGCTTAAACACACGTGAGGAGGCAGCATTGGTTTGGGCAAGGTTGACCAAGGCCACCATCATCTTGATTTCTTCTGAGAGAGACCAGGTACTCAGTGAATCAAGCAGTGAGCTCTGTGGCATAGATGAAGAATTAAGGTGACTTTATTATTGTGAAAAATATTTCAATAATCGCAAAAGTGTGTAGATTTCTCTAAGGCCCTATTTTAAAAGACAGTAAGTGGCTTCTCTGGATGTCCAATGGGTAGGGCTCAGCGTTTTTACTGCTGTGGGCCTGGGGAACTCAAATCACACAAGCCACACAGTCCAGCCAAAAAAATAAGAAGAAAAAAAAAAGACAGTGCATATTTTTGTTAAAGTAAAGAGTGACTTCTTTTCTGAGCCTGGATTATATTACAAGAGCCACTCTGGTACCTGTAATGGCTCTTTCTTCTCCTGGACGTGTGGTGCTACCAACAAACAGCATCTTTTAAGTTCTCCAGTGGAAGGGAGAGGGATATCTGGTCAACCCAACCATAGCAATATCTAAAAATGCTAAATAATACAGCCCCACAATTTAGCATGTTTTCCCATGGGATGATTTTGCTCTCCTGAAGTGTGATTGTCTTCCATTATCTGGTTTTTGGGTGGCCTAGACTAACACAGTAGTTGGAAATAAACAATATCCTGCAAGTCCTTCTGGCTGAGCATCTCCTGTTTTACCCCATGCCTGGGACAAATGACTTACAGGGACTACACCTTCCAAGATGCAACAGAGCACCTCCCAGGACTACACCTCCCAAGATGCAACAGGGCACCTCCCAGGACTACACCTCCCAAGATGCAACAGGGCACCTCCCAGGTTCCCAGGCCGTTGACTTCCTGGGCCTTGATGTCCCTCTGAATGGATATAGAAAGTTTAGAAAGGATAGTTGGGGTGGATGGGAACAGGACCTATCCAAAACCAACCAAACAAAATGGACCACACTTGGAAGTTAGAGGAATGACTATTTCATTTCCTGGACGTAGGTGAATCAGGAGGAAGACAATGAGGGTCGATAGGAGGTTTTCCAAACCTTTTTTCAGGCAGTCTTTATTTTTTAAAGCAAAATCTAAGGTAGGTTGTCAGAAGTTCTCTGCAAAAATACAGACCATTATCTGTATGTGTGGGAAACACATTCTTAGCCAAAATATTTATTTAAACATTTCAGCTGATCATTTGTTCCTTTTGGGAAGAATTATTTCACTGCATGTACCTCAGTGGAAAAGACGTTGAAAAATTGAGTAGTTCATTCTACACAGCTCCAACTCACATTGTGCTTCCCTCACCCACACGTTTTTATTTCTATCGAAAATTCTTTTTACACCTTCCTTTGAGACAGGAACTGATACACAGCACTAAAACAATTTCAACAAATGTCAACACAAAACGCAAGAAGACATACACCAGGTGCATTTTCCGAATCAATAAAAACGTTACTAATAAGAAAAGACATTTGTAGTTTGTAAATTTTCATTTTGCTGGGCAGGAAGCCAAAATTCTGGATCATCAGTTTAATAACCAGACGCTTGGAAGCTGGCTTGAGAAGGAAGATTTTCCTCATTCTCCTCCCTTGGAGTGGCTTAGTGGCTTTTCCAACAGCGACCCCCTTCCTGGGGATGTTTCTCAGGGCTGAGCCTGTAAGGGGACTGGGGGCACAGGCCCTGCTCTTTGCTGCCCCCTGGGGCAGCCCCCTCAGTGATCAGGCCAAGAAAAGGCCCATCCAGGCCTTGGTGGGCTCTCTAGACTGGTCCTAAGTGTTAAACAACCTTTAACTTCCGATCTCAGCTGTTTACCTCAGCTCAGGTGCATTAGAGAGATTATATAAAGGCCTTCCTACTTTTTTCTGGTTGTCAGATTCCGATGTTTGGGTATTGTGTTTTAAAAAATTTATTAGTGAGACTCTTTTTTGAAAAAGTAGTAACCAAAGAATAGTTTTCTGCCTTTCTACTATGATTAATTGGTGAATCCTCTACCCAATTAACTAAGGCAAACTTCACATTTGCATTACTGCTGCCTGTTCAGATTCCAATGGCACTTAAAAAAAAAAAAAAAAGTTCAATGGCTCATTTCAGCTCTACCTAAATGTCCTTACAGCACAAACGTTATTTTTGGCTCAGGGCACATGCTTTCAGCTATCTCCCGAAAGCTTTCCCCGCCCAGGCTGTGGAAACCCAGCTTTGCCGAGTCTATTCAGGCCCCCTCACATTTGCATGTCTATCAGGGGTCTTTCACAGCCCAGTGGCCCCAACAAGTACTTGCCAATGGCCGCATTGTTCTTCAAAACCACCCCAAATCAGGACTTGCAGCGTCCTTCTCGCCTTGCCATTGAAACACCTGTTAGTTTTCCGGGACTTTGCTTTCTACTTATGGGAGTTGTACCTTCCCTACTTGTTGAGATGGCTATTTGTGGGGAAATGCTTGAACTTCCTCTTGGAAAAGTCTTTAGAAGCTACCTCAAGTTTTGTATGATGCCATTTGATCCCCTTAGCGCTCATTTCTGCTTGTTCAAAAAAAGGCTGGATGGCCACATGGATGGGAGAATGAAAAACACTTGTTTGTCTCATTCTCATGTGCTTTATAAATTTAAAATTTCCCCGAAAAGAATCTGAAAAAGAATGGGTATATGTATATGTATAACTGAATCACTTTGCTGTACACCTGAAACTAAGACATTGTAAATCAACTATACCCCCATATAAAATAAAAATTAAAAAAATAATAAAGCAAACTTTTCCCAAAGTTAAAGTCTACATGAACGTAAAGTGATTATATTGTGAAACCAACATTTCAGATTAGACTCTAAAACAACACCGTGTTCAGGGAGATGAATTAAAATCTATTGCAAATATTTAGTCCACATTTGCACAGGTCCAGTGAGCCCACTTAACATAAGAGCAGGGCAGGACTCTGAGTAGATATGTTTGTTTTGACTTGTGTGGTTATACATATGTGATCTATGTCTATGTGTACAGATACATACATTACACAGATATGTTTATTATAAATATATGTATATATGTGTATTTAAACATATATACTTTCATGGTTACTTACAGGCATTGAAGACTAAAAAGATAATATCTTTCATTTTTATTCTTTAAAATCTGTACTTAGGATCCGCACGGGGTTCGGCTCATCTGTAAATCTAAGAAATGCTTTTGCAGACTCACATTTTGGTATTCATATCAGACCTGAGAGCAAGACAACTCACTCTTTTTACTTCCATGTTATGAATGAGTTATTGTTTTTATTATTAATAACTACTTTATCATTCAACTGTTTGCAAGCAGACCCATGCTTTGTGACTTCTGGTCTTTACTCTCCTTTTCTCCTTGTTCCCAGCTCAGTAGCAATTTCCCCCGAAACTGCAATCTTTTTATATGGTCGTATAGCACTTTGATTGAGTTAGAATTTTAATAATAACAAGCAGATGATTAATTATAAAGCAAGTCGTAAAATTATGTTGGTGTAGGTCATACTAACTTACGTGTAAAAATAGTTTAAAATGGTTTATACTTATTGAGTTAAGGGAAGTTCTGTGCTTTAAGATTTCGCATTGCAGCTTTTTAAGCAACTTGGCTTCACAACCCAAGAAGCTTTATTCACTGTTTCTCAGAAGGGTGGCAAATTCGCATTTGGTCTGTTTTCAGCAAATCATTTTTGGGCTTCTGGGTAAATTGTATGTAAAATATTTACTCTATGGAGTCACCCAAGAGAAACGGTACACATTGCCGTTTTTGGACGTTTGTGAGTATAGCCAGACAAAGCTAAGTGGGGTAGAGTCAGAAAAAGTTTAAAAGCTTCGACCACCTAAACAAATGTGGCATTCAGGCATTCAGGCTGGAGATCCCCTGGTCCTCCAGCATCTCTGGGATACTGGGATGACCAGAGGGACAGTGGTGTGAATATTCAAAGCTTGACCTATTTCCTCTGGGTGCCCCTTTCCTTCTCCTTCTGGATGGAAGCATTTTCTCCACAGGCTGACTCTAGTTCCTGAATTTACTGCAGTAGGCAGTTATCAGTTCCTCCAAATACATATATTTTTTTCTTTTCTAGGCTTACAGTGGGGCTGGCTGTGGGAAGGAAAAGTTAGGTCTATCTAACAGCAGGATGAAAGAATCAAAACAATTATGTTTCGGAGAGACAGAATTGGCTGTGCCTCCTTGGGAAATGCTTCTAAGCTGTTCAGGGCCTGAGATGGGATTAGACGCAGCCCATAGATGCTCATTCAGCTCACGGCTTTTTCTGCCCCCTTTCCTCTGGGGAGTGACCAGGAGAGAGGACAGCCGTGTCACCATGTTTCCCAAGGAGCAGACAGTGGAGGTTTCAGAGGTGAAAGGTTAAACACTGGTGTCACTAAAGTGGAGGGGAGTTTGGGGACGGGGAAGGTCAGCAGGGAGGTTGGGGGAAAGGTGGGGGAGGTGAGAGCCACGGCAAGCCAGTCCCAGGGTTGAGAGAAAACAGGCCGGCCTCTCCTCCCTCCCCTGACTCCAAACCCTACATCTGTGTGTTGGCGGTTGTGATGTGATCTCCTGCCTCTCTCCTTCAGCTTTGCGGTTTGGCATTTGCCTCGATGCTATGGCATTATACACAAGATGTTCACAGAAGATGCTTGTTAAGTTATCGTGGTCCTGCCTAGACTTCGGCTCCCCTAGAAATACTCTGCTTTTGGAACACTTCCGGTCTTGTGGCACAGTTTTGCATGTGGCCTTAAGGGTTGCTAATTTCACTAAAGTAAAAGTGGAACTGATTTTTAGAAGAAGTGTTGCATAATCGGAATAAAATCTGAAAAGGGTAGAAAATGAAGCATGGATTTATTGCAAATGAACCCCTTTGAAACATGGGGTTACCAGAAAGTAATACATGTCACTTTTTTGTTAGGTATATATATATATATATTTTTTTTTTTTTTTTTTTCCTGAAAACATTCCAAAATAATTTTGCTAATAGTTAGTACATTGGGGTAAGTGTGCAACTTCTCAAAGTGAGTGGTCATTTTGGAGGTCCAGTGTGCATACAGAGTATTTATCTGGAAAGAAAGGCTGTTTTCTTCCCCTGTTGTCATATCCCCCATGATGAACTCTTCCTTGAGAGCTGAAGAGAGGCTCTACTCACAGCCCAGGAGAAAAAAGACCCAGTTACCTCCTGGACCGCATTCAGGTTGGTTGCCAGGATCCCTCCTTTGAGGAATCTGCCACTTAAGTCAATGGAGAAGGGCATACTCTGTTCTGGGGTGAGATGCAGGCAGGGAGAGCCATTAGGGGACCTGGCTGGGATTGGGTCTACCTTGTAGCTACTTAGTGATTTATTTCTTTGGCAGTTTCCCTCCTGAATTCCTGAATGAATTTAAAACCTCCCCCCTTGGGCTTATATTTTCTTACCTATAAAGTAGAAAGTAAAAGAAGAATGATTTCTCTCTTTGTGCAACCCAGTGCTATAGGGACGACTATGAAACTCTTTGGGTTCAAAAAAAGGAAAAAGAGAGAAAGAAACAGAAAATCATAAGGAAGGATAAAAGGGAAAAGACATACAGAGAAAAGATTGGCAGGGAACAGGTAGGGAATGGAACAGATGGGAAAAGGGAAGAGAAGAAGGAAGGAGAAAGGAGAGAGGAAGAGAAAGAAAGGAGGGATGAGGGCAGAAAGAAAGAGCAGAGGAGAGGATGGTCCTCATCAGACCAGAGCCACGGGAGCCTGAGGAGCCCTAACGCCCCTGGGGAGACAGAGCAAGATCTGGTCTGAAATCTTCAGGGATCTATTTTCTCAGATGTCCTGGGGACAGAATTCCAAGGCCTGGAAGACACCAAATTGTGTTCTTTCTGTGGTGCTGGGTCGTGGGGCTGGATGGAGGGGAGGGAAACCATCTGCAGAAGCAGAAAGTAATAGATTGTAGCCTCCGGCTTGTTATGTGGACACGAAGCTGCGGCAGAGAGGGAGGAAGACAGATTCTCAGGTTTGGGGGGGGGGGGGTGAGGAATCTGTAAGCATGTAAAGTGGGATAAAACTCTAATGTATGTGAAATCATATGTATAAAATTTGAAACACACAATTTTATTTGCTATAAGACAATGCATTTTAAAAAATCATTATAAAAGCAATCAAGATAGAAGAAATAATCCTAAAATTTATATGGAACCACAAAAGACTCAGAATTGCCAAAGAAATCATGAGGAAAAGGAACAAAGTTGGAGGCATAACCCTTTCAGACTTCAGGCTATACTACAAAGCTACAGTAATCAAAACAGGGTGGTATTGGCACAAAAAACGAACATACAGATCAACAGAACAGAATAGAGACCCCAGAAATACACTTATGCACCGATGGTCAATTAATCTAGGACAAAGGAGGCAAGAATTTACAAATGGAGAAAAGACAGTCTCTTCAATAAGTGGTGCTGGGAAAGTTGGACAGCTACGTGTAAACCAATGAAATTGGAACACTCCCTCACACCATATACGAAAATAAATGCAAAATGGTTGAAAGACCTAAATATAAGACTTGACACCATTAAACTCATAGGCAAAACATCCTCTGACATAAATCGTAGCAATGTTTTCTTAGGTCAGTCTCCCAAGGCAAAAGAAATAAAAGCGAAAATAAACAAATGGGACATAATCAAACTTAAAAGCTTTTGCATAGCAAAGGAAACCAACAGCAAAATGAAAAGACAACCTATGGAATGGGAGAAAATATTGGCAAACGATGCGACCAACAAGGGCTTAATTTTCAAAATATACAAACAGCTAGTACAACTCAATATCAAAAACCCAAATGACCCAATCAAAAAATGGGCAGAATACCTAAATAGACATTTCTCCAAAGAAGACATACAGATGGCCAACAGGCACATGAAAACATGTTCAACATCACTAATTATTGGAGAAATGCAAATCAAAACGACAAAGAGGTTCTCACGTCAGTCAGAATGGCCATCATCAAAAAGTCTACAAATAATAAATGGAGAGGGTGCACAGAAAATGGAACCCTCGCACACTGTTGGTGGGTATGTAAACTGGTGCAGCCACTATGGAGAACAGTATGGAGGTTCCTCAAAAAAACTAAAAATAGAGCTACCATATGATCCAGCAATCCCACTCCTGGGCATTTATACTGAAAGACAAAAACTCTAATTCGAAAAGATACATGCACCCCAATGTTCACTGCAGTATTATTTACAATGGCCAAGACATGGAATCAACCTAAGTGGTCAGTAACAGCTCATTGGCTTAAGAAGATATAATATATATATGAATATTAGCCATAAAAAAGAATGAAATATTGCCATTTGCAACAACATGGATGGACCTAAAGATAATCATTTTAAGTGAAGTAAATCAGATGGAGGAAGACAAATATTATGATATCACTCATGTGGAATCAAAAAATAATACAAATGAGTCTATACATAAAACAGAAATAGACTCACAGATATAGAAAACAAACTTTTGGTTACTAAAGGGGAAAGGGAGGGGGGAGGGATAAATTAGGGGTATGGGATTAAGACATACAAACTACTATTCATAAAATAGAAAAGCAAAAGGGATTTACTGTACAGCCCAGGGAATTATATTCAATATCTTGTAATAACCTATAATGGAAAATAATCTGAAAAAAATCTGTAACTGAATCACTTTGCTGTACACCTGAAACTAACACAATCTTAAAAATCAACTACGCTTCAATTAAAAAAAATCAAGGTAGAAAAACCAGCCAACACTACCGTGGATGGACGCGTGTGTGCCCACTCCCCGCTGACATCTTGAAAAGGTCCCAGCCCTGCTGTGAACCGGGAAGGGTCTTTGGCATCCTTGCTGGCACACTGTGTGATAGCAACCTTGTATTCCCAACCCAAAATGGAAATATGCAGCTTCATGCACGGTCTGACACTGGGATGGAGTATTTAAAGTTAGACTACTGTGGGAACTCATGGGATGTATAGGCTTCTCCATTTAGGCCCCAGCGATTCAGCCACAGACCTGCTTCCCCTCCCAGGAGTAACAATCTCCTGTCTGTGTAGAAATGGAATCCGGGTTTTGCTCCTGGGGATGACTGGTCCTCAGATGAGATTTCCTTCCCCTTTATCCCTCCAAGGGGACAGTGTGGAGACCCCGGAGCGAACTCCCCGGGGAAGAGGCCGGGAAGGGAAGGAGCCGCTGGCCGGGCTGAACTGGCGAAGCTAACAAAACGCAGACACCTCCCAGCCCCCAGCGATCCGCCACTTCCCACCCCCTCACCGTCCCCATCCCGCTGTAACGCAGGGTGTAATCTCGCTTCTAAACACAGAATTACAGCAAACCAGGGGGAAAAAGCCCCGAAAGGAAGAATTAATTTCTGCTTCCTCATGCAAATCCTTTGGCCAGTCATTGAAGGTTCAGAGCAGGACCAATTCAGCTCCTTGTGCAAATTCCAAGCTGAAGGCATTTAGAAAAGAAGAGGGAGCGAGAAGGAGAGCAATTGAATGGATTTACTTTTCTAAGAACCAGCATTAACAAAGGTTCCATTTTCCATGGTTATGGGTCTGGCTAGCCGGCTCTCCCTGACAAGCTCTCCAAACACATGTGCTGGCCTGTTGAAAAGGCCTCGCTGTTGACTGACAGATAATTGAAGTGACAAATTGTTTCATTGTATTTGGCAGGGAGAGTGCTGTATTAGATAATTATGGGGAACAGAGGAGCTCTGGGGTCTCAGGTCACAAGACATGCCTGACCCTATTTTCTGCGAGCTCTGAATGGCGTCCTCGGTCCCAGAGGACCTGAGTGGGGGGCTGTCTCTTTTTTCGTTGGTGTTGCGTTTTTTTCCTTTCCCCTTTACCTCCCCCTCCCCCTCCCCGGCCACCCCTCCCCCTCCCCCTTTCCGATCTAGTGATTAAGAGCTAAAGCATATGGAGACCTCCAGAGCGGAGAGAAGGGCCCTGATCTCGCCCCTACCCTGCCCCCACCCCAATTCCTGGCCTTTTAGGAAAACAGCTTGTGGATTTTATCCACAGTAGAGAGTTTTCAAACTCTTCCTCTGATCGGCTGCCCACAGCGTCCTGAAAGGAGGCTGGCTGGTCTTGGAGGGAAAGTGGCTGGGGACGAGGGAGTCCCTTCAAATGGCTGGGGTGGGGGTGGGGGGGCGCCTGGGGCGCATCCTGCCAGGGTAAAGGGAGCAGAGCTGCTTCTGTGTGCCGCGTCCTGATGGGGGGTTTTCTGCGTCATCAGCTCTTCCTGATCCTGGTTTTCCTGAAGGAAAATTAGGAGATGGAGGAGACCTAAAGATTATGAGGTAGTAGAACCATCTCTTTTTCCAGCTGAGCCCCAGGAGGACCACACCGTTTGTCAGTGGAGAAGTAGGGGAGACCTCAGGTCGGGGAACTCCCCATCTGGCACTCTTTTCCCCCAAACACTGGAGCCTCCTGGGAGATAATGAAAAAAGTGTCTGCGAGTGTGAAATACAAATAACTTTGTCCGCCTCTGCCTTCCTAGCTGCCCTGACTGCTGTATAATCTTACATGAAGCTGAAAGCACATCACATATATGGGATGGATGGATGGATGGATGAATGGATGGATGGATGGATGGGGGCTCCCTTGTGTCACACCTCCTGCCCTGCCCCACACCCTCAGGGCAGTCATTCTCAGGAGCTGGGGGAGAGACCCTGGGAATGAGACTTCCCGGATGGTTCAGAGGGACCCCAGAGCAGGCCAGAGGGGCTGGGAAAGGGCCAGCTCCTTGCTCTGTGAGGGAAAGTGAGTGGCCGGTCCTTCTGCCCTCAGCCTGCAGCGGCTCAGGGAGAGGGAGACAGGAGATTGGGGTCTGAGGATTTTCAGTCTAAACCTCACTTGTTTTCTACAGAGCTTTGATGCTTTGGGAGATTCCCTTTTCTTTCCAACGGAAAACTGTTAGAATTATGCAAACTCTTAAGATTCATTAGTTTCAGTTGAATTTTCACTTTGCCCCCCTGGACTCTTTTTTTTTTTTTTTTGCCTTCCTTTTGACTTTTCACTGTCAAATATAAGTCTAGAGGAGAACCTCAGAAGGTGATTTGTCATTTGGTTTCTCAAAAAAAAAAAAAAAAGAAAAATGGTGGGAACACCTGAAAATTTCTGCAGTGTGTGTGACCCATCCATGGACTTTCTCTGACTGTTTAAAAAATCCAATAACTTAAAAAAAAAAACAAAAAACAGAAAGAGAGAGAGAGCTCTCTAGTGGTTTTAAGGCAGTCATTCTCTGAGTCAAAACCTGCTGTGCTCAGTTCAGGACTGGCTTTGACTGACTTATAGAACATATGTCCCTAACAGAAGGCATTAATTAGAGGGATCGTGAGTTTGAGGGGAAGGGAATAGAGGCAGCACAGGATCAGAAATGAATAAAATGGTTTTAGAATCTTGTGGTAAGAGAAGTCGTGGTACGACTCTGAGGAGAGTTTCCAAGCATGGCTGCCACAAGTTCCCTCCCCCAGCACGGGTATACTTCTCATCCCATCAGGAGGTGGAATTGAATTCCCCTGCTCTTGGACTGACCTTAGTGGCTTGCCTGAACTGTAGGATATGGTGGAAGTGACTTCCAGGGACTTCTAAGGCGAGGTCATGAGCGCTCTGCGGCTTCTATCTGGGTCTCTTAGAACACTTGCTTCTTGGGATACTCCTTCTTGGGACATTCCTTCTTGGGACCCTGCCACCATGCCGTGAGAAGCCATATGGAGAAGCCACATGAGGTTGTTCTGGTCGTCAACCAGCTGACCTCTAACTGACAGTATCAGCTGTCAGCTATCGAGTTGAAATGAAGCAGGACCCTATGAGGTCTTCCCAGGACAGAACCACCTCCAGCCATGTCCTCTGCCTGCCTTTTGTCTGTAGAAAAACTTTGGTCAAAGAATAAATTTAATCAGAGACGTGAGAAAATGTAGAAGCAAAGGAAAGCAGTCATATAGGACCAAATAATAATAATCGAGTCATTAAACAAAGTCAAGGGCCTTTATTTAGTTCCTCCTCGAGGGCTATACATAATATTCTGAGCCATGACCTTTGAGTTGTTTTGTAGATACTGAAACCCCCAGCAGGTGGAAGAAGTTGAGTTCGTGATGACCAGGCTGTAGTCATGATGCAAGCTGCCACAGTTCTGAGAACTGGCCTCAAAGGAATGGGAAAAAACCAACCCTGGAACTGAAGATTAACTGTACTTAAAACAATCAAGATGACACTGATCAGACCACCGCATGACCAATTTCAACATGATTGTCAGAGCTGACTGTGCCATTCTGCAGGTTACCCCCTCCAGCCGCCCATGAAACTCCCCTTTAAAAGCTCTTGCCCCCTGATTGGCAGGTGGGGATTTGGCCTTTGGACATGAGTCTGCCTTCTCCCCAGTTTGCCAGTCTCCTGAATAAAGCAACCTTTCCTTTCTACCAACACTTGCCTCTCGAGTATTGCTTTCAAGAGGGGAGCAGCCGGACCTGAGTTCAGTAACAGACTGAAACAACTCCACTAGATGTCCAGTCTACTCAAGCCTTTAGATGACTCCAGCCCTGGACCCTACCAAATACAACTCCATGAGAGATCTTAAATGAGAACTGCCCCGCTGCCCCATCAACAGACACATGAGAGACAATAATAGATTGCTGTTTCAAACCACTATGTTTTGGAGGTGTTTGTTAATCAGCAAGGTGACCAGAACAAACAATGAGGCTTCTGTCCCTAAATCCTTGCCTCGGGGAAGGGGCTAGAGAGAGGGGGGGTGCTCCAGAAGAGGTAGAAGAAGTAGAACACCATCTACAAACAGTAGATAAAGCAAAGACCTAGGAGGAGGAGACACAGAAATTCTATGGTCCGAAGGATTTTGCCCAGCAACTGATGTAGGACATGCAGCTAGCCCCAGATGCTTTGAAGTACTAGCAAAAAGTCTTCACTTTTTCTCTCCTTCTTACTAAAAGGATGCTTTTCCTTATGATATTGATCTGAAGGATTCATCATGGTGGGAAGCCTCTCCTCCCTGCCCTGCACTACCTGTGCAATTGCGTGACAAGAGGGATTCAATTACCTTGAAGGGAAGGGAGTATAATATATGGGGTTCTCAGTGTGGGGTAAGTAGAGACTGAGGATGTTTTCATGAACGTGGGTTGTGAGTGAGGGTTCACATCCAGAAGCTGGAGAGGTTTGCAGAAATCCAAGGTCATCAGGAAAACAGGCTAGAGACTCAGTCAGCTCTGTCCCTTCGGCCCAACACAGAGCTGGATGCAGGAGCAATCACAAGCCAGTGATATCAAAGGTCCTTGTCATGGGGTTTCCATCTCTCTCACCCAGTGGACTTATTTGCTGTTTTCTTTTCCCTGCTGCACCATCCCATTGCACCCTCTGGCATAGACCCTCCCTCATGATTTAAAGACCTCTCTGGGGACTGATGATCTCATCCCTTTCTCTTTCTAAACCTCCCTTTTGGAATTAGGCTCCCATGTGGACCACATGCAACTCTGGCAAACAGGCACGCCCTCCTGGGGCCTTGGCCCTGCAAGGAGACTGCAGACAACCCACTCGCTGCTAATTGTCTTCTCTGAAAGAAGAACAAAGAAGAGATGGGTACTCCTTGAGAAAATCCAATATGAAAAATTCGGGTTTGATAGGATGTACATTACAGAGTTATTCATATTGTAGGTAGTAGTCCTTTAAATGTCCACTAGTGCATTTAAATACAATTTGATTTAAAAAACTAACCAAGGTAGCATTTCTTCAGGCCATGTTTACCGTGTAAAGTGAGAGGGACAGATGTTTATAAGAAGGGAATCCAGCAGAAAGTGCCTCAGTCTAGAGACAAAGGGAGCCCTTGATTGATTTCTCACAGGGGGAGACATTTTTCTACCTTCTGGAGTTAAAACAAACAGCCAAAGAGGTGAACAAATCAGGCTTTCTGCAGTCAATTCACTTCACCAAGTACTTTTTTAAAGAACCTATTTGCACCCATTTGGAATATGCCAAATAAAGAGTTTCAAATTAGTAGAGCAGACTAGGAGAAAAGCCGTCTTCAAAACTATAACAAGGTGATACAAATTTTACTATTTTCAAAGGGTGTAATGTGAGACAACATTCTTTATTTCTTTATTCCACACCATTTCTAGAAAAATAGGCTGATACTCTTAGGTCTCAGGAATGGAAAATGAATTTTGCCAAATTATCTAGGGAGAAATGTCTAGATCTACCTGTAAAGACCTTTACATTCTAAGTTAAACTTCTGCCTCAGGCAAATTCATTCTCCGGGTAAATCAAAATCAAATCCAAACAACGAAGCTAAACAAACTAACCAGAAAGAAAAAAAAAAAAAAGCCAACAACAACAAAAAAAGAAAATTAAAAAAAATAAAAGGCTTTGTGGAAAGAAATTACAGTTAGAGTGGAGGAGAAATGGGAGCTCAATTCGATTTGATTCCATTCACTTCAACTCAACCCAACCCAACCCAATCCAATCCGCCCCGATCCAACTCAGTGCAAGCCAATCCAAGCCAAGCCAAGCCAAGCCAAGCCAACCCAATCCAACTCATTCCAATCCAATCCAGTCTGATCCAACCCAATCCAATAAATATCTATAGAGTGCCTACTACATGCTGGCAGAGCATTGGATTCCGTGGATTCGGAACTGAGTGAGATACAGTCTCTGTTCCCAAGAAGCTCTGATTGCAGCATCTGCAGAGGATCAGACGCGCATTCATACATTAGAAAAGGTCCCAGGCTAGCCCGTTGCTTCCTGGCCCTCTGGGAAAGCCCTGCCCTTATGACCCCACCTCTGTGCTGCCAGGTTCAGCCCAGTGCCTTCTCACCTCTGCACAGAGGGGGTGCCACCGCTCCGTGTGCATGGCCGTGTGGCTGTACCTGGACAGTATTGCCTGGGCAGGTAGAACTCATCTTTTCTAGCACATTTGCTAGAGCTTGAATTTCATTATGATCCCTTTTTTTCTCTCTCCGCTGTCAGTCTAGCACAAATAATAATTATTAAAACCCTTTTCCCACTATCGAAATAAAATACAGCCAGAGAGCTAAAGCACAGCCCGTCCACTGAGAGCCGACTGAAGCTGGGTGAGACCAATAATTCAAAACAGATGAACGGGCGGCAAATACTATGGACTCACTATTCCAGGCTGACCTGACCTTTAAAACTTGCTGAAAGTTATCCTTGAAATTCCCCAGAACTCCTTGAATAACTTCTGTAAAAGGCTTATTTATCACAAAGTCATAAATAATATTTGCTAGGTATTTGCTCCATCTGTCTAGAAAATGAATTAGGCCAGAAGACATGAGCTCAGTGGCTGAGTTGGGGTGCGGGTGGGATGGCCTGGTTTGTGGGGTGACCGTTCACAGATCTGAGAAGGAAAGTACCGAGAAGCTGCAGCTTTCCATCTTCCATGCATGGGTGTGTAAAAGAAGGGTTGCTCGAGGAATTTGGTTCAGTACAGCAGATTTTAATTTCATTGCTTCAACACAGAGGTGGCTGCAGATGGCTGTCAAGAGACATAGCTCTGGCAAATAATTCAAGTGATAACTTTTACAATCACTAAATTGTTTCTGGGCAAGATCCCAAAGTCCCCTCCCCAAGAGCTAGATGCTCTGTAACTGCCTTCTGTGAAAGCTGGAGGCTTCATTCATTCAACAAATCTATCCAAAGACAGCGTCCTAGTTCTTTGGGGGATATAAAGATAAAAGGAATCTTTGTCATCAGGAAGACAGAAAAATATGCAAACACCTAGGACATAATGTAGAAAGTGATAAGCATCTTAGTGCAGGGACAGAGACAGGGCAATAGGAATTCAGAGGATGACTTCCTGCTCATGGGGGGCAGGCGGTGGTAAGAGGGGGCAGGGGAGGAGATGAGAGGATTTTTAGAGGAAGCCCCACCGAGCTTCTTGAAGGCTCGGTAGGATTTGGCAGGGCAGGGGTGAATCCTTCCAGGATGAAGGAAGCGTGAGAAGATCAAATATAGGCATATACAAGGCTTGGCCCCAAATAGGCTGTGAATTTAAATAGGAGGATGGTGGTGGGAAGGGAGGTGGCAAACTAGGGCTGGAAGACTGACAATGGTCCTTATAAGATCTAAGGAAGATGGTGTTGTAGGAATGAAGAGAAAGGGGTGCTCCACAGCCACTATAGGGGGTGACAGACAGAGGTTGGCAACTAATCATGAGGGTATTGGTGGGGGGGAGGGAAGGAAGGGGAAGGGATCCTCAAGCAATAATGTTAAGATCATTTCCTATCTTGAGCGTGTGATGCTATTAAACCTCATGGTCTGAGCCTGCCTGCAGGGAATTGAGGCAGAGTAGGGAAGGTAGGAAGTGATGCCTGCTTGGGGGAGAGGATCACAAAGGACAATCAACTGTATCTTCTGCTGCCGACAGATGGGGGCCGGGAAAGGTGTGGGGCGTTTGCAGGTGAAGGGAGCCCATGGGGAGAGGTGAGATAAGGGAGGGGGACGACACACATTGTCGAGGGGTAAGAAAAGGAGGGACGCATGGCCTTCAGGAAGAAACAATGAGCTCTGATGAGTGGGCGCCCAGGAAGGTTGAGCGGGGAAAGGGGGAGTCGAGAGAGTGCCTGTCCTCACCCTGATGAGGTCAGAGGGCAGAGAGAGCTACCCGGAGATCTGGGGAGGCGGTGAGGTCTACACCAGGTTGGCAGGAAGCAGCGGTCAAGACTTCCTGCCTAGTGTTTTGCCTCTGTTTTTATTCTGTGCCCAGGACCAAAGGGCTCAACCGGGGGCTGTGCCTCCACTGTTCGTCCTGGGAATACGGAGCTCTGAATGAGGCGACCGGGTGCTGGGGAAGCGGGGGCCCCATGACAGGATGGTGGCTGACTGGATCGGGGAGGGCAGGTTTGCTGTGCCAAGGAGCTGCGCTCGGAGATGCCCTGAAGAGCCTGCCTGCTTTTCTGTGTTCCTTGGTGGCCTTCCTGGTGACTCCCAGGGGACACATGCTCTCTTCTCGGCACGGCATGACTGGTTGTGACAGATGCCTCACTCAGGGGCTTGGCATTGTTCCCGTTCTTATCCTAGAGCGTCAGAGCTAAAGGGGGCTTCGAGGTCATATCGGCCAGGGGCCTCCAACCGGTCCACCCAGAAAACCAGGTCTGGACCTAGTGTCACAGCAGCTGCCAGCCTGAGAAGCCCTCCAGGGGTAGGGAGGGAGCCTGGTGGTATAGCTTGAGCGGCCTCTCCCCTCCAGGGCAGGTGTGATGCTGGGCTTCAGAGATAGAGCGGGAAAGTATGCTGCTAAAAAGGTGCAGGAACCCCTTATGAGAATGACCTCCAGCTGGCAACATCATGAGCTTAGGGCCCACTGCCCGGCATAGAGTAGAAGCTCAATAAACATTAGTTGAAATAAAAAAATAAGGAAATTCATTAATTCCATCATGATTAGAGGAGGAATAAAGTTTGAGGAGTTATAGGGTTTTTGATTTTTAGTTCAGTTTCCTCTCACTGCACCCATAAGCTTTCTCTCCCCAACATCATTTTCTCTCATGATTTTGTACATTCAAGAGCTGCGTGTCTTTCTTAGGCTTCTTCTCGGATTTCCAGAATCTTCCCCCAGGCCTGAGGATCTCACTTTTCTTTAGGCACTTGGAGTGCTAGACCTACATTCACTCCCTGCTCCCTCCTTATTCACTCTTTCTTTCTTTCTTTGTGTGTTTATTCACTTACACCATTAAGATGTTAATTGGCCATCTGTCCTAAGTCACCTGACGTTCCTGTAAGAGTGTGTATTGTGAAAGACAGCCAGGTGGCTCAGGTCTCCTAGAGGTAGGTCGCAAAATGGCCACAGTTCGCCCCCTCCTTGGAATCACACCCTCTTGCATGCAGGCTGACTACCCTCCTGGGCTTTGTCACTTGACTTGCTCTGGCTGCTTGGAAACCAGCGGAAGCTGAGAAGCACTTGTGCAGTGGGACTGGTCTTGTCTTCTGGTTTTTGGAACCCTGTGGCTGCCGCCGTGTGAAGAAGCTTCTGATGATGAGAGACACGTGGCCCAGTGGCCTCCGTCATCCCGGCTAATAGCCTGCCATCAGCCAGATGTGGGAGTCACCGCATTACGTTTCGGGGCTGTTTGTCTTCTGGCAATAGGTAACTGATACAACGCTCCTCATTATCCTTGAGAGGCATCTAATATCTTTCCAACCAAAAATTCACTCTTGCACCAGGATGTGCCATACTTTCAGCCTCCAGATCATTCTCCAGCTATTGATTTCCTTTTATCTTGTTCAGACTTTCTGGAAAGCCACTGGCTCTCTTACAACCTCTGGGCCTGAAATCAACAATAAATATTGGCTTCCCATCACAAGACACAAGGTGAGAGCAGTCATCACCATATTCCCAGCTCTGATGGGGGTGGGTGCACCAGAGGCCATAGTGAATATTTGAGGGAGCACCCTCCAGGGTGCCCCCAGGGAGCACGGAGCTTTGTAGACTGGACTCCATTCTGCCAGCTCAGGGCATGCCGTCACCCCCAACCCAGCAGGATCCTTAAAGGGCCAGAGGCGGCTGTCCTGCTGCAGGTCCCCAAGGGGCAGCATCTCTGTTTGTCCACTCAGGAGTCTTCCCTGGGTGAGGGCAGGGTCTCAGGTTCCGGAACATGAAGACCCAGTTGAGGAGTCTTTGTTATAAGAGGGGGTGGTTCCGGAGTGTCGGGCTGGAGCCTGCTTTGGGGGTGCTCTGTGGCTCAGTGGTCCCTGCATTTGTGGAGAGACTTCTAGGAGTGGGGAGGCGTCCACACTGCGTGCAGGATTGCAGAGAATGTCAAGAAGGTGAATAAATGATGCCGATACGTAAGTAAGTGATGCTGCTGCTGATTATAGTGATAACAGCAACAATAGCAGCGGGAATCAGGGCATCACCAGCTCTGCTAGCAGAAGTGATGGCGCTTGCAAGGCTGCAGGGCTAGGTTTGCATGCGTCTGACCTCGGTCCAGCCCACTTGCACCGGGCGCCCTCTCTCTGGCTTTCCCACCACCAAGCTCAGGCTTCCCTCCCTCCAGTCACCCTGACAGCCCCTTAAACATCCAGCATCCCCTCCCCCCCAAATCAGTGTCCCCTCCTCTGTCATAATCCTTTTGGGCTCTGGTCTCTACCAGCAGACAGTTAAGCCCAGATAAAGGCGGCCCCACTAATCTGTCCGTTAGCGTGTGTGTTCCTGTCCAGATAACACACTCATGGCAGACACTTGGCTGGGCTCTTGGAGAAGGTCATGGAGCAGCAAAACTCGGGCTGGAGTTTGGTTTGTACCTGGGAGTCCTGGGGGAGCTTGAAGAGATGGGGTCTCATTCCCTCTTAAACCATCCTGAGGGTGGATGTTCAGCCTCCCTCTGTGTGTCTGAAGCCGACCACTCATCTGGGGCATTGGAAGAGTCACAGGCTTTGCAATCAGATGAATCTGATTCCGCCTCTTATAAGCTCTGTGACTTAACAGTTTCACTTCCCGCCTCTGGACCTCAGTATTTCTCATCTGGAAAAATGGGAAAATTATAGCTACCGTGCAGGCTTGCTGTGAGAATGGGGAAGAATATATGAAAAATGTTTACCCACGGCGGGACTCCCCCAGGGCAGTGCTGGGATGGGGAGCTCCTCCTGCCTGAAGCCTTGAGGATGTAGAGCGCCCCCAGGTGCAGGGGCTGCAGGCCTGGCTCTGGAGCCAGACCCCGTGGGCTCAAAGGCTGGTTCCACCGCTTATGAGATGTGTGACTTTGAGAAAGTTACTTTTCTGGGCCCCAGTTTCCTTATCTGTAAGGGACAGTATCAGTCCTTACGTCATAGGGATTAAGTGAGGTATCTCGGCATGTGATGGAGCTGGCACTGTGCCAGGGTAGAAGGATGGTTCGAGGAGGCTGGGGGGAGAACTTCACGGGCTGACTGTTTTGTCTTCTGTTTGAGCTCTGTCCTTCCCCAGTTGCGGGGCATGGCTCACCAGGGCAGGTGCCTGCCCCAGACTCTTCAGATCCAGGGGGCAGGGTCCTGGGGGGGTCTCAGGGTCTGATGGGTCCAAGCATCTCACCTTAGGAGGCCTGGTGGGGTGCAGACAGAACTCTCTAGGAGGAATGGCCAGGGGCCTGGGGTGTGAGAGGTTTGGAAGGCAGGAAGAAGGAAAGGAAACTCAACTTTTGTTTAGCTCCTACGTGTGTTAGAGAATTAGACTCCATGATATGCATTATCGCCCCACCTGATGAGCGTATGTTATTATCACGAGGAGCCCGAGGCAGAGCGGTTTCTACCTGCCGAGGTCACACGGAGAGTGGCTGACGGGAGAGAGACTGGGACAAGCGTCTGCGGGACACCAGAGCTCCTCCTGGGCAGCGAGGCCATGCAGTGGCTCTGGCGGCTCCAGTCACAGCACGGTCCTCGGATCCTTCAGCTACCGGGGTGGGGCAAGTGAGCCGTGTACCGAGGGGTCACCTGGGTCCTGCGCGTGCGGCTCTGTGAATCGGCCAGTCGACAGTTACAGGCAGCCTCCAGCTTCCAGCGAGGGCTTGGGGCAGCCGGGGAAGGAGAACTGCTGTGTTCGCTGATTCCGGGCAGAGTCACTTCCTCCACCGTTGCTGAAATTGCCTCTGAAACTCTGGATGCTAAAGCATCACCCCTCTTTATTTTTTTTCCAGGAACTATTCTTGACCACAATTCTACTGTCAGTTTGTTTTCTTGGATTGCTTCTCTTTTTCCTCCAGAAAGGGTACTGGGATCTAAGAAATAAAACAAATAAACAAAAACCTGCACGACATGAGAACTGTGACCAATGGAGTTCTGGTTAACTGAAGCGTCTTGTGGAAGGTGGCTTTTGTCCCTGTCACTCAGCATCAGCTTTAGTGTGTCTGTGCAGCAGGGAGAATCTGTCACTGCCAGTGACAACCGGTGACTCCCCGGTTGAGGTGACTGTGTGTCTTCTGCTGTGTGTGGTCACACTAGCTTCTGGGGTGTCAGGGCCATGGGATAAAGGGGCCCAGCAGGTGGGTCTGTATCTCATTGATTTCCTGTGGATGCAGTGGCCCTTGAAGAAGAGGATTTCATGGGGCAAGGCCACCCCTGCTCTGCCTTTGCATATTTTCTCCTCAATGAGCCCAGGCCTGTGGGATGGATGCTGCTGAAGGGGGCACCAGGAAGTGGGGAGGGGAAGGAGGGAGCCACTGAGAGAAGGGCCTGCACGTCTAGCATCTTCAGTGGGCCAGGCCTCTCTGGTTACTACCTAGGATGCTGGTGGTCCCCAGGGCAAAGGGCCCTTTGTTTATTGTTCCTTCCCGTGTCTTCCTTCATTCCTCCCTCCTTTCCACCCCCACCCCCCGCACCGCCTTTTCCCATCCATCCATCCATCCGCCCATCCACCTATGACACTGTACAAGAGATGTGGTGGGAAATATACAAGATGAGGTCCCTGCCCTTTAAGAGCCTCCAATCTAGGAAGACGGATGAGACAGAGACACACATAAAGCAAAGCAGAAAAAGAGCAGGGCCGTAGAGCAGAGCATAAACTGCCACGAGCATTCAGGGAAGAGGTCTTGCTGATGTGGTCAGGAAGGGGGGTGAACCTGGTGGGGGAGGTGAGGGGGTTTTGAATGATGGGGGGGATAGGATTAGCCTCTCAAGGAACAGAAACAGCAAAGGTCAAGGCTGGCAGGTGGGAAGGCTGTGGTTGTTTAGGGAAAGGGGACCCGTTTGGTTGGGCCATGGAGTAAGGGTGTGCGGAGGTGAAGATGGGGGGAGACTTTTGAGCCGAGTTGCAGGGGGCCCTGGCTTTAGGCTTTGTTGCACGAGGTAGTCAGGGTCCACGCAAGGCTTCTGTCTGGCGGTGCCTGTCCTGAGCGGTGCCGACACACAGCCTCCAGGGACAGCGGCACCGGGAGGGACTCTTCATGGCTCTTCTCGGACGCCCAGTGGGTGAGTCCGTACCCACTGTCACTCCCTGACCTGGAAGGCCCAGCCACTCCCCTCCTGTCCCAGCACTGCTGGCCACTCCCATTCATGTGAGGATCCATCGTGAAAGCCCCACGAGGCACGGCCGGATGACTCAGTGATGGGTCGCCTTTATGGAAGAAAAACATTGACCAGTAGAACTTGTCAAAGAGAGGCAGAGTCTGACGCAATTAGACTTTGTCAGTGACAAAGAGAAGCATCGCTCGGTGGGTGTAAAAGTCTCTGTCATGACTCCTTTTTTAAAATTTTTTTGTCAGCACCGGGTCTTAATTGCGGCACGTGGGATCTTCATTGCCGCATGCGGGATCTAGTTCCCTGACCAGGGATCGAACCTGGGCCCCCTGCATTGGGAGCGGGGAGCCTTAACCACTGGACCACCAGGGAAGTCCCATGACAGTCCTTTTTTAAAAAAATTTGTTTTATTGAAGTACAGTTGATCTACAATGTTGTGTTAATTTCTACTGTACAGCAAAGGGATTCAGTTATACACATATATATTTGTTTTCGTATTCTTTTCCACTATGGTTTATCACAGGATATTGAATGTAGTTCCCTGTGCTATACGGTAGGACCTTGTTGTTTATCCATTCTCTACATAATAGTTTGCATCTGCTAATCCCAAACTCCCACTCCATCCCTCCCCCACCCCCTCCCGCTTGGCAACCACAAGTCATCATTGTCCTTTTTAAATGAGCAGTGAGCTTACTTCTTACAATACTTTAAAGAGTGTTAAAAGGTATTTTGTCCACAATAATTATCCCTGCCCCGCCAATGCCATAAGTGGGCACCATTAGGCCTTCTTTTGGTTTAAGGACGACAAGGTCCCTGGCATGTACATGCCTACCTGGGAAGGGGAACACATGGAGAACTGTTGGGTCCCTGACCTTCAGGATGAATGGATTCCTTAGGTCAGCAAATCTGTATGCTGCCAGCTTCTGAGTGATCAGCGCCCAGGGCTGGATGGATATGGAGTATTTTTAACAAACATTTAATGAGCTTGTCAAGTGTGCAAAGGTCTAAGCTGGAGAGCTGGAGCTGGGGGATAAAGATGAACACACCTTGGTCTCTTGCTGTAGCTGCTCAGAGGGTCCTGCAATCCAGCAAAAAAGAAGCATCACCAATGTTCTGCGGATGATGAGGGCTGTTTGACAGGCATCGTTATGCTTCTCAATGCAGTACCTCCTTTAAATGCATTCATACACCCTGATGAGACAGCTACTAGGATCCTCACTATTTTAGGCTGAGGAAACATGCTCAGAAACATATATACATAGTGTTACAAATCAAATGAAGGAGATCTGGGGGATGGGCAGGAGGTGGCGAGCCGCGGGGGGCAGGCTTAGCCAGACTCCAGCATCTGTGTTACAACTGCAGGGCTATGAGGTGTGAAGACCATTCTAAACCCTGACCCCAGGAGTGAGGTCAGAAGGAGAGAAGCCAGTCAGACCCTGGGGCAGGAGAACAGAGCCGGTAGGAGTCAGGGCAGACCCTGAGGGTGGGCCCAGGGCGGGTGGCAACCTCAGACCCGCATGGCACTTGGTGCCTGGGAGGCACTTGGTCAGGGCTCTTGGGATTTGCTCCTTTTTTCTCATCAGTAAATTCTGGGAGCAGGACCAAAAGAAGCAACGGTGGAGGCTTACCAAATCTGTGGGGTTAACTCAAGCAGACCGAGCCCGGGTCGCCTCCCCATGGGACCTGCTGGCCCCCAGATGTACTAGAGAATCAACCTAATTCCTCCACTTGGAGGCCATGATAAATTTTTATGCAGCCTGAAACGGAGTGGAGAATAAAAGCCTCCCCTGGTGGATCCTAGGATGATGCATGTGTGTGTATGTGTGTGCACTCAACCAAGCTCCCTCAGTCCCATGCAAACATGCGGGGGCCCCCTTTTCTTGGAGGTCAGTGACAGACCAGCCTCCCATTCACAGGTTGGAGAAAGGGGATTAATCTTCCTGACATGGCCGGGGTGGGAGCGGGGACTTGGGGGCCAGAATCCCTCAAACTGGGACATCCCTGAGAGCAGAGAGATCCTTGTCTTCTTTGGCTGGGTGAATAAGCTTTCGTTATTAAGCCCAGGACATAAAAAATGTCAGGGGGGCTTGAAGAAAATCAAGTAGCATTACAAGAAGCAAATATCATCTCTCCCTTTTCTCCTTCCTGCTTTTTTTTGGGGGAGGGGGAGGTAGGGTAGACACGGAGGGGACTCTGTGCCCTTGGAGGAATTTTGCAGTGTTTTCCGAAGACAGACACCTGTGTTCCCAGCAGAAGGGGCAGAAAGGGCAGGCCTGGTGAAGTCTGAACTTGTGCGCAGAACATAATTTATACGGCCAACGGCTTGTACAAACTGGCAAGCTGGTGAGGCCTCACCTTTCTCCAATGGAGTTCTCCTTCACCTGGCTGTTCCTATCTCCCCTGTTTCTCTCTGCTCACCTGGGCTCTGCAGTCACAGCCTGGGGGATCGGGTCCCATCCATTTGGAATGAGAGGCAGGATTGCGAGTGAGGGGAGGGGGAGGAGAGTCAAGCCCCCAGACCCATTGGTTACAGAGACTTAGGACCCTGTGCCTGCACCCTCCTGACTCATGGCTGGTGGCCCTCTCCCCACCCCCAGCTTTGCCCCAGCTCCAGGCTTCCCTCTCCTGGACCGCCCAGCCACCTCTTCTCCCGCTTAGCCTAGCCCCGATGTAACCCAAGGTAGGTTCTGTCTCTTTCCTGAAGTCTCCAGCCAAGTCCAGCTAAACGTCAGCCCCACACAACGTGATGCCTGCTGGGCCCTCACTGCTTCTCTTGCCTGGGGGGGCTGGAACCATCCGAGCTCCATTCGGCTCTCCAGGGAAATGTCACTTCTTCAGAGAGGCGTGGTCTCAGCCCTTCAGAGCTAGTCATCCTGTTTTGACTTTTTCCCCACAGCACTTCCCAACGTCTTAACATCTTGCTTCCTTGTGTGTTTGCTCTTTTCTTGCCTCACTCTACTGGAAAGCCAGGCAAGATGCCTTGTTCACTGCAGTGGTCCCAGTGCCTGGAACGATGCCGGTTTGCCAAAGGATTAGAGATGCTCAGGGCAGCAAAGCGGGCGGAACAGACGCTGGAGCGGCGCAGATCCAGGACTTGGCTTGGGGTTCTCACCTCCACGCCGTGGGTGACCCCGGGGAAGGTCCAGCAGCCTCCCTGGGGCTGGACGGCGGCAGCCCTTCTTCCTGCGATTCCAGAGCCCCGGGTGTGGTGGGTACGTTTGGGGCTCTCAGGCTTGGCCAACAGACGTGCCTTGGCAGCCGGTGCCGCGCACGCAGGGCACGGGTGCGCCCGGGGCTGCAAGGCTCTTTATGGAGCCACTGGAGCAGGCTTCGTTAGCGAGGGGAGGAAAGGGAAACAAAGGGCAGCCTTCCCAATTATGACTGAGGCAGCAGCCCCATCCATCTTAACGAGACAGGGCGGAAAAAACCAGCGCCTGGGCAGTCAGTACACAATGGGATACAATAGAGACCTCGCTTTCTTTTTCAAAAGGAGGACAGAAAGAGACACAGACAGAAGGGAACAAGCAGCCCAGATTGGAACGCGGATCCAAGCGTGCACCTGCGCGCCCCTCGTGGAAGGAGTCCTCTGCGCTGCAACCACAGCTGTCGGAAAAGTGCCGAGGGTGCCGTGGTCCTCTGCTGGGCGGGGTGAGGCAGCCTCTCCGGCAAGTGGGCGTGGAGCGGCGCCCAGCCTAGCGAGGGCCTTCGACCCCTGGGTGCACGTGGCCCAGTGCGGACCGGTGGCACACGACCTGTCACCTAAGGCGGGGCTCCTTTTGATGCGTTAATCTTTTCAGTTAGTAGCCCCCCTCCTCCTACCCCTACCCCACCCCGGCCGCTGTGTCGTGTCAAAGGTTTTCTGAGCCCTGGACCTGGGTCCTTCTACTTGTCAGCTGAGTGACTTTGGGCAAATTGCTTAAGGTCTCACCCTCAGTTTCTTCAGAACTAACTTACTTCCCAGACTTGCTGAGGTTCTACTGCGCTCATCTGGGTATAAACGATGGTCAAAGTGTCTGACACAAAGAAGGCATTGAGTAGATCTTCACCGAGTCAGAATCTGAATCTCATCTCAGCTGGCAGACAGGCAAATGAGGTCTCCAGGAGGCTGGGCTACCTTGAGAGTGGATCTGCCTCGTGTTCGCCCTGATCGCTCCCCGCCCACACGGAGTAGCTGAATGAATGACCAAAAGGCCAGAACTATAATAACTTCATCAAGACACGATGCTGATCAAGGGTTGGTCATGCCTTGAAAGGTGGGGAATCGTCCTTCCTTCTGGAGAATGTTCCCTGGAGTCTGGAGGGCCCACCAGCCCTGGGGGGTCCCTCCCCCTCTACAGCAGGTCCCCCAGGCTGCGAGGTCCAGCTTGAGCGCCGGCCGTGCTATTCTCCTTCTGGTTGAAATTCTCCATCTGTAGGAGACTGTGGGAAGGAAGAAGGAAAGCAGCACACATGGGCGTCAGAACCCGGACAAGTGGGCGGCGCAGAGGCTGCCCTGGAGCCCAAAGCACTCAGGTGGGGCTGCAGAGAAGCTGGTCTCTCTAGCCACGTCTACTTAGGGTGGGATATGGAAAGCATTTCGATGTGGGGGGAAGGGGAGGGAAGAGGGGCAGTTGGGGGCTCTGGTGACAGGCTGCAGAGTGTCCCGGGGCTGTGCCCGGCAGGGGGCCTACAGGCAGGGCAGGAAGTGCCTGGGGAGGACGGGCCCCGGCACTCACACGCGGCCGTCCTCCAGAGGAGCCAAGGCTAGATCCCAATTGGAGCCAGGATTCCTGCAGTGATGGCTGTGCGCTGCCAGCACCCTCCTTAGCTTGGCAGGAAATCCCTCCAGCCTCGCAGAGTCCCGCCATATGCCCAGACACACTCCCCGATGTCCGAACCCCCGGCTCTCCGTCTCCCCTCTCTTGTTGGGTGACACCCCACTGGTCCAGCATTTCCTCAGAACAAACACCCCCAGGACTCCGCAGGAAACGCAGGTCCTCCCTGTGGTGCTCAGGGCAGAGTTCTCACCAGCCCTCCCCTCCCGGGACACAGTCCAGTCCAAATGGGAAAGGAAAGGTGTGTTTCGCGTGGCAAGTTATTACAGGATGAATTCCTGCAGCCTGGAAAGGGCAGCTGTCAAGTGCTCTCCTCATATGACAGGCATATGACCTTCCAAGGCTCCCCTCTTGGCCCCTTCCCATGGGTGGGTCACCTCGGGCAGAGCTTGTGCCATGCCCGGCAGTGGCCAGGAGGGTGGAGGGGACCGAGGCGAGCTTGCTGGGAGGGAGCTCAGAGGCCCCGCATCCCCCGGGGACCATTGCATGACCCCCGAGCCTGCTTCAAACCCTCCTCTGCTCCTGCCCAGAGTTAGAGCAGGTGAACGAAGCTCAGAGTCTCTTCCTTAGGGGATGCAGAACGCAACGGAAAGATGTCCAGACTGGGCCTGGGATGCCCCGGGAGGGCAGGCAGTCCACACAAAGCAGATGGGGGTGGCGAGAGGTCTTGGGGGGCAGTGAGGAGGCCACGTGCACAAGAGTGAGCAAGGATGCACAGCAAGAACCTTGCACGTAGTAGGAGCTCATTAAATACCTGTTGATTGATTGCTGGCCCCAGAGTTCTCACACCAGACTTCACTTCTGTGTGGTCTGGAAGATGCAGGTATGACTCTATATGCATCGTGAACTGGACAATGGGGGCAATTATCTGGAAAATGTGAGCCATCACTCACCCCATCCCACACGAAATCTTTTGCAATAATTACCTGACATTTCAAATGAAGCAGGATTTTTAAAAACCTATGTCATCGGGACTAATATTAGAGACTCACGTTGTTCCTTTTGCTGAGAAAAATAGTTATGCTGGTCTCTTTGCCTATCCTTTTTACTTTAAAGTTAATATCTATACTTTCACTTTTTATTCCCCCAAAGTGATATATGATCATTGTAGACATTTTAGAAAATGACGAAAAGCCAAAAGAAGATAGTTTCAATCACCTTTGATTCCAACAACCAGAGACAATGAACATTTCAGTGTAGCTATTTTCAGTTTTTTAGCTGTCTTTTTTCCTTCTTTCCTTCTCTCCCTCCTTTCTTTTTTTAAATTGAAGTATAGTTGATTGACAATATTGTGTTAGTTTCAGGTGTACAGCAAAGTGATTCGTTTTTTCTTCAGATTATGTTCCATTATAGGTTATTACAAGATACTGGGTATAATTCTCTGTGCTCTACAGTAAATCTTTGTTGCTTATCTATTTTATGTACAGTACTTTCTATCACTCCCTTCTTTCTTTTCTTTCCAGTCTTTCGGCAAAATTTGAATCATACTGTAGATAGGTTTGTATCCTATATTCTCCTCATTCATTCGTTCATTCATTCATCATTAGTTCATTTGTTCATTCAGCAAGTGTCTCTTTCTTGAGTGCTTTCTAGGGACCAAGGCACTGTTCTGTGAGATGCAGTTGTGAACAAAACTGATACAAATCTCTGCCCTTGGGAAGCGTTGGTGACGGTAGGGAGGGAGACAGACAATAAAATCAATGAGAAAAATATGTGGGTGTTAGAAGAGCATAAGAGGTGGGTAGGAAAATGAAGCAGGAAAAGGGGGTAGTCACGGTGGAGAGTCTGGGTGCAATTTAAATAGAGAAGACCTGCCTGAGCAGGTGATTGCCTGAGCAGGTGATGTCTGGGCTGAACTGGCAGGACATATTCCCTCCCGAGACGTCCCATTTTCAATACCTAAGCTTTGGGTGCTTGGAATGACTTTCTCAGGTGCACCAAAAAATCTAGGCAAAATTCTTGTATCTTGCATATTGATAAATGCAGAAGCGAAGAAGAAAAATGCAAAGAGAAGTGCTCAAAGCTTATGGCCGAGTCGTGCATCTTTCCCAGGGGGGATCAGAGCATGTCCACGGCAGAGAAGAGAAGGAGCTGGGAGAAGGCAGGGCTGGTGAGGGCGACGCCGTAGCACCCACTCTGCACTGCCAACGAGGTGGCTCTCTCGTCTCCCCATTTGGACACAGTTGTTATAGGAACAAAAAAAAAAAATCACATCAGCAGGGACTTCCCTGGGGGTCCAGTGGCTAAGACTCCAAGCTTCCAATGCAAGGGGCACGGGTTCGATCCCTGGTCAGGGTACTAAGATGCCGCATGCCGCGCGGCACGGCCAAAAAACAAAACAAAACAAAGTCACCTCAAAACCGCTGTATCTCTGGTGGTGGCTTTGCTTTTTTCACATTGATCTTTTCACACCGATCTTTTTCACACTGATCTTTGTTAGTTATAATCATCACTAATATTTGCCCTGGGCTTTTGGGTTTTCTGGTGTTTTCGGAGTTCCTAACGCAGTATGAGATGTAAAGTAAAGGAGGCATGGCCAGAGTTTTCTTTCTACATAAAATTTCAAGGTTTGAAGGGGTCTAGAGCCTAAATCGCCCAACTGCCTCACAAATTAAGGCCCTGTGGCTCAGAGGGACCGAGAGGTAGGTCCCTCTGCTTGGTCAGGCTGGAAAACTAGACTCCTAACATCACAGGGTTGATGTTATTACAGCACCATTCCCTTCCAGAAGCCAAGCTGGTTTTTCCTAAATAAAACTCGCAATACTTAAGATTGTTCTGGAGTTAACCACTGGTAGCAGGCCTCTCAAATTAAACAGAGAATCTGCCTTGCCTGTGTTCGGGGTGGCAGCATGACCACCTGTCTCAGGAGCAGCGCGGCTCTGACCAGGATGGGGATGGGCCTGGCTGACTGGCATCAGCTGCTGGGCTCTTTCTTGGCCACTGGGATGCTTTGAGAGTGGGTCCCAGGAAGTAGCCTGGGCTGGTGCCCATTAGCCAACCCCTTCTGAAGCCCTGAATATGGACTTTGTCTGGCGGCCTCCATTCTGCTCCGAATGGACTAAAGCCAATCATTTGGCAAAAATCAGCTCAGTGGCCGCCATTGTTCTTAAAGAGGCAGAGCTGAAAGGGCTGTGGGACTAATGTATTCTATTGTGCCCCTTGGGCTGGCCTCTGAGCGTGGGGAGAGGGCTGCATTCCACAGACGCCCCTCCCCCAGCGCCGGAGCTGCTCAGGCAGCCTTTGGGGCCATGGGTGCCTCACCTCCCAGGGAAAATCAGTGGGGGGAGGCACCCCATCTGGAACCCCTCGGGTGGAAAGAAAGGGTCTTGAGAGCAGCCAGGAGCCCAGGAAGCGAGCCAGGGATGGGAGTGGAAAGGTGGGGAGTTTCCACGGAACCAGGCACATCACGCTGGTGGTCCAGCCCTGTCTCCCTCACCCCCGCTCTGCAGGGCACAGTCACCAATCAAGCAGCCCCTTCTCCTCTGCAATCCATTTCCCATCAAGAACATTCCACCTCCAAGGACAAGAGGGGTCACCGGATTTGTTTTGAGCTGCCTACAGATCTCTGGTTCCAAGGTCAGTTATGCCCGAAGCAAGAGAAATATGATGTGTGAAAGATAAGGAGGGAAGGGCTCGGAGACGGAGAGCCTGGGCTGACACATTTATCATATATGCCCTTTTAAGCACAGAGAAGGGGTCTGTGTGAATCTGGGGAGACTACCTCTGGTTCCCTGTGTTTTTGCAAAGCTGGGCCTCCATCCCAGGCTTCCCCTCACCTTGGAGGGCTAGAAAGGACCTCAGCCAGGGGAGGAAGGAGGCAAGGCAGGGTGTGGTCCGCTGGTTTAGGTCTTTCCTAACAAGACAGAGGTTTGGAAGTGTGATTCCTCTGGACTTCAGCACCACCGGGTTCTTCCTCCCTGCCACCCCCTTTAATCTTTTACAAGTGTAATTATTCTCGTGACAGCAACCCCTCAAACTTTGGGGGCGGTATCGGGAGGCTGAGAGCTTCCTTGTTTAGGGTAGCCGGGGGTGGACAAAATGTTGGGGTGGGGAGAGAGAGAGAGAGAGCTGTCTCCCAGCCTGACAGAACGATGGACCTGAGGAAGATGGGGTCTCTGTGTGCTGCAAACCACAGTGGGGGTGAGGCGGGGTTCTGGGGGGCTTGTTCTGGGGCCAAGTTCCTAGCATGTCCGTTGGTTTCCCTGAGTTGCTGGGCAATAGGTGAGCAGATGCAGCTCCAGGATAAAGCATGTTGTCCTGACGGAGTGTGACGGCCCATCACCCACGCTCTTCCTACCACCACTCCCCCCAACTTTGCTCTGCGTACACTGGCCCCCTCAGCCGTCTCTGATGTGTGTCTTTCTTTCCCATCTCTACGGTTTTAGGGGTCTGGGGATACATCTTAGAAGACCTCTCTTCCCCACAGGACCCAGCTCAGGCAAAGCTTATGTCAGGAGAAAAGAGAGGATGGAGTTAACCCCCAATCTGAAATCCCCACTGATTATGAGGGGGCGATTTCCTTGCAGTGGAGATGGAAATAAAACCCCAAATCTGGGACTGTGGGTGAGTTAAAATTACGCAGGATGCCGAGCATGTCATCCTCCAGAAAGAATATTTTATTCTCCTGTCACGGCGCCAATGATGATGGCAATAAAAGAAAACACAAGTGATGGTAGTAAGGATTATGTGGCAATTCAGGAAGTGGTCGGTTATATATTTATGGACCAAAGTGGCTGGAAAACTTTTCTCACCCAAGGAGTTCATGCAGAACTTGGAAAGCACTCCAAGGCTGAGAGGCTGTACTTGGGAAGTTGTTACTGATGGAGCTTATACTGTGTTTTAAGCAGTTTGGTTAATAGACTACAGTTAAAAATCAAGAACAGGGGGGTTTGATGGACAAATTATGCTTTCCTGGGGGTTGGGGATTATGGCTTTCTTGAAACACTATAAGTGTTAGAAGGACCCATAAAAGGCCATGCTTGTCTAGCGACAGATATTTAATATGATACAGCCTGGAGCTGCTGGAAGATTACAGAAGCCTCCAGATGCGCAGCTGCTTATATTGCAGCGCGTGGGGAAGAAAGCGGGGTCTGTTTGCCCCTGGCTGCTGCAGTCAGCCTCAGAGGTGCCAAGGGGCAGCGCTTCTGTGCTGTCTGCCCTTTGCTTGGTAGCACCCCTGCAGCGCTGCTTCCTTTAGAAAAGAGAGTTGCCTGTCCACCCTTTTGGCCTGTGAACTTGATTTCATTGTTGAAGGATTGTCTGAATGCTCTGTATTTGGGGTGGCTGACGAGCCTCTCTGTGACTTAGTCTCCTCTTCTGAAAAGTGGGGATCCATAAGCGTTGATTGCTAAATCAAGGAATGCAGAGCAATGCAGGTGCCCGTGTGTGACAAATCCACTGACACCTAGAAATAGGTTTTTTCTGCAGCCATAGGAATTGAAACAGGAGAGAGACAAAGCAACTTCCTAGCCTTGGATGAGTTTCTTAGGATGGTACTTCTCAGTCTTAAATATGCATAATATGCATATTGGTACCTTGTTAAAATGCACATTCTGATTGAATATGTCCGGGGTGGGGCCTGAGGTTCTGCATTTCTCACAAGATCCCAGAAGCTACTGATGCTGCTGGTCTGGGGACCACACTGTGAATAGTAATGTCCCAGGAGACAGTAAAACTTGGAATGTTCAGCCTTCAAGCTTACTGTCTGCTGTGAGAGCCTCTAAATGAGAGACCTGTATCACTTAGGTTTGTTTCTAGCTGTATGAACGAGAAAACCCAAATGACTTTGGATTTCAACAAGTGAGGCAGAGAGATTGTAGGTCCCGCCCAACAGGAATTCCAGGGTAAGCCACTCAGGTCATTGCTTATGATCCAGGTTCTTTCCGTCTTTCTGTCCCTCCACTCTAGTGTGTGGGCCTTTATCCTCATGCTTGTGGCCTCATGGTTGCAAGATGGCTGCTGTACTTCTTGGTATCACATCTGAATTCCAGGCAGACAGAAGAGTGGAGGGAGGGTCAAGGTGCATGCCTTCTAAAGTTATCTGGGTTTTTTGTTTTTGTTTTTTTCCCCACTGCCCAGCTTGTGGGATCTTAGTTCCCCAACTAGGGATCGAGCCCAGGCCCCCTGCAGTGGAAGCATGGAGTCCTAACCACTGGACCACCGGGGAATTTCCTAAGGCTGTCTGTTTTAAAATGCTTTCCAGGGTGCCCCAGTTACCAACCTGCACTTACTTCTTACTGCTCAGAGCTGGGTCATAGGACTCATCTCATTCAGGGATCCCGTGTCTACATCATGGCAGGCAGTGGGCTAAGTACGGAAGATACAAGGACCAAAAGGATGTAGCTTCTGTCCTCAAGAAGCTTCTGGAGGAGCTCCAGACATGTAAACAAGCAAAGAGTATTTGATGAGGGCTGCTTGGATAGCCATGGTGCACAGGGACAGAGGACTGCCCTGGCCACTTCTAGCAGGGGGACCCTGGGGAGTGGCCAGCCAAGAGAAGATGGGGAGCTGAGTCTTGGGTACCGACTTGGGGGACAGCTGGCCTGATGCAATCTGGGAATGGTACATCTTCTCACGCCTCTATGGGAACCATCCCAGTGCTGGGATGAAGCTGGCACGCCTGTAGGGCTGCACAGGTGGTTTCTGTCTGGCATACAATCTGATCAGTTGTGCCATACTGGGTTTTAAATATTTTTAATATCCCCCCTGGAAAGACCACATAACTCTCAAGATGTTCAGGCCCTGAAGAGGACCATAGACAGAACTCCTGCCTTACATCCTGGACCAGCTCTCACACAGCCCTCTTTCTCTCTCTCTCTCCCCGGGGTGTAGTGAGCCCCCCTTCTTTGCATGGCTCCCAGTCTTTTCTCCCCTAGAGCATTTCTTCTGGGCATCCACATGCTGCCAGGTCGGCCACACATGCTTTGTTGGCAGCTGCCTGCACAGAGCACTGTAGTCTCCTTGGCAACCCAGGACAGGCCGGGTCACCCTTCCTTGCAGCAGTTCCAAAGCCCCCACTTCTGACCCCTGCAGGCACCCGCTACTCCATCCCACTCTTCCCTGGTTCTAGGACTCACAGGAAGACACCTCATGTACCTACCCATGCTCCAGACCTATCTCTCCATCGCTCCCTCTTTCAAAACCGCACTGCTGGTGGCGGTCCCACCACTCTGAGCCTCCGGGTCTTCTTCTGAAAAATGGGAATAACGAACCGCTGTGCCAGCTCAGAGGCTTCTTGTGAGGTCCAAAGGCGATAATGCGGGTAGACTGCAAACTGGGAAAGACTGAATAATGGCAGCTCACTACTGGGGCTAGGGGATAGGGGCCGGGGAGCAGTGTGCCTGAGCTCAGGGAAGCAGGGCCTCTAGGACGCGATGCGTTATTCAGGCGGAGGGAGACTGGGAGAGGAGACCCCCCCCCAGCCGCGGATGGAGATCAGGGGGTGCGCGCCCTCAAAGCGCATGGGTGGTCACCACACCTGATGGGCGCTCGCTCATCCTCTCCCTGCACCTCGTTTATACCAAACCCATGAGAAAGGCGGCTCACGGCTCCTTGGGGAATGTGTCCCCGTTGGCCGTCCCCACCCCATCCCCGGAAGCAATCCCAGCGATTTACGGGCCTCCCGAAGCCTGTGTTACTTCATTTTCACTGCCCGGATCACCAGAGGGGGGCGTTCCTAAAGACCCATTTTCCCTGCTCTGTGATGTCCAAGCAAAGCCCGGAGCTCTGAGCCAGGACCTGGCACTAGGTCCCACCCTGCGGAGCCCTCTCCAGCTTCCCTTTGCCCCTCCTCCACTCCCAGGTGCTGTCAGAGGCTCCCAGGAACCCCGGCCTTCTGGGTACCAGACCCTGTTTTTAACAGGGTTGTGTTAGGATCAGTGTCCCCGCAGGATTTGCAGGAAGTTCTGTTCTCCTCCGGAAGTCGGCCAGTACATTCACCAACTCGCCCACCTCCCATGCCCATCTGCAACTGAGCAGCCTACTTGGTGCAGGCCCTGGGGAGAGGTGAGTTGGATACGTGTCTGTCCCCAAGGCCGGATGTGAGGATCAGAAAGATGCAGGAGAAAGGCTCAACCTGCCATTGCTGGCTCTGAGGATGGAGGAGGGGACCAGAAGCCAAGGTATGTGGGCAGCCTCCAGAAGCTGGAAAAGGCAGAAAATCCCAGAGCCTTCTGAAAGGACACAGCCCTGCCACCACCTTGATTGTAGCCCAGAGAGGCTTCTGACCTCCCAAGCTGTAACATGATAATACATCTTACAAAAGTTCCACACTCTGTAAGTCTTTGTATAAGGCGCTGAGGATCAGTTCCTCTGCAGATGGAGAGAACCATGTGAGTTATTCATTCTTACTTACTGCCTTGGTTCTCAGGAAACACAGTGTAAAATCGATGCTCAAGGGCATACCTCCCTTAGCCTGGGTCTTTCACACATCTGCCTCTCTCTACTACATATTTATGCATTCATTGGGGTGCAGAGCCTTACTGAGCACTTACTGTATGCCTGGCACCATGCTAGATGCTGGGATGCAAGGATAAAGGAGACAAAATAAGATCCTGACCCTCCAAGAGCTCCCAGTTGTGTAAAAGACACCCCAAAGCAAGCAGTTATAAAAGGTCGACAGGAGGAGAGAGCAGTTAATCCGACGGGGGTGGAAGAGGGAGGTGATGGGCTGAGAGGGGGTCAGACAAGGCTGCTGGGGGGGAAGCAATGCTAGAAGGATGAACAGGTGGGTTTGCCACATAAAATACAGGATGCCGATTTCAATTTAAATTTCAGATATACAAGAAATAATGTATAGTGTAAGTATATCCCATGCAATATTTGGGATATACTTATACTAAAAAAATTTTTTTTCTTGTTCATCTGAAATTCACATTTTATGGGGGTATCCTATATTTTCATTTGCTAAATCTGGGAAGTTTATGAGCTGGAGTTTGTATGAAGGTGAAGGAGGGTGTTACTGACAAAACAACATGTGTAAGAGGGAGGGACTTGAGGGACACTGGAGGGCAAGATCCTGATATTCTGCTGGAGTCTGGGCTTTTTCCTGTGGACAATCAAAAAGTCTGTGAGGGTTTTAATCAGAGAACCAGCCCATTAGAGATTTTCAAAAGTTATGTTAAAAATGTGTGTTTTAGTTCCTTCTTTTCTGGAAGGTGGTATATGAATTCTACAATGTATATATCTATAAATAAGGTAGTATATTCATAAATGAATACAAATTGCCAAGCCCAGTCTGACAGTGCCTCTTCTGGGGAGTGAGAGGGTGGGTCTATCTGAGCAGTGGGGCAGGCAGGGGCTGTGTGTCCGTGGCCTTGAGGTAGATTAGGGTGGGCACTGATGCTTGGGTGGCCTAGGGAGGAGAAATGACAGGGAGCAGAATTTCCCTTCAGGAAAGGAAGAACATTCTAATGAAGTTGCCTGAACCTGGTGGCTGTGTCCCCAAGAAGTGAAAGGGTCCAGTGGTGGTGGCTTGGTGCTCAGCCAGCCCCCATCAAGAATGGTGCAGAGGGCTTCCCTGGTGGCGCAGTGGTTGAGAGTCTGCCTGCCAATGCAGGGGACGCGGGTTCGAGCCCTGGTCTGGGAAGATCCCACATGCCGCGGAGCAACTGGGCCCGTGAGCCACAACTACTGAGCCTGCGCGTCTGGAGCCTGTGCCCCGCAACGGGAGCCCGCGATAGTGAGAGGCCCGCGCACCGCGATGAAGAGTGGCCCCCGCTCGCCGCAACTGGAGAAAGCCCTCGCACAGAAACGAAGACCCAACACAGCCTTAAATAAATAAATAAATAAATAAATTTATAAAAAAAAAAAAAAAAAAAAGAATGGTGCAGAGGTTCGGGGACTTCCCTGGTGGCGCAGTGGTTAAGAATCCGCCTGCCAATGCAGGGGACATGGGTTTGAGCCCTGGTCCGGGAAGATCCCACATGCGGCGGAGCAACTAAACCCGTGCACCACAAATACTGAGCCTGTGAGCCACAACTATTGAGCCTGTGCTCTAGAGCCCGCGAGCCACAGCTACTGAAGCCCGCGCGCCTAGAGCCCATGCTCCGCAACAAGAGAAGCCACTGCAACGAGAAGCCCGCGCACCGCAACGAGGAGTAGCCCCCGCTTGCCGCAACTAGAGGAAGCCCGTGCGCAGCAGCGAAGACCCAGCACAGACATAGATAAATAAATAAATAAATAAATTTTTTTTAAAAAATGGTGCAGAGGTTCACCAATACTGTATTGGACACTTAAGAATGCATTTGGAGGGTAGCTCTTACATTAGGTGTTCTTAGCACAGTAAAAAATGAATAAAAAGAAAGATGCAGAGGGGTGCTTGCCCGGGAGGAGGTGGGGCTGGACTATGCCTTTAACTCCAAATGTTTATGATTCTTCCCAGACATTCCCAACCCCAGACAGCAGGTCAGGCCAATTCTTGAGTCAGAGGGGATTGGGACCCTCCGGGCATTTGCACCTCCACAGAGGCGGAGCGGAAAAGAAGCTTGTCCAAGTGAGAACATTTCTGTGCTTTGTGGTGTCTTATATGGAATGCCAGTTTAAACGTTGCAGACTGTAGAACACAGGACTGTGTGCCTCCCTGACACTGGATGTTGAGAATCCACATATTTTATTTCCTGAGGTAGCAGGGCAGGCATTAATAGCCCTGATTTACAGATGAGAACTCAGTGCAGAGAGTCAAGTGTGGGTCATCCGGCCTGTAAGGAGCAGAACTGGGGCCATACTCCGTATATCCTGGGTCAGAATGCAGTCCCATCACCACCCAGCCACAGGCAGGAGACACTCCGCCCTGCACTCCCGCTCCAGGATGATGGAGAGGATGCTGAGTGTACCTCTGGAGAGTGTCATCAAAATCACTGATGATATGATAATGAAACAGAATGGGAGAAACCGGCCGGAAAGGTCCACCCTGCAACCCTTGTTTTTTTGGAAGAGGGCAGGAAGGAGCTCTGTGTGTAGGCGCCAGGGAGGCCCCGCAGTGACCCTGCGTGGCCTGACATTCAGCTTTGGGCGACCCGGGAGACTGAAGAATGCCTCCTTAAGCTGGGGCTATGAAGCAACAGGGAACACACTTCCACTTTTTTGAAACGAAAAACACAAGTTTAAAGATGTATTTTGCCCCTGTTCATTCAAGGAGGAAAGATGTGCCTGGCTCACAACTCCCATACTGGAGACCCCTGGTTTCTGAGAGCTCTGTCATGTCAATAGCATGTTTAAAGACCCTTTGTTCTAGAACTTTCTCCTCCACACACACACATTCTTGCCACTAGGGCAAGGGAGACTGGGCTTTGAAGTGCAAAGTTTTGACAATATGACAAAGCACACACACAAACCCAACAGCTGCATGCACCTCTAAAATATGAAGTCTTCAGGCTGTTCTGCCTGGTGCTGTTCTGGGGGAGGGGGAGGGGGAAGGAGGAGGAGAAAGAAGAAATTGTGTTTATTCTTAAAAAGCAGTAGGTCAACTTAGGGTAAATGTTCAGGTATCAAAAACAATAGCTAAAGTGTTTAAAATTTATTAGTTTAACAAACTTGCTAAATTATATTATTCAATTTAATGTAAAATTTATTAAATGATAGCTGTTCCACATATTTTTTAGAATTTATAATATTTGTACTGTTTCAGTAAATTTTCACCAGAGTTGTCTGCTCAGAGCTAATCATTTATTCAATTTTCCACTTACCCTCTGAATTTCTGGATTTAGAAATCATTACATCTCTTGTTGTATGTGAGATGACCTTATAAAAATGAGTGCTAGCTTCCTCCTCAATTTCAAGAAAATCAAGACATTTTCTTTAAAAACATTTTAAAAGATTACCTGGGCAGTCATGCTCAGTGCAGTTCCAAACTCCACGGACACTGATTGGTGGTGGGCAGTCATTCTCCAAAATCCTAGGTGTGAGTTAAAGTCTGTCAGTGGGACTGAGACTTGAACCTTTCCTTTCCAGCTGGGCCTTGAGAGGAGCCAGAAATGTACTGAGTTTAGGATTCTGGGGTCTTACACCCACACTCCCTGTATTTCTCAGGACAATCATGTCCCTGGCTTGCCCCAAGAGGCCTCTCGCTAAGGCCATTTGCGGGTGATCAATGGGAAACAACCAGACCTAGGCTAGGCCCTCCCATGAACGGATTTGTGAGATTTACTCCTGACTCGAGACCCCCCCGCCCCAGGACTGGTGGAGGTGTAGTCACTTGGACTAGTTTCCAGAATTTTCATGGTGGGCAGACCCAAGTCCTCCCACCATTTGGGGAAACAGTGCAAACATGAGTGAGAGCTGAGCAAAGCCTGGATCCAGAGGTGACAGGATGTTATCTGCTAACACGACTCTTTGCAATGAGTGCGTAAACAGACACATTTGTCTTGGGACTGAGGGCCTGCCTGGAGGAGAGAAAAGGACCCCTACCAAACTGCATTTTTCTCTAACTGCCCCTTGAATTGAGTCACAGTTGCCTGGTTTCCTGAGGTCTATTCTCTGTCTGTGAGGAATGTCTTCCCCAGCTTCTGGGGCTGAGCATTAGCAATTGTTTAGGGATTAACCCTTTGCCACCCAAAGTCTTGCTCTCCCGCCATCTCTTTGCCTCCACGCTGCCCCTCTTGTTTTAATGCACCTTTCATTAGCTTAGAAATGACAGAGAAGTTGACCATCGGCAGTTGCTTCCTGTGTGCACAGTGGAATCACCATCTCGTTAGGGGCACCAGGGCTTTAAGAAAATAGCCTCGCTTCTTCAGAAACTCTAGTCGTTTGACTTGGAATCTGTCCATCAAGAAATTTGGTCTGCAGAATCCAAAGCAAGCTTCCCCAGAGCTTTACAAACAAGCTGGCCCAGCAAGGCAGCGCCTTCTCCGGTGTCTGCCTTGAGCTCGGAGCTCTGTGGCCATTTGCCACCTGGGGTGGTGCCACACTGCTCAGATGTGGTCTGCAGCATTCTTGGCCGCCCTCCACCCCACATTTCAGGACACAAGCAGTGTGGAGACCCAGTTAACCTCAGGAACTGCTGTTGCTGTCTTCTGCCCCTGGGGTCAGTCGTGGTCACACTTCAGATCCCTGAAGTTTGAGCCTCCCTCTCAGGATCCCGTTTGAAACATACAAAGAATCCCCAGGAACTCTGAGGTGGCAGTGGCAGAGGGACTTCATTTCCCGGGGGGCTGGATGGGAAGGGTGGGTTGTTTCTGCTAAGACTTCCCTCTTGCCTCCTGCTTTAACGGAACCCTTGGTTTTTGACTTGAGGTTCCTGGGCCAGCTCTGAATGTAGCATGTGTGCCTGAGTGATGGACTTGATATTTACACAAGCCACGCTGATAAGTGCACATGTGTTTTTAATGTTTTGGCTTTCTAGACCACAAACATGTCAATGTGCATATGCATGCACACACAGACGTGCTCTTGGGCTGGGCCTTGAGTAGGGCTCTTTTTTTTCTTCTTCTTTTTCTTTTTTTAAACTGTTCTCCCAAAGTTAACACCGTTGTTAGCACCCTTTCCTGCCACACTGCCTCCGGGTTGTCGGAGGGCCATCATCCGGTTATCCCACCTGGAAAGGCTCTGCCTTTTTAAGCCAGCAAACAGCCCGACGACACCTTCGCCTGGCCCTTGCGGGAGCCGAGCCCCACGGGCTGGGGATTAAAAAGCAGACCTCCCTCGCCCCAGCCTTCCTGAGCCCCGGTCTGTCGGGAACGGCCCATCTTCGTCTGCAGCCACAGAGAACAACACCGAGGAGGTGGGCTGCTACGTAAAGTTAGGGAAAAGTGTTTAAAAAAAAAAGTCTTGATTATCTCATGGACTTGCAAGTACTCTTAAGGTTCCTTACTTTCCTGCCATCCGACTCAAGTTAAAGCAGCATTAAACATCGTCTTTACCCACCGCACGCTTCTCTTCGTCCCCAGTCTCTCTTCCTTTTTTTTTTTTTTTTCTTCTTTTTCTCGTTTCCCCCCCGCTTCTTCCTTCCTTTATTTATTTTTTGGTTTTGTTTTTTAAGGGGTGTTGACCTGCGCTGAGTTCTAGTGAGCCGACCCCTCCCGCCCGCGAGCCGATTGGCCGGCCACGCGGGTGACTGACGGGCGGGCCCGGAGCGCTCGCGGCGGCCGGCGCTGATTGGCCGGCGCGGCTCGGAGGGCTCGGCCGCGGGAGCGCCGGACACTCGGGTCCCGCCGCCTCGGGAGCCGGGCTGCACTCGGGCCGCGCGCTCGCCTCCCCGCGCGAGCTCCCCAGGGTCGCCCCGCCAGCGCCGGGCGCGGGTGCGGACGGCGCCTTTTGTGCCCGGGGGCTCCTGGAAGTTCGCGGCGGGACGCGCGCGGGGAGGCGGCCGAGGACGCCCCGCGTCGCAGGGGCCGGGGCGCCGAGCATGGGCGGCGGGCGCTGGGCCGCGGCGGGCGCGCTGCTGGCGCTGGCCGCCGGGCTCCTGGCCGCGGGCTCGGCCAGCGAGTACGACTACGTGAGCTTCCAGTCGGACGTCGGCGCGTACCAGAGCGGGCGCTTCTACACCAAGCCGCCGCAGTGCGTGGACATCCCGGTGGACCTGCGGCTGTGCCACACCGTGGGCTACAAGAGGATGGTGCTGCCCAACCTGCTGGAGCACGAGACCATGGCCGAGGTGAAGCAGCAGGCCAGCAGCTGGGTGCCCCTGCTCAACAAGAACTGCCACATCGGCACCCAGGTCTTCCTCTGCTCACTCTTCGCGCCCGTCTGCCTGGACCGGCCCATCTACCCGTGCCGCTGGCTCTGCGAGGCCGTGCGAGACTCGTGCGAGCCCGTCATGCAGTTCTTCGGCTTCTACTGGCCCGAGATGCTCAAGTGCGACAAGTTCCCCGAGGGCGACGTCTGCATCGCCATGACCCCGCCCAACGCCACCGAGGCCTCCAAGCCCCAAGGTGAGGCGGGGGAGGGGGTCCCGGGGCTGTCCGCGCTGCGCCCCGGGACTGGGGACGTGCTCTCGGCCGTGCCCGACCGCCTTGAGAGCTAGCGGCCCTTCCGAGGTGGTGCCCGGCGGGGCGAGCCCCGCGCGCACCCGGTCCGGGTCCTGGAGCCGCTGTCCTGGGATCCAGTCTACGCTGAAACAAAGCCTTAGCTCTGGCTCCCAGGAGAGCTCTTCTGCCCCCCGCGAGGGAACCGAGTCCCTGTCGGAGTTTTGAACCCCCCAGACGGGATGCGCCGGGGGAAAAAAAAAACCAACCCAAACCCCAAATCTGGGAAGCTCAGAAAGGCCGAGCAAATGCTAAGGTGCAGCTTTGTTTATTTTCTTAGGTTTGAGGAGGATTTTTTTTTCTTTTTTTTTTTTAAACGCTTTCCTTAGCTAGTTATTCAGCCAAGTAGGTCCAGGACTGGTGCAGAACTGGCCGAGAAAAAAAGTTTAGAAATTGCGAGGCTTTCTGTTTCTCTACCCCTTTCAGTTAACAGCTTCGGGAAGGTTTGGGCGGGGGCGGGATGGAAAGGCTCTTCTCCCTCATTCTTGCATACCCCCTGCTTCTCTCATTTACACAAATCCTCAGGTAATTAGAAAGATAAAATTGTCATTAGCTCATGGCTCAGCTCCCCTTGGGGAGCGAGGCTCCGCAGATTGGAGGCTTTCCTAACAGCCCCAGGGATGAGCCAGAGTTTCTTCTCTGAAACCCCTCCCCCTTAAAGGGCAGTTCTTGGTGGGGGGGGGGGGAGGAAAAACCATCCCGGGGAGGCAACAAAACAAGTTAACAAGCAAAGAAGCCAAAACAAAACCCCACAGAACAAACCAGCCAACGAAAACAACCCAGCACTGTGGCCTGACTTTTAGAGGAGTGAATGCAACCCCAAATTCTTCGGAAGCGGAGTTGAGGCTCACAGAGGTGGAGGTCGTCAGGGATGGGGAGCCGTACCCAGGGCGCTGAGCAGAGCGGCCCGCATCCCAGGGGCTTTTGAGGAACGGGTTTAGGGTGGGGGGAACCTGCTGATTGCTGACTCAGCACATCTCCAAGGGATGCCAAAGCACAAATGTCCCCCGAGGGGCGTACTCCCCAGAGTGAGGCCGGGGTAGTCCCGGGAAAGGGCACCCCGAACTTTGAATGCCCTGGCTTATTCCAGGGAAGGAGGAGATGGCCCAGAGGGGCGGGTGTGGGGTGGCAGGTCTGGCGGGTGGGCAGGGTAGCGGCCCGCCTTCAGGGGCAAGGTCTGGGTCCCACTGCCCCCCCCCCTTCCTGGGGGTCCGCACAGAGTGCACCTTCGGGGAGGCGCAGCCCTTTGAGAACGGGAGCTGAGCCGTTAACCTGGAGCGGACAAAGCGCGTTGTGTTCTGTCCGGGTGGAACCCACGAGATTTTCCTTCTCCCCGTCCTCACTGGCGGCGGGCGGACTAGCCCAGCCCTGCCCCCGGAGGCCGCGGCCAGCTCTGCTGGGGCTGAGTCCACCCCCACAGTGTCCCTTTCTGGTACCATCAGCGACAGAACCCTTCTGAGGCGGAAGCCCTTCCGACGGGAAGGTAGGGGTGCTGGCTGGGCTGCCTACTTATGAAGGGACGAGAATCCTCCAGCTCGACGCCCCAAAGGCAGGGGTGGCGGAGTGGTGGTAGGGAGACCAAATACGTGCTGTCTTCTTGGAGCCTTTGACTCCTTGGCTGCTGTCCCACTTGGCTGCTCCCAAAGTCTGCCCTCTGTACCATCTCCTCTCCTCCCTCCATCCCAGGAGTGCTCAGGTAGTCACCGTCCTGAGACCAGCTGCACACAGAGAACAGTTACAACGGGACCAGTCCCGTGTTGGACTTGGGACTCGGTTCTCCCCGCCGTGTTTTTGGTGACAGGCTCTGCGGGAGGCTCCGCTCCTGCCCAGGACTGCGGCCCCTCAGTGGGAGGGACCCCCTCTAGGGGTCAGTCCTCTGGGGCCGCGTGGCCACTGACTGTCACCTGAGCCCAGAGGTGGGAGGGCTGTGTGTGTGTGTTTGCGCGCGTGCGTGTGTGTGTGTGTGTGTGCGTGTGTGCGTGTGTGTAGGGCAGGTGTAGACGGGCCAAACTCCTGGTCCTCGTAACCTTACAGCTAGCTGGTGGCTCCAGAATCAGAACTGGTACTTTTGGAGGAGACCAAGTATACATGCCCTACTTTTATTCTTTCTTTCTTTTTATTCTGTAAAATTACAATGGAATTTTTGAGGCAGCGGCGTATCTGCATGCCGCAGGCTGCTTCCTGTTCACATACTTGGACAAGCACCGTTTGGGGGTGTTGGGCAGGCCTTTGGGGCCGCATGTTATTAAAGATAAACTTGATAATGAGAATGAGTCAGAAGGCACTCCCCCACACCCCCAAAAGGCTGATGCCCAAGCTGCTTCAGCATCTGTTATGGGAGAGGAAAAAGTGTTTGTTTGTTGGTTTGTTTGTTTTCAGGAAAGTTATTTCTAAATCTTGCACTTGCATTAGACCTGTACATTCCCAGGCCGATAAATTGTCGTTCCTCCTCCCAGCCAGGTTTTACTGATTCAAGCTCTGCGAACGAGCACATACTTTTAGTTTTATTTTGTTGTTGATTAGGCATGTTGTGCGTTAAAACAGCCTGGCTGTCTTAGTCACAGATTGCAGAGGCCACGGTGCGCTCATCCTTCCCGGGAGCCTTCCTTAGGGTCCCTTCCCCGTACTGAAGAGCTGGCCAGGGAAGACCTGCTGTGTGCTGTGTGGGGTGTGTGCCATGTGCATGTGTGTGCATTGATTTTTAAAAATCCACTTACTCTTGATTCCAGTGTTGGACTTTCCCCTCCCCTCCCTTAAATGTTGATGAAACACAAAACCTTTTGGTTTTTGGTTCTTTTGCTTTAAACATTATTTTAAATACACCTTAAAACAGCCATTTAGTTCTGCCTCTCCGATGGATGACTGGGTGGATTTCTCCTGCTTGGGCCGCCTGCAGGGCCCCCCAGCACAATCCAGAGAGGCCACAGATTAATATCGCCCTACACAATCTAGAGCTGCTCCACAGTCGGCTATGAGAAAAGTCGAGGTGGGTGGGGGAAAGCCATGCGAACACACAGAGCCCACCCCAGCCAGCTCCTGCCCGCCTGGGAGACGCTGAGGGCCAAACGTAGCTGATGGGACTGAGAACAACGCCCCTGTGGTGTCCAGAGCCCCGGGCCGCCAGTCGGATCGGGGAACTCAGAGTGTCCAGACAAGGTGATGTGTGAGTGAGCAAGCGGGGACCCGGTGTTTGTATTTGGATAGTCCTGCCCTGCTAGTTGTTTGGTCAAGGTCACATTCATAGAACTTTGCAACATGATAACTTCCACTTAAAAAAAATAACCCAAACAAGGAAAGCCCCAAAGCACAGTCCACACTCCCGAAGTAGGTACCGCGGTCCTTCCCATATTGCGGGATTTCCTTTCCTTTTCTCCCCATGGAAGCAAGAACCATGATGCAAAATTCTGGGTGAGTTTTTCCCTTTTGTCAGAAACATGACCTCTGGAATCCAATCTTAAGTTCTGGCTGAAAAGCAAATTTCCAGCATCCGGGCCAAAAGATAGCCCCACGGTCTCCTGCTCGGGGTGTGGCTGTGGTTCTTGCTGCAGGACTCTGGATGGAGTGCGGCCCTGGGCACAGAGTAAAGGTGGGACAGGGATCTGTCAGTAAAGACTAAGGTGTACGGCCTCTGCTGCGCCTCGCAGGGACCCTGCTTGGAAGTGGGGGGGGGGGGGTCGCGCATCACCTCCCCGGCTCTGGGGACCCGCTGCGTCCTGGGGGCGGCACTGACCCCGGAGGGCTGTGCAGCTCCCTCCTCATCCACCGTGGGAGGCACTGCCTGTTTCTCTGAGCCACAGAAGTGCTCGAAGGTGAAGGAGATGCCGCCAGAGGAGCCACGAAGAGGGAGGGGGAGGAGGAGAATGAAGAGCCTGACTCGGAGCGAAGGTCACTCAGCGCCCCGTCCTCTCTGGGGGTGACTGGCCCCCCAGCGTGGCCGGGCATGGCCTCCAGTGCTGTGCCGAGGTGGAGGGCCCTTAGAACGTGCTCGTGCTTTCCTCCATCATGGATAAAACTCCAAGTGGTCTGGTAGATGATGGAGGTGACGGTGGGATGGCAGCAGTGGTGACAAGCTGCCTTCCCTTCTGGCGATTGCATTGGGCTGCTCTCTCCCTGCCCTTCCACGGAGCCCCCTTACCTCCCAGGGGTCCCTCCAGCATCGGCAGCATTTGGCTGGGAGGACCCGCTGGCCCTGGCCTCCGAGGCCTCCCCCTCCCCCGGGGCTCAGCTGCCCCCAGTGGCCCCCATGCCTGCAGCACACACATCTCCTCTTCAAAGCCCTTCACAGTGTGAAAACGCCTCCAGAGGGTCTCTCCCCTGTCCCGCCAAGTCCCTCCCTTTGGCAGCAGGGCTGGTGCCGTTCCCAGCCCCCACCAGCTGCTCCTGCTTCCCGCCCCCGGCAGGAGCTCACTGCAATAGCCCTTCTGGGGAGGGGTGTTCAGGGCCTGCGGTTGGAGTTTGTGAGCGGCTGATTTTCTTTCTTGGCTCCTAGAGAGCTGGTCAGACGGATCGGCCGTCTTGTGGGGAGTTTGGGAACAGGAAGGGGGCAGGAATCGGAGGGGGGTATTTCAAGGAGAGGAGAGAAAGAACAGGGGACAAACGACTGGGGTAGAAGTGCTTGGTTACAAGTCAGCTTTTCCTAGGGACCCACCACATCCCATCAAGCCACGACTCATAGGACCTGCCCCATCCAGCCCCACATTGTGTTGGTTTTAATAGTTGTACCATATTCAACAGCTCTAGTCCCCAAATTTTCAAGAAACTATGCGTCTGTTTTGGCCTCCAGGACTCGTCTTTTCTCAAGTTGCCCTATCAGAAATTCCAGAAGACCTTTCCTTTAACTCCTTTCAGCCTGGTTCCCGGGCTGATCTCGGCCCCAGGGGCGGATCCTCCCTGCGTTCCACCGCAGTCACTCAGCTCCTGTTCTCCCCTTGCCCTTCCTAGGCACGACGGTGTGTCCTCCCTGTGACAACGAGCTGAAATCTGAAGCCATAATCGAGCATCTCTGTGCCAGCGAGTTTGGTAAGAACGTCCCTGGCCGCCTCTGGGAGGTTGGGCATCCCTGGTTCCTCCCGGTCCGCATCCCTGGTGCAGAGCCTGTTGGAGCATCTTTTTGGAGATGTGTATTCTCTCCCTCCATCCTCCCCAGATGCCTGCTGTTCTCAGGCAGATGGAAGACCAGATAGGGTGGGGAACCGGCCGGTTTTTATGAAAGTCAAACTTGGCTTCTGTTCTTCCGTGTGTGGGATCACTGGGCAGGTTTGGGGGGACCTTCTCGAGGAGTGGAGGGAGGCAGGCTTGGGGAGAGCTGTAGAGGAGCTGGGGGAAACCAGGCGGCTTGGGCTGGCCTCTCGGCACAACTCTTCTTCCATCCGCCCCTAGGTGTCAGCACCACTCTGCCCAGGATCTGGGAGGGGCGCATCCGTGCGCTTAGGGCATTGCCGGGGTGGGCGGGTAGTGGGTACAGTGGCTCTCAGGTCCTTCCAGGCCAGGAAACTGACAATCCCACAGTGAGGGGTTTTCCCTCCCTTCTTCGCTAATCACTCTGGGCTAAAAGGGAATTCTGAATCTGCACTTGCAGCCGTAGGAGAAGGGCTGGATGTGGCCCCGGGGGCTGATCTCAGGGAGCCTTTCAGGGACGGTCCCTGGTAGTCTGCCCCGCAGAAGACTGAGCTTCAGACACCTTGGGAGGCTGTCCTCTGGAAAAGTAGACGTGAACTGCATCCTTTTGAAGGGCCGACTCCCTCCAGCCTGCCTCTATTTTATATGGATGCTGAGAAGTGACTGCAACCAGGCCTGCTTTGCCAAGGACAGGTTCTCACGATTCTGGCCATTGTGTCCCCGAGGCTGGATTTCTTACAGAATTCCTCCCAGGGAAAGCATGATGGTAGGTAAGGTGAGTCTTTATGTCCATCCAGGGCTACCTCCTCTGGGTTTTCACTAACCAAGCATAATAAAGTACGTGAAAGGGCCTCGTGCTGGCGAAGTGCCGTGATGGAGAGTTGCACACGTATATGTGCACACATGTAAGCTGAAGGAAATGGTACATGTGACAGGTGTAGTCTCAGGGTATTTGTCATTGTGACTGAAGGCGGGAATTGGCGAATTCTGACCCTCTGCCACGGAGAGCTTCTTGAGAATGCACATGTTTTTAGTGCCCTATTTCTGCATTAAGTATCTCTCACTGCCTTCTTGGTTCTTGGTGAATGACCTCCGGGACGATTTCGTCTCCCAAGCATTCCACTGCTTGTGTTTGAGTCACATCCTTTGTTCTGGTTGCCATTTTAAATGAACTCAAATAAATTGTAGAGGGACCTGCAGCAATGTTCGCAAACTCTGAGGACCCTTCCGTCTGGCGGCGGTGACACTTGCTTGTTGAGGCTCACACCCTTGCTCCATCAAGGGGAGCCCAACGCCCGGCGAGGCTGGCGGGTCTCCGCGGCAGAGTCTGCGCGGCCCCAGCCTGTCCGGGTCACAAGCTTTCCTTCCGCAAACGGCGCGAGATTCCTTCCCAAAGAGGCATTTGGGCATCGAGAAAAAGGCCAGAAATAAAATCTCTCAGAAGTCCTGATGAGAAGCCTTTTGCTGCGTGACTGGGGGGGGGGGGGGTTGGCAGGAAGAATCTGCTCCGGTGTGGCTCATCCCGAAGCATCCTTCCTTGAGGGGGGCCGGGGGCAGTGTGGTTAATACTCAGGGGCCGCCTTTAGATTTCACTGACCCTCTTCCGATAGTGTAAATCACCGCACTCACTTTCAGAAGTCGACTCCCTGACGTTTCAGCAAATCCAGGGAATCGTATTAGAGCCCACTCTGAAAGGTAATATGTTAGCTGATGTTTTACGTTCAGATGACTCCTTCTGGGACTGCGTGTGCGGAGGACGCGACTCAGATTCGGTGTGTCCAGTCATTGACTGAGCCACGCGTCCAGTCGGTCACTCAACATTTCTTGAGTGCAGAGCTCTGTGCTAGATACCGTGTCCTCAAATACGGACCTAGAATAGATGAAAATTTCACTAAAGAAATTTCTTCACCCCGACCAAATATGAATCGGTGATTTCCTAGAGAATCGTGGCGTCATAGAACTCACCGCCTGAAGGGGGCGCTGTGGAGACTCCAGGCGAAGGATGTTAGGCAGCCGTGAGAAGAGAATCTGCATCTTCCTGCTGAGATTCTCAGTAACCCACCAATCTGCATTTGTTGGGGGCTTTAGTGGCAACTCGTTAAACTAGAGCCATTCGCTAGACATGGGCTGAAGAAGCAAACCTTGGGAAAGAATTTGACTGTGAAGGTTGACCTTTGGGTGAAGGGGAAAGGTCTGGAGGGGGCTGGGGTAACCCCCCTGGGGAGGGACATCCTCTCCCCGCGGCAGTGGCTCCCTGCTCCCTGCGTGCAGGCGCCAGGGGTGTGTCTTATTTTAATAACCAGTCAGGGCCTGGGCAATCTGATTAGCTGTTTGGGACTGTGTTCCTTTCGCCCGGAGATTATCTCCTTCTTGAGTTCCTAGAACTTTTGAATTCTCCTGGATCCTCCAGGTCATCCTATCAAGTCCACTTATTTCACAAATAAGGCGTCTGACATGTCCCACTGGAGTTCTTTTAACTCGCTGTCACGCTGTGTTCCCCCCTTAAGAGAAGATGAACAGCCGCTGGGCTCCATCCTGGAGGCATTTATCTTCTCCGTGCTTGGGTGTCCTGGACGCCAGCCTTCTTTATCTGGATGCAGGAGAGACTTTTATGGGTTTTCTGTGTGTCATGGTCTCATAAGGCAGTAAATAGGATTTTTTTTTCCCTCTCTCTCTCTCTTTCTCTGCAGGGGCTGAGCTCAGCTCTGCCCTTCTCGGCACCCTGGAGAATGCAGCCTTGTTGAGAAACCTGTTTCCTAGCTCAGCTCATTTCAAGTAAGGGAGGTAGTCAGCCACGCTGATGGGATTCAGTTAAGAGACAAAGAAATGCAGCAGGGCAAGCTGACACACAGCAGAGAAGAAAAAGAATGCTTTACTCCCTACTCTAGGGATCAAACTTTGCTTTAAGCGGCCCTGACATCCCCTGTGGGAAGACATCAGGTTGTTGGAAGGCTCCCTGGGAGCTCCAGGAACAAGGGGTGCTTTCCTTCTGGGTCAGCACGCCCTCGCCCTCTCCTGCCAGTGCGTCCTTAGACCCCTGCTGCCCCCGTGGAGCTGGGCCTGCCCGGCCCATCACCGGCTCCCTGGGCGGCGCATTTTTTTTTTTAAATAAATTTATTTATTTATTTATTTTTGGCCGTGTCGGGTCTTCGTTGCTGTGCGCGGGCTTTCTCCTGGTTGCGGCCAGCGGGGACTACTCTTCTATGCGGTGCATGGGCTTTTCATTGCGGTGGCTTCTCTTGTTGCGGAGCACGGGCTCTAGGCGCACGGGCTCAGTAGTTGTGGCGCGCAGGCTCAGTAGTTGTGGCGCACGGGCTTAGTTGCTCTGCAGCATGTGGGATCTTTCCGGACCAGGGCTCGAACCCTTGTCCCCTGCATTGGCAGGCGGATTCTTAACCACTGCGCCGGGCAGTGCATTTTTAACCCTCTGGCAGGTCTGCTTGGTTCTCTCCACCCCTGCACTGTACCTCCTCAGTTCAGAGCACGTATTACCCCCCCCCCAAGCAGGGAAAAGCCTCGGTAGAAACACCTGTGGGCTGATGCTCAGGAATGCAGCTGGATCAGCCTGGATCAAGCACCAGATGTGCGACGGCCGAAAGTTAGATGGTGCAAAGTCTCTGGATTCAACATGGCGGCCAGGCTGCCTGCTGTGCTTCAGTGAGGACACCCGGCCCTGCTGCGTGTTTTCTCTCTGCTTTTCCTGCTCCATGACAACAGGGTGCTGCTGTTCTCCCTTCGACAGGTCCATATATTATTTGCAAGCTGCCACACTAATAATCCTGCTGTTAACAACTCAGCACCCGTAACTGTCTTTCCTTCAGCTCAGCTTATCCCAGTGATGGGGGGGATCTGATTTATAATGGCTGTGAGGTTAGGATCCTGCCTGCCTCTGGCCACTCTCTCTAGCTTCTGGATCTGTAAACACCCTTAAGCTTTCCTGGTAGAAATGTGTGGAATAATATACTTCTGCTAAGACAGTTCAGAGCTTCCTCTTGTACTGGCTTCTCCTTTTTTTTTTTTTTTTTTTTTGAGAGTTCAGGTGGCCACTTCTTTAGCCCAGTATTTTCTGGTTGTGGAAAAAGATTTCTTGGCCCCCAGAAATTTTCCTTGCCTTCTGGAAGCATTTTTTTTCTCCATTTATATGTTTCCTCATAAAGAGTAAAACTGTACATTGCAATGCTAAACTGAGTCAAAAAGGAAAGAGAAAAAAATTGGCTCTCACCATTAGTGTTTGGGAGTATTTCCTAGAAGAAACATTCTCGCGGTTTCTGGACCTTCACTAATTTGTTCTCACTCTGGCTCACTCTGCTTTCAAGGTGTTTTGGCTGGGCTGCTGTTTGGAGGTGCATTGTTTGATTTCTTGCAAAAAGGAGGCTCAGCCTTTCCAAACTAAACCTTGGGTTTCCTCCCACAGAGGAGGAGATGGTAGCTGCCAGCACGGTAATTGCAACATCTGTAAGCTGCTGGAGAGAATGATCTGTCTCTGATACCATATTTTACCTAACATTAAGGCACCCATTGATTGCGAGATGCACCATCCATCATGTGAGATGCCCCGCCCACAGAGAAAACATACTTCACATTAAAATGTGAAGAGAATCTGTGTCTTAGAATGAACAAAACAAGGCCTGTGTGTAGTTCAGTCGTCCTTGGTATGGTGTCTTATCCGTGGTAGGCATAAAATAAAAGTTCATTGGACGTGTGTGTGAATGACAGGGCATGGTAGGGAGATGGAAATTGGCCTTTTTTTTTTTTTTTTTTGAGTGGTTTAATTTCCAGTTTATTTTCTGTTAAAGTAACTACAACCTGGTTTTATGTTGTATCATCTTAAAATTCACAAAGGTGAATAATATTGGAATTTTTAAATCCAAAAATATTATAATAGAAAGTACACATCTGAGTACAAATCCTAGGTTTTCTACAGTGTGCATGGAAATGCCTTTCCTTAATGTTCACAATTGTTAAATGGGAACAAGTACATTTATATCACAAGATTGGGTTGTATTTAAGTGAGAAAAACAATGTAAAAATTATTTAATATTAAAATGTTCCCAGATGACTAGAAATTGGGATAATTTAGACTTACTTTTTAACTTATTGTATGGGTAGCCTTTTTTTGACCTAACCATTGTATATCCTCTTTTTTCACTATTATTCCATTCCACTAGTACTTATGGAAAACTGGTGAATAGACAAAGGATATTATTCTGGCAGTAGATGCACCTTGTAGGCAAAAAGTAACAGAGCATTGGTTTTATTTTGTTTTCCAGTTTTCTTTCTTTTTTTTTTTTTAAATGAAGTATAGTTGATTTACAATGTTGTGTTAATTTTGGCTGTACAGCAAAATGATTCAGTTATATATATACATTTTTTAAATATTCTTTTCCATTATGGTTTATTATAGGATATTAAATATAGCTCTCTGTGCTATACAGTAGGACCTTGTTGTTTATGGCCTTCCTTTTTTATAAAAGGAGAAAACTTCTTTCCAAACGAGTATGTGCAACTTGTTTATTAAATTCGAGGGAAACTGCATCCCTGTTTTGGGTGACTGAGTGTATATATTAAGAAAAAAAAAAAAAAAAAACCCTAATATCTAGAAATCTAGTTCAGTCGAAGTAAAATTAAATAGACATGGAAGAAGGAACTGTAATCCCGGGGTGGAGTTGGTAGGCTGAAAACAACTGGTTTTTATTGTCACTGAAGGTCTCTAAAATACACAGCCCATCCACAGATCTGGACATAGTTGGAAGGGGCCGTATGGCATTTCACATTCAGGGAAACACGGGGTCAGAGCTTTAAGTGCCCCGGAAATGCCACTCCCAGCTCGTGGCCTGTGGCCCATCCTGCATCCTTCGCCCGTAATGGGGGTGGCTTGTTCCGTGCAGAGACCACTGCTGAACACGTGAGGGCCTTTGAAGCCCTCCAATGGGCTGGGTGGGTCATGGTGGCGATTCCACGGCTTGCCAGTGGAGAGCTGGGGGCCTGGCCAGGGGGGAATCAAGCCCCGGGCAGTTTGGGCCGAGATTCCATGGGGACCACTCTGCACTCTGAAGCCATGTTGAGGCACCGCGAGGAAAAGCTGGGAAAAGAGCCAAATTTCCCCCTGTGGTGAGCGCTCTCTGCACATTTAATTCTCTCTTGGCTGTACCTGGCAGGAAGATTCTTAGATAAGGCAAATGTCAATAGCAACACTTTTCTTTAGCATATTTGGCCCTGAGAAAGTATATTCAACTGAGAAAGGACCCAGAAACCCAGGATCCTCGGGTGGAGGCGGCACCCCTGGAGCTGAGTTCATTTCTCCCTCTGCCCCTATACCTATGCCGGGCAACACTGGGAAATCTCAGAACCTCTCCAGGCCTCAGTTTCCCTGCGAGGTGACACTAATACCCAGCATCGGTGTCGGTGGAGCAGATGAGCCGGTGTAAGGAACCCAGCCCTGGGCCCCCCACACCCGCTGGACTTGCTAGCTGTTCATCCCGGGGGTCTGGGCAAGCACGGGGTGGCCCAGCCCTCTGTCCCCAGCAGACGAGGCCGCCCTTCACTAAAGGAGCAGGGTGTGCAGCTCCAAGGCTCTCGGTTGGCACCTCTCCCGAGCCGAATCCTGTTTCCAGCCCTTCCCTGTCTCACATCCTGCTGGAGTCGTTGCTTTCTTTGACCCAAGACACGTAGTGGGGGGAATTGTGACTGCTCCCTCTTTGTCGATGAGTCCAGCTCCGAAGAGGTTATTCCTTGGGACGGTCAGTTGCCAGACCGCGGGGTTTGGGCGCCCTTTGACGCGCCCTCCAACCTGCCATCCCGTGATTCTCCTGTTGAGTGGCCCCGCCTCACTGCCTTCCCTTCCTTTTTAAAAAAAAACTTATTGTGATGAAATATACATGACATAAGATGTACCCTTTTAATCCTTTTTAGGTGTACAGCTCAGTGACATTAAGCGCATTCACACTGTTGTGCCGCCATCGGCACCATCCATCTTTGGATATTTTTCTCCATCCCAAACTGAAACCCTGTACCCAAACGCTAACTGCCCTTCTCCCTCCCCCCGGGTCCCAGGAACTCCCACTGTACGCTCTGTCTCTAAGGCTTTGACTATTCCAGGTACCGCGTGTAAGTGGAAGCCTGCACTGTTTGTCCTTTTGTGTCTGGCTTATTTCACTTAGCATCATGTCCTCCTTATCATTTGATGTGTATATAAACGGTCATGGAGAAGGGGAGCCAAGGGAAGGATTTACCCTCAAGTTCACCTCTGTTCCCTGGAGCCTTTCTGGGGGTGGGTGGAGAAGGAGGGGGGTAGAGGATGAGCTGAGACAAGGGGGGCTGCTCGCCCATTTCTTTGGGTGCTGCCTTGCTCCTCCGTACCCCTTTGTCATTCTGAAGATCTGCTGAGCTGGATGGGACCTCAAAGATCAGCCAGTCCAGGGCACTCAGCTTACAGATGGAGGAAAATAAGACTCAGATAAAGGAGTTAGTCATCAGATTGCCCAAGGCCACTCTCTGCCTTGCATCCCTTACCGTTTTTGTTCCCAGAAGCTCTTAGCTGGGTAGCCAGTCTGGATTGCACACCCTTCCTCCTTCATGTCCCCTCATGCCCGTCACGTTCCCATCCTGCCAGGAATGGGAGAGGAATCTCTCTGGGAAGGGGCACTGGGTGCTCTCAGAGTTTGCCGGGTATAAATGGACTGATGTCTGTGCCTGACACAGGGAAAGAGCTTGGCGATCATTGGTTTCTTTGTGAAGAGGCAGGCGGTGCTGTTGAATAGAAAGAACATAGGCTTCAGGCCAGACAGACTTGGATGAAGTCCCATCCTTATAAGCTGAGCGACCACGAGAAAGTCTCTTAACCTCTCTGAGCCTGTCTCTATCACCTGTGGATGGTGATTCCTGTGTGACTGTGTTGGGAGGAGAACTGGGTCAGTCAAGCATGTTCAGTTCCTGGAACATGGTGCCTGCTCCAGCCATAACCATTACTATCTCTTCTTATTGGAAAGAATTGTTTCAGGATGGAAATTGGCCTCGGTAGGAGGATTCAAGCACTAATAAAACCAGCTTGCTTGGCACAAAATGTTAGGAAATGGAATGGAATGTCCTGATGAATTTCTGGTTAGTAGAGGATTAAACTGGAGAAATCTTTTACAAACCCCACTGGGGAAAACTTTAAAAGGTTGATGCGGCTTCAAGGTGCTGAAGTTCACAAAACCAAAACCAAACCAAAACCAAACAAAAAGCAACCCTATAAATACTAGAAGTTAGACAGTCCGGGCTTTAGTGAAATGACACCCTAAAGCCACTGTGAAAACTGGAAGTCATCGGACAATGATGACCGCAGAATATGTAGAGCTTGGATTGAGTATTTGCTAGTTCTAGGACACGCCCACTGAACTTTGTTCTTTTGTTTTTGAGTGATTTTTAGAAATCTTATTCCTGATACGAGTTTTTCTGCTCATAATTTATTGGGTCTAAGAGAGACCTTAAGAGTCCTCCGTGTTGTCCCTTTTTCCCAAGCACTGTCTCTGGGGCAGTTTTCACGTTTTTTCCAGCAGCTGTGATATTTGTGATACGCACGCCCGCGAGCCAAAGAAATAGGCCATATTCAGAAGCAAGTGAGCATTTAAGTATTGGCAGATTTCTTCCAGTTTTTCAGGAATGAGCCAGAAGCTCCAATCTGTATTTATTTTTCAAAGGAGAGCAAATGGCCAAAGAGATGTCAGGCCTTCGCCCTGCCCCAGCCTGCTTGGAGCAGCCAATTAAACATGCATTAGCTTTGGAAGGCTTCTCAAAGCCCTCTATAGATTGCACTTGAAATCTTTGTTTAGTCTTTCAGGAACACTGTCACATGGATGATTTATCAAAGAAAGTTGTTTATCTGGCAGTAAAATAAACTCCGGGCCTGTTCAGACGAAGATTTCCCGTGAATTTCTACCAAGGTAAACACTGGTAACTGGCAGATTGCAAATTCTGTGTGAAAGCCAGACGCATACAATAAATATTTGAGCTACAGATTTGCTGTGTCAGAGGCCCGGCCTGTCACCAGCACTGTCACTCCTGCCGTGCCCCGGAGGACCTGGCCCTGCGGCCGGGCCGGTGGGCTGCCAGGCCCAAGGACTGGCAGGGCCCCTGTGTGCCGGAGCTGCCCCTGCTGCGTGGGCCTCTCTGGGCTCGAGTGCCACTTAGTGTGGCACCGGGAGCTTCCTGGTTCAGAGGGGGCAAGCCTCAGTCCGGCTTCCCTCTGCATCACACCGACAGCCCGTCCAGAAGTGGCCACCTTAGTTTTCTTTGCAAATAGACATTTGTTGAAGCAAATTGGCAGGAGGCTGGGGCGTGTTGAATGATTTGGGAGCCGGGGCCGGGGAACGGTGGTCGGGGGTGAAATCACCTTGAAGATTCTGCTGAGCTTGAAGGATGGGGGCAGAGGGCTGAGATGCTTTCCCAGGGTCTCTGGCTCTGCTCGTTGGGGGTTGTGAGAGCTCCATTTAGGAATAAAGGGGGCAGATCCAGCCCTGTGAGGGCGGCACAGGCACGTGTGCCCAGGACCTGTCTGAGTCAGGGAGGGAATGAACGGATGAATGGTGATGATGGAATGAGAGGAAACAGAGCCTTCTAGGTCTTTCTGAGGGAGACAGTGCAGCGGCTATTTATAGCGACTTTTCAGGGAGGGGCTGCTGAGTTCTATACTGCTTGTTCTCAGACAGCCCTGGAGTCTGGAGCTTCTGGATCACCCTGGCCTTGGGGTCCTCATGGAAGGCTGAGTTTGAAGGTGTTTGTGGGTACCACCTGCTACTTAGGCACCATCCTGGGTCCTGCTCATCCTGATTTCCTTGGTGGGTCAGGGAGGGGAAGCAAGGACCCTAGAAGAGATGATGTCACCTGCGAGGGCTTTGGGGATTGGGGTCAGGGCTCACGTTTGAGGATTGAGAGGAAATGGTGTTGGTCTTTCACGGCTGGAGGAGCCGTGGGTGTGTAAGGCCCGGCCGTCCTGACAGCTCCTTAGGGATTTATGTGCGGGTAATGGATGCTTACTGGCCTGTGGGTATTTAGGGGAATAAAGGCGTATTTCTTTAGGGCAGGAATTAAGGGAAATCCTTTACAACAGATTCTGAAAGGCTGTCTGTGAGTTGGAAAGAGATGCCAGAATAGTACTTTGGCAGAGGGGAAAAATTAGGAACCAGCTTCCCTAAACGATGCTCTCTCTCATTCAGGCAGGATAACCAGAGGGGTTTTCTCTCTCCTGTTTTCTCCGGCCCTTCCGTCAGCATCTTCCCTGGGACGTTTCCTTCTGGGAGTTCCTCAGACGTGTTCTCTGCTCTTTGTGAGCCCTTTGAAAATGAGTTCACACTGGTGTGTCTTTCACTGCAAATCCAACTGGCTTCTGGAGACGGCTTTAGGGCTGAAGGAAGTCCCTACCTCCGTGGCTATGGCCGCAGAGCTAGAATCGGGGCCTGGAATAAGCACGTGAAACCCTTCAGGCTCCACTGGGGCCTCTTGGACCCAGGTCTGTGTCTGTGGCAGGGACGGCCTGTGTTCCTTCCTGTGGTCTCAGCTCCCCATCAGGTCCTGGGCAGATCTGAGGACCTGGAGGATGAGGCAGGCCGGAGCCAGGCTTGTCAGTCCCTGTTCTCTTGCTTTAGTGCCGGGTTCCAACTCTCAGGCCTGTAGGAGGGCAGGGTCTCCTGCGGGGGCTGGATACATCCAGGGCGGCTCCCTAGAGGAGATGAAGGTTAATGGAGAAAGTCAAGGAAGGCATCCTGGTGTCAGGAGGTGAGGGCTGGGAAAGGAGTTAAGACTCGAAACAAATAGTACTTTAAAAAAAATTTTTTTTTTAATTTATTTTATTGAAGTATAGTTGATTTACAATGTTGTGTTAATTTCTGCTGTATAGCAAAGTGACTCAGTTGTACATGTATATACGTTCTTTTTCATATTCTTTTCCAGTATGGTTTATCATAGGATATTGAATACAGTTCCCTGTGCTATACAGTAGGACCTTGTTGTTTATCCATTCTCTACATAATAGTTTGCATCTGCTAATCCCAAACTCCCACTCCATCCTTCCCCCACCCCCTCCCCCTTGGCAATGACAAGTCTGTTCTCTGTGTCTGTGAGTCTGTTTCTGTTTCATGGATACGTTCATTTGTGTCATATTTTAGATTCCACGTATAAGCGAGATCATATGGTATCAAATAGTACTTCTTAAATTGACAAAACCTGATTCGGGTAAATCAGCACAGGTAGAGAAGGTCATCTGTTGGTTCTGGCAGCTGACTCGGCGTCCTGTTGGGACTCGCTTCGGCCGAAACCCGGGGACTCAAGGGCTGAGTTGAGGTGTGAGGAAGGAGGTGGTCTTTCTGATTCCAGCTTCCCCGCTGGAAGGATGCTGGGGCCCCAGAGGGTGCAGCAGCTGGAGTGAGCAGGTGTGTTACAGGGGTGACCCAACCAGCACGGCTGTGGGTCCGAGGCAGGGATCCTGCCGGCGGGGCGTGGCTGCAGGGGGAGTGTGGGTGTGGCAGTCTGCTCTGGGCGACTGAGCCTACGAAGACAGCCTCTAACTTCATGTCACCTGCAGCGGCTTCCACGAAAGGGAGGGGGCTGACTATAGAGAGAGTCATGGCCTGGCCTTTGTTCTGAGATGCGGAGGCTCAGATGCCCACAGCGTGCCAGGTTCCAGCGAGCACCCAGCCTCGAGGGTGACAGCTCCTTTACTGTTGACATGCATTCGTTTAAAAACAGGCATATGACGTGTGCGTGTGTTTTCTTTTGAAAAGTCTAACCATCGCAGAAGGTGGGCAGTCTTGCACAGATTTGATCCTACAGACGATTGCTGGGCTACTGCTGAGGACGCGGCCCTGCTTATACTTTAAGCTACGTATGCTGACTTTGGGATCGACAGATATCCAGAGGCAGGAGTGTTTGTATTGTTTCTTCCTAGAGCCTGGGAGGAGGGGAGTCCCCACGGTCAAAGCCAAAGAGCGCGGCTGTCTCCTCTCTGCAGGTGCTCGGCCCTTGGCGAGGAAGGTCAGACCTCAGGCAGAAGATAGCTTTCACCTGTGCACATCAGGGGAGCTTTTTAGTAAGGGCAGTTCCATCCATCCTTTTGTGTGCAGCCTTTCAAACTGCATTCTCAGTGAGAAGGCCTGCACTGAGCTGCCTTGAGGAGGCGAGCGGCCCACGTTATCAGGCCTCCATCCAAACGTGGTGGAGGTGGAGGCGGGGGTGGGGTGTTCGGGGGGCGGGGTGTCTCTAGGTGACCTCATAGGAGGAGCAGGGCACCTCACGCTCCCTCTTCCTGGAGCCAGCTTGAGGCCAAAGCTTCATGTGGGGGCTTCCCCATGGGGCTTCTGTTCTGCCCCTCGGGACCTGGCACCCACCAGTTCTGTGCCAGTCCATATGGTGTTCCCTGCCCTTGAGAGGGCAGTGAGTGGTTGACCCAGTCCCGCGTTTGCGTTAGAGATGTCATAAATGCCGGCGGAATTGAAGGCTGTATCACGTGCAGACTCAGGAGCAGTGAGTGTGCACGACAGTGGTCGTGCAGGATGACCGGGGTGTGCTTCCTACCTTCAGAAGGCTTACCATCTGGAGGGGACAGAGGGGAGAAAACAGGCAAGTATAAGATCACGTCATCAACGCTGAAATCCCTGTAACAGGTGAGCACGGGGGCCATGGGAGCGCAGGCGAGGGAGCAGGTCTTCCCGGGGAGGGGGCGGGACAGCTGCAGACAGGAGGTGCTGTCCACTGAACGATTGGTTGGAGTTTCTCACCAAAAAGATGGACATAGGAAGCATAGGAAGCATATTCTAAGTGGTGGACCCCTCAGAGACCAGGACACATAGGCATGACGCCATCTGTATATGGGGGAGTGGTGATTCTCTTTGTGGACGGCTTATAAGGCATATGGGGGCGGGTATCTAGAAGTGAGATTGACAGCGTAGGCCAAAGTCAGCTCAGGGCCTTGAATGCTATGCTGAAGAAAGGAACATTTGTCTTGTTGGCAATGAGGGGCGTCAGGAGCCTATTTTTTTTTTTTTAATTTTTTTTTTTTTATTTATTTATTTATTTATTTTTGGCTGTGTTGGGTCTTCGTTTCTGTGCGAGGGCTTTCTCTAGTTTCGGCGAGTGGGGGCCACTCTTCATCGCAGTGCGCGGACCTCTCACGGTCGCGGCTTGGGTGGAGAGCGGAGAGAGGAGGGGGGAGGGGGAGGAGGGGAGGGGGAGGAGGCGGAGGGGAAGGAGGAGGAGGAGGGAGAGGAGGAGGAGGGAGAGGAGGAGGAGGGAGAGGAGGAGGAGGGAGAGGAGGAGGAGAAGGGGAAGGGAGGAGGAGGGAGAGGAGGGGAGGAGGTGGGAAGGGGAGGAAGAGGAGAGGGAGGGGATGGGGAGGGGGAGGAGGGAGAGGAGGGGAGGAGAAGGAGAGGGGAGGAGGAGGGAGAGGAGGGAGAGGAGGTGGGAAGGGGAGGAAGAGGAGAGGGAGGGGATGGGGAGGGGGAGGAGGGGAGGAGGAGGAGGAAGAGGGGGAGGAGGGGGAGAGGGGGAGGGGGGGAAGGGAGAAGAGGAAGGGGAGGAGGGTCTGGGGTAGGGCGAGGATGAAAGGGGGGGAGGGGGGGAGGAAGAGGGAGAGGAGGGAGAGGAGAGGAGAAGAAGGAGGAGGGAGAGGAGGGAGAGGAGAGGGAGGAGGGGGGGAGGAGGGGCTGGGGGAGGGGGAGGAAGAGGAGAGGGAGGGGCTGGGGTAGGGGGGAGGAGGAGGGGAGGGGGGGAGGGGGAGAGGAGGGAGAGGAGGGGGGGAGGAAGAGGGGAAGGAGGAAGACTGAAGGAGGAAGTGCTCATTCATCCAAAGCGATATTGTGCAGGGCCTCAGGTGTCAGGGGTGAGAGGTTTGGGGCACGAGGGCCTGTGGGCTCAGGGCAGCGCTGGCCGGTGCCGGGCCACCCACTGGAAGGCGCCGCTGTCGGCCGCTCTGATGAGGTCTGCACGCGGCTCGGGCAGCCGGGCAGGCCATCTGCTGCGGTCAGGGCCCCGGGAGACCTCCGTTGGGGCGCGCGGAGCAGGAGCCCGAGAGTGTCATCAGCCCACACGCGGGTCACCGCAGAGCCGGTCATTCCCGAGAGCGGAGGTCGTTAGGAGCCGTCGTAAACTCCTGACTTGCTCTCGAGACCTCGTTAGCGGTCGGGCGGGCAGCAAGCTCGGCGCCTGTGGAGCCAGGCCTGTGATGGTGGGGCTGAGTCAACCCAGGGGTCTGGGGCCTCCTGGAGGGGGAGGCAAGAGGGGCTGCGGCCACAGGGGGCGGGGGCGGCCTCGGCTGGGGTGCGAGTGCGGTTTGTGTGTGTGGGTAGGTCTGAGCGCGCTGATCTGTGCACAGCGTGTCTGCCTGGTGAGCGTGAGTGCCAGTCACCCCTCGGGGGGCTGAGTCTCCACGGCCGAGGTCAGGGGCCTCCTCCTTTCCCCGTCGCTCCAGAGAGAGGCCTTACAGAACCCGCCGCCGATTCCCCAGACTCGGGAAGGCTCTGGAGCCTGGCAGGGATTTCTGGGCAGCGGGCACGCCCAGGGCCATCTCTGCGGGTCGGCGAGCCCTCCTCCAGTCCCCGTGTTTTGTTTATTCCTCCAGATGCCAACCAGGCTGATTTTGTTAGGTTTCAGTGTTTGCAGCAAGTCCATTTAGAACTGCTGCTTCTCTGGGCAAGAGCCACCTCCTCGGCAGATTCCAGCGGTTCGCAGGGATTGTTGTGAAGGGCATGGTGTAATCCCTGGGATATAAAAAGTCCATCCGGAGGAACAGGCATGGCCTGAGGTGTCATACAGGCCTGAGTTCAAGGCCAGGTCCCACCACCTACTGTGTCAGCTTGGGCAAGCCGCTTCACTGCTCCGTGACTCAGTTTACCCACCTGTAGACAAAACGCAACAATAAAACAAACTTAAAAACTTCTGTGCAAGGAGATAAAGTGGGATGTGACAGACAATCGCCCCAATCCTGGAGTCCTGCGATGTGACCCAGCGCTGCCACTCGGCCAGTCAGTGACGTCTCTGAGCCTGTTTCCTTAAGCAAGTTGAAGGGGTCACCCTGGGTGACCTCTAAGGCTCCTTCCAGCTCTGAAATCTTATGGTTTTGTTCCGCAAAACTCTGTGACTTGGTTTCTTGATAAATATCTTTGCTGGCACCTCCCTGCTTGCCGGGGACCTGGGTCTCCATCTCAGGTGCGTGTGGAAGAGCTGAGCAGTGAGTGGGAGGCCGTAGCGGAAGAGCTGGGTTGGGGTGCAGCTGTGGGACCCCCAGCCTGGGAGCGGCACTGGTCCACGGCAGGTCCGCATCCCCTGATGGGGCCTGGCTGGCTGCTGGGCGCCCCGACCTCAGCCCCTCTCCTGGACGTGTTCCCCCGCACTTCCTCAGAAACCCAGGGACAGTGGGGACCCTCTCCACCTGTGTGGGGAAGACAGCCTGATGGGAGACCAGTTTGCAGGCACGGTGCGGGTGATTTCCAAGGAGGACTTTCCAAGCCTCAGAACCGATTTTCAATTCCAGCCCCACGATTTATCAGCCACGAGACTCTGGCCAACTCCAGTTCTCTGGGCCTCAGCTTTCTCACCTGCCAAATCGGGATAATTGTGTATACTTCTCAGAACTGGTGGATAGACCCCATGAGATTGTACCGATGTGTCCTGGAAAGGACACACTGCAAATCCACCCCGAGCCTGTGACCTTGGCCACGGTCCCACGTGCCATCTTACAGTTCTGCTGGGCAACCCCGCATGGCCGCTCTTCCCTAAAGCATTTCTAACCTAAGCCACACACTTGGCTTTCCTTAAAAAAGAAAAAATAAAATGAATGCATTTTACAGATAGACCAGATCTGAACCAGGATACTTAACGGTGATGCTTTTCTCAGAGGAGCTTGAAAGTAATTTTAGAGGCTATTAAAATACACGCTGTTTTCACCCCCCAGACATCTCTGGGTTCACAAGGGGAGCAAATCTTACCTGAAGACTAAAGTTCAAAGCATCAGGTGGAGAGGACACTCAGAACGTCTGGGACTGACTTTGCGTCAGTCTTGTCCCCGAGAGGGGCCAGTGGCCATGGCAAGCCGGGTGCAGACAGGGCCCATCTGGGAGCCTCTGTCCCTCAGTGGCAAGTGACCCGGGGCTTTTACTGACACCCTGTGCACTGGTCCTCTGCCCTGATGCCGGCGTGTGGAATGCGCACTCAGCATCCCTTTGGCCCGTGGTAGCCAGTGGTGGATACTTTGTGCGGGCAGCGGCTGAGAAGTGTCAGCGGGCAGGCCGTGGGCAGCACCCCTGGGTGCTACAGGGTCAAAGTTGGGTGTTTCCCGCCTTCTCTGGGGCCTGGTGATTCTCTTCCCACTTCCTCCTTCGAACGACAAGGCTGTGTTTGCCTCTCCGGACCACAAGGGCCAGGAGGACAGTGGTTGAGAGAGCTGGGGCTGGCTCGTCCAGCCAAGGGAAATCGTGTGCTGTGTAGCTCAGGTAGAACCCGGCTTGCTGAGGAAACAAAACCTTGACCGACAAGGTGGTGGGGTCCCCCCTCCCCAGGGAGCTGTTCACAGGCGGGATGGCCTCTTGCCTGCGAACCCGAGGGCCCTGCATCTGGCAGGAAGCAGGAGGATGACTTCTCCGGTCCTTCCAGCCCCGCAGGGTCCGTGGTCCGCAGGGCACCTGCTGGCGGCACTCCTGCTGGTGGCTTCCCCCGGAAGGTGGCTGTGTCGGAGGGCGAACCTTCCTCCTCAGGAGGACGTCGGCTGATTTTCCGGAGGAAGGTGGAGGGACAGCCTGGGGCCTGGTCGAGTCACCCAGCGACCTGGGATGCCAGCCTCGAGTCCCCGCCCTCACGCGTAGACCCTTCAGGAGGGAAGGGCCGGCTCCGGTGCGCACAGCAGAACCTCGAAGCTGGTCCGAGTTGCGTGTCTTTGTGGCGAAGACCAGATGGCTTGGAGCTCCTGACTCCCGAGGACCGGTCCTCCGGTTGCCAGGGAGGAGGCCGACAGACCTGGAATGAAGTGCAGGCCCGGGCGGGCCTCCCTCCTGCCCTTTCCTTCGTGCAGACGGGACATCTGGTCCACCCCCCGCTCTGGGTGTCAGCTTTCCTGGGGACTTGGCTTTCCCAGTTGTGTAACTGTGTGTGTGAGGCGTTGGGGGCAGCGGAGCCCGGGACCGGCTTCTCTGGAAGGAGGGGGCTCCACGGCTGGTGTGGGTTTGCTTGTGACTGACAGCTCTTCGCCTGCAGCCTTCTTTCCTTACAGACCTAATGTGTCTTCTGGCAGGTTTCCTTGTTCTGATTACTCGGGCCCCGCAGAGCACCGGTGCTTTCCTTTTCTTTTGCTCGCCATCCCCATCGTGGTCCCCCCTTTCCGAGCGGGTTGGGGGGTGGAATCCGGTCTGGACCAGCTGAGAACTCTCTGTGTTCCTGCCTGGCCCCCGGGGCCTTAGAATGAGGAACCCCAGCCAGAGTTGAGAAGCTTCCTGCTCCTCCCTGGGAGCCCTCAGCGTGGAAATTCCAGGGGGGCCCACACCCCAAAAAACTCTGGCTCAGGAAACCGACACGCAGCTACTTGTGCAGCGGCCTGAAGGGTCGCTGGCGTTCCCCCCGGTTCTGGTTGTCACGGGGGTGTGAGGCCTGGGAGCCCGTTTCCTGGGCGGCTCTCTAATGAGGGAACGCGTGGGAGTGCAGCCTGCTGTCCAAGCCCCTGACTCACCCCCAAAGGCCCCCAGAGGAAGGCAGGTCGGGGACTCACGAGGACAGGCCCCAGGATGGCTCAGTAAGAGTTTCCTGGCCCGGAGGGGCTGGAGTGCTGGGCCGCAGCCCGCTGTTCTGCCTGATGGGTGGTCCTGGGTCAGAGTGAGGGGCCAGTTTCTCCTTGAAAAGGTGGGGGGACTGGCAGAGGGGCCTCTGGCCCCGGCTTTCCTCCTTCACTGCAGCCACGTTTCTTGCAAGAAGTGACAGATCTGAGAGCAAGCCGGGGTTGTACTTCAGCCCGGCTGCAGCTTGGTTTTCCGGTTTTCGGCATTTTGTCGTGGCCTTGGAGCAGGGGGAGGGTTGCTTGCATTTGGAGAGGAGGGAAGGGGACTGTGTGATCACATGGGGTGGGAGCCCGAGGGGCCGGGGGTCCTCTTTCTGAGACGGAGTGTGTGTTGAAGGACAGTGCTTGGGGATCGAGGCGGGGGGCAGCGGGGGTCCTGGTTCCAGCTCCTGATGAGCCCCTGTTCGCTGATCTCTGGAACAAGACTTTGGCTGGATGGCCTCTTAAATCCCATGTCGCTCTCAGAATGTGCTCTGCGTCCTAACGTAGTGTTCTTTAAACACACACACCACGAAGCAGAACCTTTCTTCAAAGGAAATCTTACCCTAACCTTCATCATAGAAACTGGTCCACGGGGGCCTCTACGCTGGAGGAGGGGGGCCTGGACCTGGGTTGGCTTGGCCACTTCTTACTCGCGGCGCATGACTGACCCTTACTCTTTTAAGAGGTTCCTGGGCGTGTGGAAGGGTGTCTGACCTCGAGGAAGAAAGGCTGTGATTATCCGATGAGACACTCACTGTGTACTTTCTTCCTGGATGGACATTGGGGCCTTTACCCAGTGTCCCCTGGCCTGTCCCCTGTGAGTATGGACGATGACATTGCCGCCCACAGCATGTGGCCCTGCCAGCCTGCACTTGCTGGGGTCCACCTGCTTACCAAAGGTGGGGTGCTCTCCATAGGACGCTTTGGGGAGACCCTGCTCCAGGGCCCTCTCCTGGCTTCTGTTGGCTGCCGGCAATCCCCGGCATCCCTTGACTCATGACTCCAATCTCCACTCTGTCTCCACGTGGCTCTTCCCTGGTGTCTGTGTCCTTTCTTCTCTTCTTGTAAGGACACCAGTTGTTGGGTTTGGGATCCACTGAATCCAGTGTGGCCTCATCCTAACTAATTGCACCTGCAAAGACTGCATTTCCAAATAAGGTCATATTCTGAGGGTCCAGGTGCACGTGAATTTGGGGGCACGCTACTGAACTCACTTTAGGGCTCTAGAGCCAACCTACCTGAGACTGAGTCCTGGTTCTCCATTACTTACTAGCTGGTGTCTTTTGGAAAGCTGTAGTCTAACTCCTCTTGTCTTACAAGGTGAATGATAGTCGTACCGACTTTACCAGGTCTCTGTAAGGCCCTTAAGGATGGTGCTTGATACTTGCGGTCAGTACCACGGGTCCCTAAGGTGGACTTGGGAGGTGGCAGCAGAGGGCGGTGGTCGTCAAAGACGTGATGGACTCGCAGACAAAGAAAGCCGGCTTCACGCGGTGAGTACCAATGCGCGAATCTTGGAAGGCATTTGTAAGGGAGAAAAAGCCTTGTTGGTCTGGAGCACCTGGCCTGGCAGAGAAAATTCTAGATGTGAGATGGTGGCCTGCTGAGCACCGTGTCACACACAGCAGGGCCTGGCTCCTGGTGGCCCCTGGGAAGCAGGGAGCAGCTCCAAATACAGCCAGTGGCTCTGTTGTTTAGCTGCTGGGGGCAGGGGTGTTACAAGGCTGATTTCTAACATTGTAGGTGAGCTTGGGAATAGAACCGCAGAAAACCAAGAGCCTCAAGGTGCAGTGTCTAGAGCCTCAGAGGTGAGAGGATGTCTCCCCTCAGCCAAGCCAGGGAAAGTCAGTTGCAGATGTGGCGCAAGGTCGGCTCCCAAGGCATCTTTGGAACAGGTTCTAAAGGGTGGCGCGAGCGATCGTGGAGCCCCCCTCTGTGCCCCTGGCCTGCAGTGTCCCGAAGGTCTCCAGCACATGGATGGATTTGCCCCAGCAGCTCATCTGAAGCACTTTAGAAAATAAGGACCTTTTAAAAACCATTTGTTTGTTGAACGTGAGGCACGAGAACGTGAGGCACAAAATCTGCATTCACAGGAGGGAGGAACTTTGGAGAAATCACGACTGGGGTAGATCAGAATGCCAGAAAACGGCCAGCAACGTTGCCCAGGGGGCCTGGATCTTGAAACCGCATCTTTCCTGACTGCCCAGCAAATGAAATTCTTCATACAGAGGGTGTGTCAGCCCCTCAGGCTACCAATAGTAATTAGTCACGCGTGCAGGCCGTGTTAAGGATGGTTTCACTGCGAACCCTCAATTTACGACAAATTGGCACTGTAGCTGTTGGGTGTATGGTGTCTGTACATCTGTCCACCAAAGATCAAAACGGGTGCTGACAGGTGACCAGGTGCCTCCTACGTAGTACCAGCTTATCTGCAATGGCCGGGTGGTGGCCGTGAGCTCAAGCATTCTGTGTCCTGAAGTGGCTGTGCTGGTGCCGGAGCTCTGATCGTAGGCCGGCTGACATTCGTCTTCCACCTTCCCTGGTCGGTGGTGGTGACATCAGTCCCCGATGCCTGGAGCGTGAGCAGGGTGGTGACCTCCGTTCTTGGGCAGATCCGGGGGAACCCACCCAGCCTCCCGACTCCTCCTGCTTCGTCCCATCTCTGGGGGGACAACTGGGGGCAAGCGAGTGTGTGGGCTCAGAGGGTCAGCGCTCTTGACCTCTGCCAGTGAAGGGCACACCTGGCCAGGGAGCCGGAAGCTGGGGAGCAGGACTGAGCCAGAGCCATCGCCCGGAGCCCCGGGGTCCTGACTGTCTTCAGCAGGAAGGGATGCACCGCACACAGGGCGTCCTGGGGCCCATTAACCAAAATCTGTCGGTTCCGGAGCCAGGAGCTTGGTAAACACGTAGGAAGCACTGGCTTCCTGAGTGATAGGCGTGCCTTGGCAGTTGGCGCGCCGCCCCAGGATGTGGTCAGACACCTGCTGCCCAAGAAGCTCTGTCCCCGTCATCCGGGTCCTTGCCCATCCACCGGCTTCCCCAGGGGTCTCCTTTGGGCCAACTCGGCCCCGGGGCGCAGCGGCTTCTGCAGCCATGGGGAAGTTTGTTTGTTGATGTATTGATTTTTGTTTCCGTCTCTTTTTAATAAGTGGTTTTCCTGGAGAAGCAGAAAAGAGCCCCAAGTGGGGCACCCCATCCCATCGCTCTGTTCCCCTTGCCCGCGGTCCCCCGGGCTCTGAGGACCCAGATCTGACCCCTTACCTGGGTGTGGCGCTCCAGGTGGGTGGAGAGAAAGAAAAGAGACTCAGTGAAGTCAGAGGATCTAGAAGCAGGACTCGGGACACCCAGCTCGGGGCCAATACCACTGGCCACGTTGCGTGCCTGCTTGCTGAGCTTGGCGGGAGCAAGGACCCTAGACAGTAGAAAGGAGGCCAGCTTTCAGTTTATTTTATCTGTTGTTTTATACAGTTTTGAAAGGTTCCTTTCCATTTACAAAATATTGGCTACATGCCCTGTGTTGTATAAGACATCCTTGAGCCTATCTTCCCCCCAACAGTTTGTACCACCCCCTTCCCCATCCCCCATCATGCCCCCCCATTGGTAACCACTAGTTTGTTCCTATATCTGTGAGTCTGCTTCTTTTTTGTTATATTCAGTAGTTAGTTGTATTTTTAGATTTTTAAGATCACATATAAGTGATATCATACAGTATTTGTCTTTCTCTGACTAATTTCACTTAGCATAATGCCCTCCAAGTCCGTCCATGCTGCAAATGGCAAAATTTCATTCTTTTTCATGGCTGAGTAGTATTCCATTGTGTGTGTGTGTATACCACATCTCCTTTATCCATTCATCTGGATGATTTAGGTTGCTTCCATGTCTTGGCTATTGTAAATAATGCTGCTATGAACATTGGGGTGTATGTATCTTCTCAGCATACATAGTGTTTTTGTTTTTGTGGATATATGTCCAGGAGTAGGATTGCTGGGTCATATGTTAGCTCTATTTTTAGTTTTTTGAGAAACCTCCATCCTGTTTTCCATAGCGGCTGCACCAGTTTACATTCCCACCAACAGTGTAGGAGGGTTTCCTTTTCGGGAGGAGGCCAGCTCAGAACTAGGACTGGGTGCCGACTCCCATTAACTTTTCAGATTCTTGGCTTCACCCAGACCTACCTGAGGCCAAGACAAACTTCACCTTTGGGAGGCCAGAATTCCTCTCCATCCTGATTGGAGATACACTGTAATCCTGATTTGGATTACGTTGTAATCCAAGGGGATACACGTCTGTCTCTGGTGGGGCAGTGCTGGGCGGGTGACAGGAGAACGTGTGCGCTGTTGCCCTTCCCTGGGGCTTTGGGGTGAAGCCGGGTGCTGCCCCATCTGATGGGTGGGGAAGGTGTGCACGGTGGGCCGGGCTCGGTGCCCCCCAGGCCAGGGTCAGGCAGGCTGCTAGGGTGACTGGGCCTTCCGCCCTCCCTGCTCTTTATACAAAGCCTAGAAAGACTGAAAAAAAAGAAACCGAAACATTCAAGTGCAGTCAGCTGGGTAGCTATGTGGGTCAGGAACTCGGAAGAGCAGGAAGAACCTTCATGTCGGGGGAGGGGTGGGCTCAGGTCTAGGACCAGCCCCTGTTTCTGCCTGTGCCATCCCGTGATGGTTAGAATGAACGATTTTGGACATGGGCTGTTTTTTTGCCCTCTTTTGAACTTGGTACTTGAGAGATATCTGTGACGAATCAGAGAGGTACTTCCCTTTCCGAATCCTTTTATACCTTGAACGTCCTTGGGAGGGAAAGGGGGAGAGTGACTCCTGAGTGAGGACGTTCCCTGCCCCCAGGCCCCATCGGCGGAGGACGCCCTAGGATACGGGTCTCCTGTTCTGCTTATTACGCCCCGGCGTCACTGACATCACCGGGCCTCGCCCTCCTCACTCCACTGAGGGAACGGGACGTAGAACGTAGGGCTGTGTCAGAGGCTCCTTCCAGCCTGATGGTTCTGTGTCCACTGGACTCTGTTTCCCAGCCAGGGCCGCGGAAGTGTGGGCAACCCTGCAGTCAGACAGGGTGCTGACCCTCTGACCTCTGCACCTGCCTGGTAGCTTTGGGAGCCAGGAGAGGGAGAAGAAGAGCCTCCGTTGCCCTCTCCTCCGCCAGGCCACTCGTCACCACCTCCACGCCAGCCACACCTGTGAAACACGCACCCACCCTTTACACACGGGCCACCTCCTTGTTAGGGTGGCTACCTATCCTGTCTGCCCGGGACAGTCCCGGTTTATTCCTGTGGTCCCAGCATAAAAACGAATGGCCCCCTTTCTGTCTCCGAAGTGTCCTGGTTTGCAGGCTCAGTTGTGTTCCTTTCGCTTCCCTGCCCATGACCAGGGCTTTTCCCTGCTGGCTGCCCCCGGAAACTTCAGGGGGTAGCAAGGAATTTAATTTTTTGTTTGTTTGGGAAATCTGGTCGAAGGCACACAAGGTTAATCGATGTTTAATTTGGTGTCTCGTGGGCTTTCTGTGAAGACCTGCTGAACACCTGCTGGAAGAGTCACGAACTGTAAGCTGTAAACATCTTATTTGCCCAGAGTAAGATAAGACTTACTTATCTTTGGGATAATTTTTTTCTCACTATAAAAATTATAAAACCCGGAAAATAGAGGGAAACACAATAAAGAGCTTAGACATCAGCCATACTCAGAGTGCCCAGAGACAGCAACTGCTGATATTTTGGAGTATTTCTCTCCTCTGCGTCTTTTTTTTTTTTTTAACATAATTAACATGTTATAAACTTCTCACTTTTTTAAAATAATTAATTAATTAATTAATTATTTTTGGCTGTGTTGGGTCTTCCGTTTCTGTGCGAGGGCTTTCTCTAGTTGCGGCGAGCGGGGGCCACTCTTCATCACAGTGCGCAGGCCTCTCACTGTCGCGGCCTCTCTTGTTGCGGAGCACGGGCTCCAGACGCACAGGCTCAGTACTTGTGGCTCACGGGCCCAGTTGCTCCACGGCATGTGGGATCTTCCCAGACCAGGGCTCGAACCCATGTCCCCTGCATCGGCAGGCAGATTCTCAACCACTGCGCCACCAGGGAAGCCCTCCTCTGCGTCTTTGATGTGCACAATTTTGCATAGTGATTGCTTCCCAAATTACGTGGCAGACTTTTCCACGCCTAAAATTGCTCTGCAGTTTTCCTCACCCTAGGCCTTTCAAAAGCAGAGATTTTTTTTTTTTTACTTACTGTTTCAACATATCAATGTCCCTTTTTTTTTTTTTTTAATATTTATTTATTTATTTACCCTTGGCTGTGTTGGGTCTTCGCTTCTGTGCGAGGGGCCTCTCCAGTTGCGGCAAGTGGGGGCCACTCTTCATCGCGGTGCGCGGGCCTCTCACTATCGTGGCCTCTCTTATTGCGGAGCACAGGCTCCAGACGCGCAGGCTCAGCAGTTGTGGCTCATGGGCCCAGTCGCTCCGTGGCATGTGGGACCCTCCCAGACCAGGGCTCGAACCCGTGTCCCCTGCATTGGCAGGCAGACTCCCAACCACTGCGCCACCAGGGAAGCCCGCCTTTTTTTTTTTTAACTGAAGTCAAGTTGATTTACAATGTTGTGTTAGTTTCTGAAATGTTCTCTTAATTATAGGTCCCATGCAAGGGTTTCACAGGCATACCTCTGTTAGGGACAGCGACTGGGGTTGGTTTGTTGGAGAACATTCTCTGTGTGTTAGGGAAGAATTAGTGAGACCCAGCCTGCAGCGCCACCGGCCCATGCCTCACGCGAGAGGCCGGGGTCACCTGGACCTTAGCTGAGCGCTGTCCGTGCTTCAGGCGGCGGATGGCGATGGCCTCGCCTCCACTCCTCCTGGCACAGTTCGCGTCCCCTCGGGATCCGTGGAACCTCGGCCCGTTTCTTGAGCCATCCTGCCTTAGCCTCCTGACCAGCAAGCCAGCTATCAGGAGGGTGTCCACCCCACAGGGTTGGTTGCTAGAGAATTCGGTGAGTTAACGTGTAAAGGCACCTACACCAGGGCCTGATCTGCCAGGTCGCCGTTGGCCGTACTTGTTGCCGCTGAAGCAGAGGTTTGAGCGAATGATACCCGTCTCACCAGTGAGGCTGTGAACTTCAGGGCAGACCGTGCTGTTTACATCTCTTCGTTCGCTTGCGTATCAGTGTTAGCTAAGCTCTGGGGTGTGTGGGACACCCACTAGGCCAGGGACAGAGGTGGGTAGGTGGGCCAGGCCTGCAGGCTCACGGTGGGAGGGGGCTGAGAAGGCACACTCACGGGTAATTACCACCTGTGCTGAGTTCATATGCAGATGGCGGGGGTGGGACCTTGAAGGTCAAGGCTGGGCTGGGCTGGGGAGGCTTCAGGGAGAAGATGATCTGTAGCTTGGCCGGAAGGATGGGTAAGAAAAGCATACATTTTGTCTGGAGCACACCCTCTGCCTTCAGAGGGATCAACTGTGAGAACAGTGAAGGGGTGATATCAGAGGTGTGCCTGCCGCCGCTTCTCAGAGGCGTGACTCATAGCTGCTTCGGGGATCTGCCAGCCGAGGGGTCAGGGCACTCCCAGGCCTCTTCTCCCATCGGTCAGATGGGATAGTGTGAAGACCTGCCTGCCGCCATGCTGGGAGATGCTTTCTGGGGCCTGTCTTTAAGTTTAGACAACTCCACAGTCAGGGCCAGGCTCTCGTGCCGTTGTGTTCTCTGTGGGCTTGGGCTGTGACCACTGTCAGCAGGGTCCCCGGGCGCCGTGAGCAGGCGAGGGCAGCTGGTACCATCTGAGATAGAAGATACTTTCCCTTGGATGATCTATACTGGATTTCAAGACAGAGAAAGGAAATATGAAGACTTAGACAGATTGCCCGTGCTGGAATGGAAATTGAGATTAACTGGTCCAAATGGCTACACGAAGACCCAGAGAAGTAAAGTGATTTGTACAAAAGTTAGTGATGGAATCCCAACCAGGAGCTGGAGTTGGCTGATTCTGGACTTAGAGTCCTTTACTCTGAAAGGTGCTGCCTCTTGCTAACAAAGCCTCGGTTTTCCTGACTTTGCAAGATTCCACCTCTGCGGGGTAGGGGCCCCAGAGACCTCAGCGATTCTGAAAATGGCACTAGACCAGCTTGCCCAGGGTCAGCTGGGTCTTGGACCTGCCCGTGCTGACTTCAGCCTGAGTTTTAATGAGTTTGGAGGGCTGCCCTGGGCTTCCAGTAAGTTTAAACACCATCCAAGAAAGCATCCTCAGAATGCGGCACTGTGAATAACCAAGGTGACAGACCAAAAAGCCCCCCTCAAACCCTTTGGACCAGTGGTTCTCAGGTGTGGTCCCCAGACCAGCAGCATTAGCATCACTTGGGAACAGGTTAGACATGCACATTCTCAGGCCCCGTCCCCTTACTGCTGAAGCAGAAGCTCTGGGGGCAGCCCGGCACTCTGCATTTTAACAAGCCCTCCCGGAGATCCTGAGGACCCCTCTCTGGAGCATCTCTCAGAGCCAGGGCTAGCTCATGGCTTTTCCGGTTCTTGGTTCTGAAACCCACTCCCCATCGTCTTCCTTCCAAGAGACGATTGCGCACTCCAACGTGCCGTGTGGGTTGAACACTGGGGGGTGGAACGGAGGGGAATGGAAAACCAGTGAGCCCTTCGGCAGGAGGACTGTTTGCCTTGGCCGGTTGGCCCAGACTTGGAGCCAAGGTTCCATTAATCCTTTTGACTGACTTTATTTAAGCAAGTCTCCTATTCTCCTCTGCCGACTGCTTGGGGAGGCATGGAGGAGGGATGCGGTCCTCACTGGGAGGAGAGGGGCCCAAGCCCCTGCTGCCTGGGCCGCGGTGCACACGTCTTCCCGAATAAACCCACACCAAGCAGCCCTTTGTTCTCAAAGTGGGGTTTCCATTTTGCACCATTAGCTTCGATCAGTGGGGATTTAACACAACCCATGAAATCAAGCACGTAGGCAGCGGGATTCCGATGGCTGACACCGACGCCTCCGTGCTGTGCGCGTGAGTACTTGTAAGTGGGTTGCGAGGGCATAGAGCTGCAAATTCCACCCTTCTGCCTGCCCATCCCCCCACCTCCCCAAGATGTCTGGGATCCAGAAAACAGGACAATTTCAATTAAATAATTTGTCTCAAATAAGTCACTCAGGAGCATTTTTTACATCTGCTGTTTTTTTGTAAATGAGAAAAAAAGAAAAGCTGCTTTCAATCTTTTTGTTTGTTTGTTTTGTTTTGATTTTTCTTTTTTTCCCTTTTCTCTCTGTAGCGTCTGTCCTGTAACCAGTAGATGCGTGTAAGTATGCAGCACGTGGTTTGTGGTCAGGGAGAGAGTCTGAGTTATTGTACCAAGCGCAAGCCCCTTGCTTTGCTAAAGGAATTAATGATGCAAACACTGGCCCCTGCTGGGAACGGAGTTCTGTTGAGCTGCCTTTGCAGGGCCTTTGTCAGCAGGACTCATTTGGATCCCGATGCCTGCAAGCCAGCCTGCGCGGTGCCCAGACCCTCTGCTGAGTGTTGGAAGGAGCAGCAGTTTCTCCCAGCCCCGCCCTTACCCAGTGCTGTTACCAAATCTCATTTGCACAGTTGGCTTTGGGGATGGCGCTTTCTGCCTCAGGGTCGCCCACCCAAGAGATCTGTGAAAATGGGGCTGGGACATAGGAAAGCAAGTCCTCTCTGTCTGCTTAGTGAGGTCTGCTATCTGAACAAGCTCTTTCACCAGGAGGCAGGGTGGGAGGAGGGGTGTAAGCTGAACCCCCAGGGCTGATGGTCCAGGCGCCCACCTGTGGGCTCTTCCTGGTCCTGGGGTCTGGGAACAGGCCACTCGGTAAGGAGTTTGTCCGTCTTGCCCCCCTGCTGCTCAGATCATCTGTTTGGGAACTTCAGCCCTGTCTGCCAGGGAAAGTAATTTAGGAAAGCAAGCAAGTCAGGAGTCAGACTGTGTGGTGGGTTACCTGCCCCAGGAGGATTTTTTATTAGCACCTATTGGAGACAGTATATCTGACTGCTGGTCAGTTGTCCCTGGAATCTGTAGGGACCCCATGCTTTCCTGCTCCTTGCTCGTGGGGAGCTGTGGCTGGGCTGAGAGGCAGGGAGCTGTGGGCACCTCCAGCCTCGGGCAGCCTATTCAGCTGAACCAGGTTTGACGTCCCTTTGCATTCAAAGTAAATAATCCGAATTCTAACCTAATTGGTTTTTTATCTGAAAAATGATCGGCTTGACAAGCTCTATAGGCTACCCCGTCTTCCCAAATAAACAGTGGAAAAAGTAGAATTCTTAAACAAAACCCTTCCTGAGAAGCCCTAAGTAACGCCAAGCTGCTCCAGCTGAATGGGGAGTGAAGGGCCAGGAAATGTAATCTTTGTGTTTCTTTTAAGAGCTCCCATTTTGTGATTCATTGACATTTTATATACATTTCAGTTCTTTACTAGACAGCAAGCTTTTTTAAAATCTAAGTTTTTTGCTTCAGAATAAATGCAATTTAAAACGTCAAATAGTATTAAAAGGCTTTTAACAAAAAACTGCAGGCCTCTGCCCCATGCCTTCCAACCACTAATTCCCACAACCCAGAGGTAATAATTTTCAGCTATTTTAGCTATGTCTTATGATAGATAGCAAAAGGGAGTAAATAAATACCATACTTAATTTTAATTTTGATTTTTAGACATTGCTTATTGATTTTCTATTATTGAAGACAAAGATCTGTCTCACTTTTGTTTCTTAATTTTAATTTTTACACAATCTTAATTTTTAGTTAAATTCTTCGTTTTAATTTTTAGACACTATTTATTGCTTTTCTATGATTGACGATAAAGACATCTGTCTTATACTCTATTCCCTCTTCTCCCCATTCTTTTCCATATAGTTATATCACACTTCTGGTTAAATTGACATTCAGCGTTTAATTTATTATAATTATGTCAGTATTATCTGCAGCTGAGCCGTGTAGTGTACTGCATTTATATTTCCTTTATTATACACCATTTTGTTTTCCCTTGAGATAGTAGTTGCCTCATTTTATTTTCCTGGGTCCTCACGTTTGTGTTTTGAATTCAGCCCCAGACCTTCCTGTAGATGTACATCCGTCCCTCTTTCCTCCTGTTTCAGTGCTGGACTGGTTGAGCTTTACGCCGGCCACACAGTTGTTCTGGAGAAACCATTCTAAGACTTCCATTGCTTTTATCTTACGTTAGAGCTTTAGTTTCCTGCTCCTGGGTCTTGTGCTGCATTTTTGGAGCAGTTTCTTAAGAATAGACACATGGAAGATTTTTTTTATAACCATTGAATGCCTGAAGTTGTCTTTATTCTCCTCTCCCACATTGACTGTTTGGCTCAGTATTGAATTTGGAAATTGTTTTGGCTTCTAATGTTGCTGTTGACCAATCCAGTACCATTCTGATGCCTGGTCCTTTGCAGCAAATGTAGCCTCTCTTTGTCTCTGGAGGGTTTTATAAGTTCTCTTTACCTCTGGTGTTTCTAAATGCTATGATTCATTGACCTGGGCACTGTTTAATCTGAGAACTTACATTCTTCATTGCTGGAAAATTTTTCTTGTATTATTTCTTTGGTATTTTCTCCCATTTGTTTTCTTGGTGTTCTCTTATTCAGATGTTGAACCTCCTGGTTGGATTCTCTCTTTTATCTTTCTTTCTCCTATTTCCATCTCTTTGTCATTTTGTTCCAACCTTATCTTAAAGCACGTGTGTTGCATTCTTTATTTCTGCTCTTACCTTTTAAAACTTCAAATACTCTTGGTTCTCTGAACATTCCTTTTAATAGCATTCTGTTCTGGTTTCATGAATACAATATCTTCCATTACCTTTGTAAACAGTTTTCTTCTGTGCCATACCTTGTTTCTGTTATCTCCGATTTCTTTTTTTCCTGTGTGTTTTGTACGTTTTGGTCTCTCGTTCACATTTAGAGGCTTTCCTTTAAATGCCTGCTGATCCTTGGCTGGCCATTGGAGTTTAAGAGTAAAGCACTAAATTCGAGCTCTTTGTGTGTATGCATGGCCTGTGATTTGCTGGGCCTCATTTTGGAATTTTGTTAGGGGAAGCTATAGGTCTCTTCTTTGGGGCTACTGGTTTCTTTAGATAGAAACCCCACAATCCTCTGACTGGGGGTGTTGCTGTAGTGTTCTAAGACCTGAGGGTCTCACTCTTCACTGTGCAGACTTTCATTTAATCCTTTGGTGTCGGGGCAGCTCCTCCCCACCCCGTCCTCCTGTGAGTCTGGTGTCCACAAGCCCAGTCTGTCTGGGTTCAAACCTTCTGTACGGAATAAACGTCTTGGCTGCTGCTGGAGTTGGTGAGGGGCAGTCATCTGGGTTTAATGGCCAGGCTGGTGGGTCTGGGTGCCCTGATGCAGACGTCTCGGTTCCTATATTTAATACAGTCTCTGTCATCGAGCGCAGAAGCACCCAGTGGCCCCAGTTCACGAGCACGTCTGCGTCCTGCCATGTGGATCTGCTGCTTTCTTACTGTCAGCTCCCTCTGTTAGCAGCTGGGTTTCAGCTTTTCTTTTCTCATCAAGCCAGGACCCACCATCCATTTGCTTTCTGTTATACTAAATGTGATGTCCTTGTTTCTTTACCATTTTCTTGCATGTGTTTATAACTTTTTTTAAAACTATAATTTGAGAGGGGTGGAAATGATTGTGTGCTCAGTCTACTATGTTTGGTTAGAAGTGGCCAGTGGTAACTCTTCACAAACATTCCAGACGCTTGGTGGTTGTCAGGATGGAAAACCTTTTCACTTCCCATTGGTTTGGAGCTCTCTGGGAGTCTCCCTCACCCCCTGGGATCGTGGCTCCCACAGGTCGTCAGCAAACCCCCCCCCCCCACCGTTGCCAAGGCTAGCAAGCTGGTCCCACACTCATTCTTAAACTCTGCGGCATTGGGGATGAAGGAGCATTTCTTCCACTTGAAGCGCCTTCCCCCTGTGCTTTCTGAGACGCCGAGCTGCCTAGTTTTCCATCCGTGACTCTGATGACTTTGCGGGAACTCCCCAGTGGAGGTCCCTCCTTCTCTTCTCGTCTCTGTACTTTATTCTTCACTGCAACCGTTATCTGTAATCAGATGAGTCACAAAGCTGGGGACTGACTCAGCCCCTTCGGCACCTTCCCTGTCTCAGGGCCTTTCTTGCACTCCTGCAGCGGTTCCACACTGTCGATCGTGTAAATGCCTGGCCCTTGGCCAACAGTGGCCTCGCGTCCAGGCTCCCTGTCTGGGTAATTGGAAGGATGGCAGCCCCATTAGCATAAGCAGATCAGGAGAAAAAGGCGGTTTTGAAGAGAGTGTGGGTTTGGGATGAGTGTAACAAGCTTCCTCTGCTCATTTCAGCCTCAGAAAATGGCCAGGCTTTGTGGGGAGGCTACCAAGGGGGTATCATTTGTGGGCAAAAAACATGGTTTCGGTGACTGCAAGTGGGATGAAACTTTCAGGGTCTAACCTGAATAGAAGGGGTTATTTATTTTAAGGTTGCGGAGAAAGACCCAGACGGCCCCTAACTGTGACCTTAAGTTTTGAGTTTTTAAAGTTTCTGGTCTCTGCATCCTCGCTAGCCGTGACCAGCAAGGTGAAAGGCAGGAGTCATATCCTACTGTTGGAGGGTGTTCAGTTGCTGCTAAGAAAAAACACAGAGAAGGGTTTTGTTTCCTGTTTTGTTTTGTTTTAGTTCAGGGTCTGGCTGTCACGGGTAGCTGAGATCAAGGGCCTGAGGCAGGTGTAGAATCATCCCCCTGTGGGAGACAGGCTCGGGACGGGGCAGAGAAGGACGGAGACAGGGTGGGCGCAGTAGTCTGCCTGGGATTGCCCAGCACGGGCCCTCTGGATGCTCGACCGGCCAGGCCAGCAGGCAAACTGCACTCCACGCTTTACAGACTTGGGGAGCTCTGATCCAGGTTCTGTGGCCACCCAGTTGGAACCCAGGACCTGGGACTCCAGCAGCACCCCAGTTGTGAGCCCAGCTGCTGCCTGCTGGGGCTTCTCCCCCTGCCCACCAGCACCGGTTGCAGCGCAAACACATTCCATGGGTGAACTCCCTGGGGTCCAGGCTGTCTGCATGGTGGAGGCCGGGTGGGGGGAGAGGAAGTGGTGATCAGTCTCCCCCCATCCCGTCCCAGCAGCCCCTGGATGTATGTGGTGGGAGGCTGCATACATACCCGCAAGGCAGGGGAAATCAACCTGGGATGGTTAATCGCCTATCCAAACATTGTTGGTAATCTGCATCCCTAAAATAAACCCCTGAAAGATGGAAAGATGTTAGTAATTTCTGGCCACATGTGCCTCCTCCTTCCCTACTCTCCCTACCTCAAAAAAAAGAAAGTGAGCCAAATGGCAAGAAACGAAGAGTCTAATGCAGAACACATTTCCATCGTTTGCTTTTCCCTCTCCCCGCCATGCTCCCACCTATGTAAACTAAATTCCTTGACACGGTCATGGCAAAGGAACATTAATTTTTGATTTGAGTTGTGATTAAAAGCAACACAATCAAAAGAGGGAAATAGTTTCCACTGAAGCAATAGCATTTGAAACCCCGTCATGGTATAGTAGGAACCAGCGTGGTCTTTGGGGTCAGGGGTGGGTTCTAGTCCTGAGTCTCTTCCTACGAAGTGTGGCCTCGTGTTGTCCCTTAACCTGGGTCCTCCTCCTTGATCGTCGTCAGTAATAACGACGGTTGCCGTGCGTTAAGTCAGGAGAGCCGCACAGAGAGCACCTGTCCTGTGCTTGGCACACAGTGGGTTCTCCAAAAAAATGATGGCTCACCGCTCTGCAGAAAAGAGGCTGCCCAGTTGTCACTGGAAATGCATTCGTCCCTGCCAGTGATGTAATCGATCCCAGCCTTGGACCTTGGGTCCCGTGACACGTCGGGGCACTTCTCAGAGGGTGTCTTCACCGCCTCGCCTCCCTGCAGTCCCCGGCCGCCTTCCTTGGGTCAGTCGGTTCTCGCAGTGCGGAGGGCGGGCAGAGATGGAGCCCTGATCTGCCCGGGCCTGGGCGGGGAGTCTCCTCTGGCTCAACCCCCCGGATACATTTCTAGATGAGCGAACTATAGACTCGCCCAGGTGAAGTCTTTTCGCAGGTGACCCACCAGGTACAAGGATGGTAAGCCGACAAGGGGAGCTGAGCCGGGGCGGGAGAGGGAGCGCTGCTTGGGCAGGTCTGGGCGGAGGTCCCAGAGGGGTGGTCTCTGCTGATTCCTAGTCGCGGCTCTCCCACCTGCTGGTCCCCCTGCCTCTGCCCTCGGGGTGGGAGTGGGTGCAGGAATCAAGCAAAATCAGAGGTGCTGGGCAGTGGCTGGTTCTGTGGGGCGGGGGGCAGTAAAGAGAGGAGCTCACTGGGAAACTGTGCTCAGCGCACTCCCGTGTGCACGGGGCCGGGGCCAGCCTGCGAGGTCAGGGCTAACCATCTGCTGCTTGGGCCAGTCTCCAAAACCTCCGCCACCCTTGGGAGTGAGGTCTTTCCTAAGGGCTGCGGGCCTGGGGTATTTGTTCCCTGAGGCTCGGTAGCTGCAGATCTGGAACTCCTTCCGTAAGCAAAAGGGATGGGATTGCATTTGATTTCCTGATTTTGACACATTCACTGAAGCTTTGTTCCTAGGATATCTCCTAATTCTTGGGGTGGCCAAGGGTGTGCTTTCTAATCAGCTAAAGAGTAAATAATAAAGCCTTCACTCTTGGCGGTGTTCCCTTTCAACCAGGAGGAACTCTTAACCATTTCGTAAGTAAAGTCATTTTGAAATGTGGGTAAACCTGGGAAGAGAGCCCGAGCCCTTTTCCCGTATTATCTTGGTCCGTTTAATCAGCACTTGAAATGTCAGCTTCATTACAAAGAATTTTGCAATTTGGCCTGGACAGCACGGTGATTATAAGTGCACATTCAGTCCGTGGGTTTAGTTTAGGGTCAGTGACTCTGGGCAAGTAAACGTAACCCTTACGCCTCAGTTTTCTCATCTGTTAAATGGGGGAAATAATTGCACCTTCCTCGTGGAGGCATTAGGTTTCACTGAGGAAGTGCATGGAAAATACTCAGCGCTCTTGAGGGCATCCAGATGCTTTCCTAGTCATTAGCTACTGTTCTGTAGCTCGATTCAAGTCTTTCCTCATGCAATGTGGGTGGAAGCTTTGAGTTATTCAAAAGAGAGGGCTTGGTGATTTGGAATTCACAAGAATTCAAGGGATGGACACATCATCTGGTGACCAGAATCTAGAAATGATTTCCAACTCCTTTGGAACTCTCCAGGGCTGGCGAGGCTTCGAGGGGAGTTGACCGTTACAGGGACGCTGTGTTTGTGTTTCTGGTGCATTTCCAATGAATAGAACGCCTCCACGCTAATTCATCCTCACCAGTTAACCCCATGAAGCCAGCACTAGAGTGTGTGGTCCACACACTAACCCTGAAACACTGTTGACTCAGGCTCTGTAGAGACAAAGAGGCCAGAAGGCAGAGTTGGCAGAGGGCTGGCTTTCCCTCTCTGCAGGGAGCCGTGCTGAGAATGGAAGCAGCCCAGGTACCATGTGAGATTTAAGGAATCACCACCTGGATTTATCCATCAGGCCCTCACCAGGACTTGCTCGAACGGGTCGAGAGGTCAAAGTCGAGTTTGGTTCTCTGGGTCTACACGGTGGGTAGGATAGCCCATTAGTGGCGCCATCTAGTGGTTGATGAGTGATGGACAGCACGTCAACGGTACCTGCTGTCTGAACGCCCTGGAGGCCCAGTGGTTGGAACCCTCGTTTCTCTGATGACAAAGTTGGACGCTGACGTTTGATGCAGTCAGCTTTCCCTTGCTGACTGCACACACATAGGTTCTGTCTGCCTTCTTTCCAGGACCCAACTGACAAAGAATTTTAGGTCCTTTGGATGTTATTAAAAAAACTAAACCAATAACTTTCTCCTTAAAACAAACAAACAAAACTCAGGGTAAGTTTTTTCTTTGAGTGCTGATGTTGGTAGCATTCGATTATGTGGACTTGATTGGATTAGATGATCCCCTTCTTCTCTTAAAGCATTGTATGATAGTCTTGAGTCTTGGAGTTTTAAAAAAGAGACACATGATTTGGTTTTGAACATTTATTTGAGACTCTCACGGTATCCTGTGGCAACCATTGAGATACCATCAGATACCGCAAAACCGGGGGGCAGAATTGGTGCGTGAAGGTGAGCTGAGACCTTGGTCCTTATTATAGAATAGACAGATAGAGCCTCCCTCCTTTAGGTGCTCTTTGCCTTTTATGTCTCCTGCTTTTCTGCCCGCAGGTGGGTTGTGGTTTCTGATGAAAAGCCGTGTTCTAAAACTCTCTCTCTCCCTTCTCTCCTCTTCCCCTGTCTGTCCTCCCCCTCTCTAGCGCTGAGGATGAAAATCAAAGAAGTGAAAAAGGAAAATGGCGACAAGAAGATTGTTCCCAAGAAGAAGAAGCCCCTGAAGCTGGGGCCCATCAAGAAGAAGGAGCTGAAGAAGCTGGTCCTGTACCTGAAGAATGGGGCCGACTGCCCCTGTCACCAGCTGGACAACCTCAGCCATCACTTCCTCATCATGGGCCGCAAGGTCAAGAGCCAGTACCTGCTGACGGCCATCCATAAGTGGGACAAGAAAAACAAAGAATTCAAAAACTTCATGAAGAAGATGAAGAATCACGAATGTCCCACTTTCCAGTCGGTCTTTAAGTGATTCTCGTGGGGTGGGTTAGGGGGGAGCGGACACCCCTGGACCCTCGGCGGTTCACACCCCCTGCTCCTTCGAGGTGGAGGGCATCGTAATCCAGCTACTTTGCCCTTGCAGCATTTCCCACCCCTCCCTCCATCCCCATGCGCCAGACCCCAGTATAGCCGATATTTAAAGCTGCATGCCCAGATGAGGAAACCCATTTAGATCAGGAAGCTTCTGAAGACCTACAGTGTGGAGCAGCACAACCCCGGGGAAGGGAGGTGCAGCACCACCCCAACCAGAGACACAGTCACTACAGAAGAAAACGCTGCCGGTAAAGAAAGGGGGTTGGCCGCAAGGGAGAGGCGACAGCAAACGTTAGGTTCTGCCACTCTCTTTGTGTCGTTACAAATTGCTTACGGATCTATCAGCTAATCTACGCCTTTGGAACTAGAAAATTCTAACTGTTGGTAAGATGCATGGCTTTCAGTTCCAGAGGAGTTTCTCTTTCTGTCCCTCGTGGACAGAAACAGACACACACCACACTCAGAGAGTGACAGTGCACAGGAGAAATAGTGAGAACAAAGGGAGGGGCCTGCATTGCTTGGCACTGTGGCCATGTGTCATCTCTGATACGAACCAGCCAGTCTCAGATGCCCTGGAGGTGGTCACCGTCAGCCTTAGGTTTGATCTCACCTCCTGACACGTGGAGGGCGGCACGGGCCTGCCTTGGTGTGACAGAGGTGATGATTCGTAGACTGAGAAGGCAGCGGTGGTTTTCAAAAAACAGAGTTAAAGGAGAAAAACAAAAAATTGAGAACAGTCAGCAAATTGCTAGTCTAGGGTGAATTGTCATTGGGAAAGAGCTTAGTATTCTAATTCCCCTGTTTGTTCATTTCACATTGTTTTAAAGCGACCAACAGACCCACTTATTTTTCAAGGTTTTAAAAAAAATCTCCACTGAGCATTTGAAAGGTGTGGTAAGACTGGGGTCTCTTGGTGCCTTTGCGGCAACTTTCTAGCTGAGTGGCCGTCTCTCTGAGCATTTCCAGTGGGAGGTGAATTCTCCTGGTAGTGTAGCTGTGGGTCCTCCTTCCTGAGGGGTTCTGGGTCGCCTTGGCCCAAACACAACGCTAATCAAAACTCACAATACATCCCATTCCTGTCTTTTCCTGTGAAGAAATGGATTCCTTTGAACTTGATTGCCTAGAGATCAGAGAAATTCAGAATAGCCTGCCTGCCTGTCCTCTGCACTTAAAAAAATGTTTGTTTGGTTTTTTTTTTTCATTTCTGCAGAGGGAAAGTTAAGCTACAAGGGTCCCCATCCAAGGAGGGAGTTTAAAAGGCAATGCAGCTCTGGTTTTCCCCCAAGGGCCCTAAGATAATTCTCAAAGCCATTGTGTTTAATAAGTGATGTACATAAACCCATTCACGGAAGCAACTTGACTCCTCTTGTTCAATGTATAGGAAGTAATTCCTCCCAAATTAATTTCTCCCTCAAGCCTGATTCTTGATTCTCTGTAACACCTCGAAGATTTAACGATTGTCCCTCTGGGCAAATGTTTATACCCAATCCAGTGCTTCAGTGGGGCTGGAAGGCGTCACCCGCATGGCCCCTGCCTGACACAGAAACAGTGGAAGATTCTGTTAACTTCCCAAAGCTCCAGTCTGAAAACCAGCCTGCCAACTTCATTACGTTCCTGAGGGTTATCCTGATCTAATGAACCCCTGACAATTAGTGACCCATCATTTAATACATTTTTTTTTTTTTGGTTCTCTCTGACCTTTAATCATAAAGTGTTGGGGATCTTAAGTGATTTGCCTGTAATTTTGGATGATTTTTTTTAAATGTGTATATATATTAGTTAATTAGAGATATTCTACTTTCCTATTGTCAACTGAAATTCAGAGCAATTTCATGAGTGTATGGATCTGGGTCTTAGTCTTGATTGATTAACTCAAGAGTTCTGTGCTCATGTGTGTCTGCTTGTTTGGACAGAGTGGGTCAGGCAACAAGGCCTCTGTCCAGGGTGGAGGCCTTGGGAAAGGCTTTGTGTGGGCCATAGCAGTTACCCCAGGAAGGTTATAAATAACAGGTGGAGTCTCTAAATGGGAATTCTCAGGTAGGAAGCAGTAAGAGAGTTCAGAATAAATTGGAAATGTGAATTGCAGTTGTAGAGTCCAACCACAGAGTGCCGGGACTGAGTTTCCCTGTGGACTTGGAACAGCCTTGACTATTACACATCAGCCATTGCAGGGCAAAGGGAGGCTCTGGGCCCAAAGCTGCACTTGGTCACAAACCTTTGTTTTTCTCAGCAAAGGAGGTAACAAAAACGATGTGCAGACTCACAGGCTTTCTCATTGGTTTCCAAAAGAGGTCTGTGTGTGATTTGGTAATTATTGCTAGTGCAAAGGTCGTATTCGTGAAGGTTTAAATTCATCATTCTGGGTGGAATCCAGTGAGGTCATGGGCAGAACTCAGCTAAATCTTTGAAGAATATTAGTACTTATCTTAGAAGATAGAAAATGAGGTGAGAATTCCAAGAACACTTTATTTTTAGAGCATCCTGTGTCACATTTGGCTTTGGGTGTCGGTGAATTAGCACTGAGGGCTCCCTAAGGCATCTGGGTCTGTAAATTACAGAAACCCCATTGCCCAAACCAAGAGTCTGTCTTTCTCATCAGACTCCAAGTAACTAGTTGCTCTGCTGTAACCCCGTGGATGTGTTGGGCTCAGGCGTTCTGTTTTAGGAGAGACTCTCGTGGCATAATGTGCTGGCCTTCCTGACCTTTCACCAGCAGATACACAGGACACAGACGAGGTTCCTGTTTCCTCTAGTTCCTCCACGTAGCACTCCTCTTATAGAGTCTAAATCTCTTACAAAAGCTTTGAATACTGTGAAAATGTTTTACATTCCATTTCATTTGTGTGTTGTTTTTTTAACTGCATTTTACCAGATGTTTTGATGTTATCACTTATGTTAATAGTAATTCCCATATGTGTTCATTTTATTTTCATGCCTTCCTGCCATGTATCAATATTCACTCGACTAAAATCACTCAATTAATCAATGGTAATGTGCATGGTGACTTTTTCCCGCCAGTGATGCACCATTCACCCTCCTCCACTGCACACATACCCCTGTCTTGATTTTTTTCGGGTCCCAGTTTAACAGCTTTCAAATAGTAACTGGGCATGGTGAGCCAGAGGAGTACCTGGGGGGCCCTGCAGACACCCTCACCCCATCCCACGTACACCACCTGCTCCCATGAATCATTTCCAGAAGTTTCCCCCGTCTGTGTGTTTCAGATCAGAGAGAAAGTTAAATACTTGCTCTCCAAGAATGTATTTTTCAACCCTGCCTGCGTTTCTTTTCCATGTTTTTGGTTTCACATGATCTTTCCCCTCCAGCCAATTCTATGTTAAAATTCCAACGAAAATTTGAAAACTCTTTGGTACCTGGAGTCTTAGACCCACATGAGCCTTAGAGGAGACCACGTCTGCCCCTTTAATTTACAGATGGGAAGCTCAGATGTGAGATGGCTAGGGTTTCCCAAGGAGGGTGGGGCTCCCAGGTCACTGGCGTTGCTGGAACTAGAACCCAGGGCTCCCAAGTCCCAGTCCCATGGGAACAAGGTCTGAATTACAGCTGAGCCTCCCTCTGGACCCAGACTGTACCACTTGGCGAGCCCAAGCTCTCCGATATGAGGCTATAGGCTGCTCTAGGCTTCTTGCCTAAGGAATTCTTCGCTGTGACTTTTAATTCTGTAAGCAATGACAGTGACAACTTCAGTTCATGTCTTTCCCTGACTAACAAGGCACTTCCAGACCTCAGACAACTGGCAGTTTTACCCAGAAGTGAGCAAATACTCCAAGTGACCCCAGACCACACCTAAGCACAGAGGCACCATTTTTAAGGCGTGGTATGAGGACTTGCAAAAATTCCACTAAGTCGTGCTAGGGTATCAAAAGATTTTCCCATACTAGACTAGTGGACCTGTACCTGGAATGCCAGCCCAGCCAAGGAAAATACTGGCATTTCCTTTTTATTCCTCTGTGGTTAATAAGAAGGAAAGTCTCTTTTAGGCTGAGCGTGGATATCGTCACCCCACTGAACCCTACCACCACAACCCACATGTTCTCATTGCTCTTTTGCATTTTTAAAAATCAAATCAGTATAACTGAGTCATTTTGCTGTATCGCAGAGACTGGCACAACGTTGTAAATCAACTACGTTAAAAAATTAAAATTAAAAAAATTTAAAAATTAAAATAGAATTATCAAAAAAAAAATCAAATCACCAAAAAGATGATGAAGTGTGTTCAAGGGCATCCTGGCTTCAGCAGCTGGCGTCGCCCTGGAGTTTGGGGTGTTCCAAGTGTCAGGACTGCCAGAGCCTCGTGACTAAGAGAGGGTGGCGGTGCTGAGAACAGCCTTACCCTCAGGCTCTATAGCACTCACACCTCTTGAAGGAGTTGTACAGGTGCTCTCCAACTCAGGGCCAGAAAGAGATCAGGGTCACAATGTTATCCAAGTTAGGTGGGTCTTATTTCCAAGGCAACGACAGATCCAGAAGTACTAGCAATTCACTTTCTCTCTGGAGGAAGAGAAATCCGTACCAACCATCCAATAGTACTCAGAGGAAATAGGGAGGCTCATTCTTAAATTTTAGCATGTGTCACCGAGGGGAGCTTACTAACATGCAGCCTGTCTTCCACTCCCAGAGATTCAGATTCGGGAGGTTTGCCATGGGGCCCTGGAATCTCAACTTTGAGCTAGTGCTCTAGGTTTTCCAGATGCCAGCAGTCCTCTGGATCTTTGCATGACATCCTAGTAGGACATACGTGGTGGCTTGGAAATGAGAGGCAGACGATTATTTTGGTATCTCTTTCCCCTACTCACACACTTCATATTGCTGCAGCCCTTTCTGAAGCTCTGTGAGTTATTCTTAACTAGGTATAAATTAACAGAGGTAAGTTAGATACACGAGGGAGGGGATGAACCTAACTTTACTGCCGGGTACATCCTGCTCTCCAAAGAGTACTTCTCAACCTCTAATATGCGTATCAATCACCTGGAGACCGAGTTAAAATGCAGGTTCTGATTGGATAGATCTGAGGGCGGGTTGGAATTCTGCATTTCTGATTGGCTCCCGGGTGAGGGGCGGAGCTGGCGCTTGCTGGTCCGCTCAGCAGTGTCCTGACTCCCTGCACTAATAATGACACTTCTGGGTCCCCACGCAGCGCCCATCTCCTCGGAAGTCAAAATATGAACCATGCTTTGGGGTGGAAAGAAAATCAAACTGGGAGAGTCGCAGTTAGAAACCCAAAGCTGGGGGCCCATCCTCTCCATCCACTCGTTAGGGTTCTTTGTCCTAGCTCTCCACGGTTGATTCTTCTTCCCCAGACTCCTTTCCTTTTTTTTTTTTTTTTTTTTTTTCTTCCTCAGCAAACTATTAGCCATCCAGACCTGTCCTGTCCGGGTCTGCCTCTGGACCTCCCCGCCATCCCTCCCCCCAGCCCCGCCCACTGGGGGGCCTTGGAGTTCACCTCCCGATGGTGTTCCCCTCCACCGCCAAACAGAATCAGAATTTGACAACAGAACGGGGACTTTTCATGTTCCGATGTTCACATCTGGGCAGCTTCAAGCTCAGGTTATGGGAGAGGCCACGAAAAGAGGGGTGGCGGGGGGAATGAAGTATTTGGAGGGGAAATCCCACCTCTTTGATAAATTGAGGACAGCCTGCCGAGCAAGGCTGCTTTACCGGGGGAACAGGCGTGAGGAATTTCTGTCAGCAAAGGCCGAGGAAAGCTGCTCTTTGTAGGTTTGGAGAAGACAGGTACCAGAACAAGCTCCGAATAGCACCCGAGAGTGCCTGTGTCTTTATAGGTCTGTGGACTATTTAGATAAGCGGGGGCTGTACTTAATCACGGAGAGAGTTGTTTGCTTAAATAAAGGGAGGGAAGGTTGCATGTGTATGTTTAAGGAGAGGCAGAGGAGGTGGGAGGTAGGAGAAAGGATCCAGCAATTTTTCCACAGCTGAAACCCCACCACGTGGCTTTAATTAGGATGACCTTCCCATCACCTGAGCACCAGAGTTGGTGGATGGGGCGGGGGCGAAGGATTCGGAATTCTCACGGTCCTGTCCTCGGCGTTTCAGCTAAGCTCTGCTGTAGGCATCCATGAGATGCAAGGGATGGTTTTACCATTTCTCTTCCCTGGATTTCCTGAGTCCTGGGCTCTGAAACTAAGCACACTGCAGAAGCCTGCCCATCAGCTAGCCAGGTGGGATCCTGGGCTAGGGCTGCTCTGAGATTCCTTGGATGTCAGGACTTAGAGATAAATAAAGCCATCAAACCCCAGAACTGCACATTTGATTTCCTTTCAAAAAAAAAAAGAGAGAGAGAATTAGAAAGAAAAGAGGAGATGCTTCTGAAGTGTTTTGTACATGATCCCACCTCTGTTGCACTTTTTAATAATTCGCACCAGCATCACCGTCACTATTTGTACCTGGGAATGTATTGGGGGTGGGAGGTGCTTTAAGGGCCTTGGTTTCCATTTTTGCTGTTGAGTCCTCTGGAGAGTTTGTAATTACCAGATCTGGGTAATTTTGCCTCTTTGCCTAGAAGATTTAGCCCATCAGCTGAAGGAATAAAGGCATCGCATGCCAAAACCCAAGTGTGTGTTTCACAGTGTGACCCAGAGACAGCCAGGGTGGGTTCCACAGAATTGACTGGATCCCTGGGGGGTCAGCGCTCCCTCCAGAGGCGGCAGCTGAGGCCACGGGGAACCCAAGTCTGGCTGCCCGTCCCCGCAGGTTACTCAGTGACTTCTAGCAACAGTAGCTCCCCTCTGGCATCCAAATCAGGCCCTGACCTGGGCGAGGCCTGGGGGAGGCCCCAAGGCCCCTGCAGAGAAGGAAGAGGAGTTGGAAGACGCAGCGTGGAGCCAGCTAGAGGAAAATTGCACCCCAGTCTGTAAATGGCAATTAATGTCAGCAGGAAGCCTCTCTAGCTCTGCCCCTGATTTGCCAACTACTGTCACATCTAAACTCTCCAAGCCCTCTCCTAATTCTCTAGAGCCGACCCCTTACTTTTGGATGTCTCCTCTCTTCAGGCTGTTTAAGATGTGGAGGCTGGAGAGGGGTGATGAAGGCATCCCACGATGTAGGGACAGTTGAGATGGACAGCCGGACCCAGAGACTTACTTTTATTTCCATTTAGTGAGTTGGAAGGAAAGAACTCACCTTTAAAACCCTAAGAACTAGCTTGACTGTGCTGTGACTCTTGATGAAAAAAAGGACAACTCGTGGTCAGTTAGGCTCCTAGCAAAATATTTGCATCCTAGACCCTCCTCGCTGTGATCTGACCTCCAAGCCTGAGCTCTGCACTGGGGACCATTCTTCTCGGGTCTGAACGCTTCCCATCAGGGCTCCACTGAACCTACAGCAGGTCCAGAAAAATCCTCCCCTCTTTTCTGACTCACTATTTCCTCCCCGCCTGGTGGATGGAAATGTGTTTGTTCAGGAGAAGTGGTTTCAACTGCAGGGGAAAGAGATCCAGTTTTAAATCAAGTCAAATGAAATTCATGTGTTTCAGAAGCCCCCCCCCCCACACACACAGAGTCACACATGGCTCCGCCCCAGAAGGACCGTTTTTTCAAAGTGCAAACAGCTCCGGGTCTCAATTTGTTGCTATCTTTTTTATAATCACTGTTATGTGTTGGGATGATTGTGAGTGGCGCTGGGAGTGTTTGTTCTCATGTAATTGCTTGTTTCCTACCGAAATTTCCATGTCAGACCCTTTCATTGTTCTCATTATCACTCGCCTCCTATTCTGCCTGCCTGCCCGTCGGGGAGGCCATCACAGCGCGGTGAGAATTGTTGGTATCCATCATGAAGCCGGTGTCCCCCACCCCTTCCCCGGCAGGCCGTCAGGCAGCTGTCACCCACCAGCACAGGAATTCAAGGCTGTGAGCCCCTGCTCTGTCCTGACCAGACAGGGTCCTGGGTGCTGAGCCAAACCTGGGGACAAGGGAGACGTGACAAGGGCCTGGCCTGCCACCTGATTTGGAATTAGGCTAAATGCACCCCGACCAAGTATTTCAGAGGAATGTGACCCCTGTGTTTCTCACTGTGTGCTTAACTCATTAAAATGTTGATTTACAAGGGGTGGGTGATATCCAAACAAACCTCAGGGCCTCTATTCCAAGCCAACCATTTTTTTTCCTTATGACTTTTTGTGAGCAGGGTAGGTGGGAAAAAGGAATCAAAGATCTTCACTTTGAACCGGGAAGCGACGTTCCATCAGGAATGAAACTTGACCGAGGGGCAGGAATGCCGACCTTTGGAACCGAGCGATTCTCTAGTGGAAAAGCCAGGCGTCTCTAGACCTGATCAGAACCACCTGGACTTGCTCACGGCCCAGTAACTGTCTAGGCAGCATAAAGCATTTGAACTTGACCTGTGCTGGAAACGAGCCAGAGTCCATGAAAAGAGAGGCCCGCGTCTGTTCATGGGATAAACGCTTATCCGCAAGAGCGTTCGAAATTCCGGGATGAACACTTCACACTTTTCTCTTCTTCACCTGAAATTCCAGCGACCACTGCCCATGAACACTAATTTACTCCTTCAAAAAGCCCAACCCTTCCACGAATTTAGGGTGCATTTTCTTATGGGTTACTCATAAAGCCTGTTTGGAGTGGGGCAAAAGAAGGATGACATTATACATTTAGCCAATGGAGAGGGTGTAGGACAAAAGGGAACCCTCCTGCACTGTTGGTGGGGATGTAAATTGGTGCAGCCATTATGAAAAACCGTATGGAGGTTCCTTAAAAAACTAAAAATAGAGTTACCATATGATCCAGCAATTCCACTCCTGGGCATATATCTGGAGAAAACTCTAATTCAGAAAGATACATGCACCCCAATGTTCATAGAGGCACTATTTACAATAGCCAAGACATGGGAGCAGCTTAAATGTCCATTGACAGATGAATGGATAAAGAAGATGTGGTATATATATGTATATGGATATTACTCAGCCATAAAAAAGAATGAAATAATGCCATTTGCAGCAACATAGATGGACTTAGAGATTATCATGCTAAGTGAAGTAAGTCAGACAGAGCAAGGCAAATATGAATGCTATCACTTATTTGTGGAATCTGAAATATGATACAAATTAACTTACTTACAAAATAGAAACAGACAGAGAAAACAAACTTATGGTTACCAAAGGGGAAAGGGGGTGGGGGAGGGATAAATTAGGAGTTTGGGATTAGCAGATGCAAACTACTGTATATAAAAGAGATAAACAACAAAAGTCCTACTGTATTCAATATCCTGTAATAAACCATAATGGAAAAGAATATGAAGAAGAATATATATGTATATGTGTGTGTGTGTGTGTATATATATATATATATATATATATATATATATATAAAACTGAATCACTCTGTTGTACAGCAGAAACTAACACAGCATTGTAAATCAACTATAGTTCAGTAAAACAAATTCATCCAGGAGTGCAGGAGTGCCTTCTTGGGCCACCCAAACTTCTTTAGGAAGCTGTGTGCTTTTGTCCATTTCTCATTTCTTTCAGCAGAGGAACTTAAAAACAATTACCCGTGAACTGGTGTGTGGAGAACACATCTCTTTGCAGGGTGTGGATGTGTATGGAAGGCGTGTGTGTGTGTGAGTGTCAGAGTGTGCAGGAGCTGATGATGGGACGTGTGTGCTTGCCTTGGTGTTGGTGTCTGTGTGTGTAACGTGGCTCCACTACCAGACTGCGGGGTGGTGGGTGGTCCCCTCCTCGCAGGCCCCTCTTCTTCGAGCACCCACCACGCCTGATGTATAATGGAACGTTAAGTGGCGCGGTGACAAGTCTCTCTCATATGGGTCACTCTTGTTCCTGGGCTGTCTTTTAATCCCTTCAACCTGTTTGCAGCACGTGAGGTCTAATACTAGTGTAGTATACATTATACCATGCATTACACGTGGTAATAAGTTATACCCGCATTATACCTGTGTGATACTAGTTCTGGGTCACCCCCCTCCGCTGCCTTGCGCGTGGCCTGTACTCGGGTAACTTGTCCACATGGGTAACTTGTCTTGATGGTTAAGAAACAAGAGGGATGGGTGGAAACAGCGCGACTTCCGAATCTGCAGATGGGGGCATGTGTGAGGCCTCCCAGGAGGGAGGAAAGTGAGCGGAAGGGTGAAGAGGGCGGGCAGTGTGGCAGTAGCTTTGCTGTCCCTGCCCGGGAGCCCCCTCCTCACCTCCTATGGCACCATTGGGTTGAAGATGTCTTCAATTAAACTAGCTTTGCTTTTTCCATTATGAGAGGAAAGTGGTGAGTTCATGCCAGTAGACTGGAATGTATTAAAAGTTGGTCTGGCCTCCCAGAAGGTGACCTTCAGCTGCTGGCGTACCGAGGGAATTAGGGAAAGCTGGCTTTCCAGTATTTCTTTGGCAGAGGACTCGGCAACTGACACCGACCAGAGTTAGGACTCATAAAGCACAGAGCCAAGACCTGAATGCTCAGCTCTTTCTTCTAAGATGCTTTCAGCTCCTTATCTTTCAGAGCAGTTAAATGTTCACATTTGGCTCACTCCCCTGGGTACCCTTTATTGATTTTTAGGATGATCCCATCTGATGCAAGTAATGAACATCTGAACTGGCCAAAAAACCTGGGATATTTTCTCCTAAATAAGTGGCTCATTTTGGATCTTGTATGTGAAGTTAATTCTTTAAGATTCCTTGCTGTACGACGGGAAAATGTGTACCCAGAAGGCAGGGACAAAAAAACACCCAGCATTGAAACAAAACCCAACCAGCAACAACAAACAAAGAAGCCAAAACCCAAACCCCTAAGTTTAGCATAGGTCTGCAAAAAAAAAAAAAAAAAAAAGGATATCTTATAACCTCGTACAAACTCTGACTCGGAAAGTAACAGAAAGGAAAGGTTAGCTCCTGTCCTGGTCCATGCCTGCTCACTGTGGTCACTCTGAGATCCAGGCACCCATTATCAGCACAGCGTTTTATCTTGTTCTCTCACTTAAAGGCATCTTGAGAAGAGCCATGGTATTGAAGTTGGCTAAAATACTCTTCTTACAGGAAACAAAAGAAAAAAATGGATGAATTGGATTACATCAAAATTAAAAACTTCTGTGCATCAAAGGACACAATCAGCAGAGTGAAAAGGCAACCCATGGAATGGAAGAAGTTGCAAATCATGCATGTGATAAGGGCTTAAGACCCAGAATGTATAAAGAACCCATACAACTCAACAACAACAAAATAAAGAACTTGAGTAAGAAATGGACAAGGGACTTGAACAAGCATGTCTCTGAAGAAGATATACAAAGAAGCGCATGCAAAGATTCTCAACGTCACTAATCATTAGGGAAATTCAAATCAAAACCACAACAAGATACCACCTCACATCCATTAGAATAGCTACTATCAAAACACAGAAAATAACAAGCATCGGCGAGGATGTGGACAAATTGGAACCCTTGTGCACCGCTGGAGGGAGGGAGCCATAGCACAGCTGCTGTGGGAAATGATATGGCAATTCCTCAAAAAATGAAAAATAGAATTACCATGTGATCCATGCAATTTCATTTCTGGGTATGTACTCAAAAGAACAGGAGGCAAGGGCTTGAAGAGATCTGTACACCCATGATCATAGCAGCATTATTCACAATAGGCAAAAGGTAGATGAGTGGATAAACAAAGCATGGTATATACATACAATGGAATATCATTCAACCTTAAAAAGGAAGGAAGTTCTGACACATGCTACGACATAGACGAAACTTGAGGACATTATATATGAAGTGAAATAAGCCAGGCACAAAAAGACAAGTACTGTGTGATTCCACTTAGATGAGGTCCCTAGAATAGTCAAGTTCACAGAGACAGAAAGTAGAATGGTGCTTGCCAGGGGCTGGAGGAGGGGAAAATGGAGAGTTGTTTCATGGGCACAGAGTTTCAAGTCTGTGAGATGAAAAGGGAACAATGTGAATGTACTTAACACTACTGAGCTCTACACTTCAAAATGGTTAAGATGGTAAATTTTGGGCATAGACTGGTGGTTGCCAAGGGGGAGGAGGGGAGGGAAAGATTGGGAGTTTGGGATTAGCAGATACAACTATTATATATAGAACCGATAAACAACAAAGTCCTACTATAGAGCACTGGGAACTATATTCAGTACCCTGTGATAAACCATAATGGAAAAGAATATGAAAAAGAATGTATATATGTATAACAGGGTCACTTTGCTGTACAGCAGAAACTAACACAACATTGTAAGTCAACTATACTTCAATAAAAGATAAAGTTTAAAAAAAGATGGTCAATTTTGGCATGTGTAATTACCACAATTAAAAATAATTTTAAAAAATACTGTTCCATCTCTCCTGGGCATTTCTGGGATAAAACAGGGTTTCCAGATCCCAGGAAGATGTGAGTTGGAAACTACGGGTGCAGCAGACCCTTATTTCTGAGTTCCTTGTGCAATTTCGTGGCCTCCGTAACGGAAAAAACCTCAAGGGGTGCTTTTTCCACTTCCTCTGCTCACCACACTGGGGATTACAAGAGGAAAACGCTTTGCCCAAAGCAAAAGTGAGCAGAACTCTCCGAGGGGCGAGATTCTCCAACCCGGGCAGGCAAGCTCCTCCTCCGTCCCTCCACACAGGCGTGCACACTCACAGGCACACGCTCACGTGCACACACTTTCCAGCCAGCTCAGCAGATGTCCTGTGTGAAATGACACCATTTCCCAGTGCCCCTGCTGGGCTGGAGTGGAACCCTGAACTCGCCCCCCTGGGCCCCCAGGACTTGTATTGGGAGGAGAAAGGGGATGGGGCTGCCTTGGGCTTTGCTGAGAAGCTCATGGCTTCGCCTGTGTGGCCCTGCTCCTTGCTGGTGTGAGAAGACGGAGCTTGGACCAAAGGCCCCAACTCGGAGGGGACATGTATCCAAGCAACAGCGTCCATCAATCCACGAGGCTCTGCAAACATTATTCCCTGACGGCCTTCTCTTCCCCACCCCCCCGGCTTTTAAGATTTCTTTATTTTCCTTTCTTGCTGCTCATTCTTTTCTTTTTTCTTTTCCATTCTCTTTCTTTCATCATCTTCCATTTTTAAAATTGAAGTAGAGTTGATTTACAATGTTGTGTTAGGTTCAGGTGTACAGCAAAGTGATTCAGTTATACACACATACACACACACACACACACACACGTATAGATATTCTTTTTCAGATCCTTTCCCTTTGTAGGTTATTCCAGGATATTGTATATAGTTCCCTGTGCTATACAGTAGGTCCTTGCTGTTTATCTATTTTATATATAGTAGTGTATATCTGTTTATCCCAAACTCCTAATTTATCCCTCACCTTTCCCCTTTGGTAACCATAAGTCTGCTTTCTATGTCTGAATCACCTTCCATTTTTACACGTTTGGCTTGTTTAGAGTCCACATTTCAGTGATGTTATACAGTGTTTGTCTTTCTCTGTGTGGCTTAATTAGCATAATGTTCTCACAGTTCATCCCTGCTGTGTGTGTTGGGGGCGATAGCACAGAGGTTTAAGGGTACAAAGTTGCAAGAAGTAGTAAATAGCCCTAGAGACCCAATGCCCAGAATAGTGAATATAGACAAAAGTGTCGTGTTATAATCATCAAACTTTCTGAAAGACTAGATCTAAATTGTTCCACCCACTAAAAAGAAACTACAATTATGTGGCATGATTGTGGTGTTAATTATTGCTATGATGGCAATCATATTACAATGTATACATGTATCAAGTCAACATGTCATATGCATGAAATTTATATAGTGTTATAGGTCAAATATATTTCAATAAAAATATTCAAAGTCACAAAAAATCATCTTTCCTCATAGCTCTCCCTCTGGCCCCTCCTCCACCCTCAATCTTCCTACCTCTTTTCCGAGCTCTCCCCTTGTCTTCCTTGCTTTCTCAGCTCCCCTTCACAGCCAGATACAATCCTTGGCTCGGGGACTTGTGTTTCGAGGCGGGATGCAGCAGGGACTCTCCCGCAGGCTGGACCACGCTCGGGGACGCTGTCGCCGCTGTACCAGGTCAGGCAGCCTCCTTTACAGAGGCTGCCCTGCTCCCCGCGCTTCTCAGCCGGCCAGTTCCGACTGCCTTTGACTTGAGGGCATTCAAGCTTGCTGTGCAGCAGGGTCCTCACGGCAGAGCTGAAGGGACGGCAGCCTCTCTGAGGGACAGGAGGGACGTGGTCCGTCCCCGTAGGGATGAAATGTGGCACGTTTTGCCTGCGTGCTGTCCTCGGATGCAGGAACAAAACAAGCCACGATGGTTTTCCAGCCCAGGTGGCGCATTCCTCCCATGGTTCATCACCCTGTGATCAAGACTTGTGCTTTCCATGCATGCAAGGCTCTAAACAAAAGTGCTTCCCTTCACACACAGCTGACCCATCTTCCATCTGTCAGATCTGCTTCCCCAGCTTGGGACAACTGGCTTTGGGCTGTGACACCCTGCTGGGCAGGGAGAGGCCTGAGTGAGATGAAAGGAAACGTCCTCCTGCTTGACTGAGGCAGGGGACAGCTGGTGGCCTCATTTTCTGAAGAGCTTTGAGAGGCACACAGCCCTTCAAAAGGGTCCCCTTAGCAATCAACTACTTTCCTTAGTGCTGCTGGGATTTCCCTGGCCAGGGGCCATCAGGGCCTGGACCTTCTTGGCCCTCGAGGTTAGGAAGAGCAGACAAACAGCCATTTCTCCTTGCCCGGCCTGCTCCATCCAGACTGTGGGAGACGGTTCTGTGGTTGCCAGTCACTGATAAAAGCCAACTTTCTTGGGTAACCACTGGCATGGAGGCAATTCACTATTTGCCTTTATGAAGGCAGCAAAGATAAAGCAGAAATGAATCCTGCCCCCAAGTATCCTACGGTCTCCTAGGGAAGGGAAGACATGGACTTGACCACAGTGCTACGTAGAAAGTGAAGCACCAGATCAGAGAGGCCTCAGAGAAATGCTATCCAGGAGGATGGAAAAAGTAGGGCAGGTGGCACTGATGTTGGGCCCCAGAGAATAGTGAGGATGGGATATGCCAAGTCAAAAAGAGGGTGTCCCACGTAGAGGGAACAGCACAAACATTGAGGGACAGGAGGGACGTGGTCCGTTCCCGTAGGGATTGAGAGAGAGAATAAGGGCACGGAGCTGATGCCGCGGGACCCACCAATGCTCTGGAGATGGACCTAATCAGATGTTGCTTCAAGGAGCCTGGAGAGGCCGTCAGGGAGGAGGACAGACACAGCCTGGGTCTGCCCAATGCTGCTTGAGAAGCGAGTGGTTGCCATTGAACTGACCCAGCTAGTGCTACTCAAGAGCACGATCCGTGGAGGGCTGTCACTGTACACGTGAAATACGAAATACGTGCAGAAATTGCTATTTGATGGAGTGAATGCATCTCAAATCTAATGACACAAAATCGTTATTTGATGGAGTGATTGCATGTCGAATCTAATGATACGAATGTTGAACTTGGATTTTGTATGCCTTGCTTTTATTCAATTTTTTTCTAACAATTTGTTTTTATTGTATCTTACAATATATAGAGTTCTTGGACAGACTGGAAAGAGAAACCTCACTAGTCTTTCACGACAGAGAGTTTGGGGAGCGCTCCCTTCACTTACCGCTGTGGTCTTTCCTGAAATAGGCCCCGTTCTCCCTCACACTGTTTGCTGAGGTCTGTCATCTGAAGCCCAGTCTCTTCCCTCTCTCCAGATGGACCACACGTGGCACATGCTGTGTCTGCATAGCCATGTGAAGCCCACACGGTGGGGCAGGACACGAGTCTAAAGTGTCCACAACAGCAGTGGGCACTCCGTGTGGTGAGGCAGATCTGGACCCTGGTTCGGCCACAGCAAGGCCACCATCGTGGACTCAGGGGGGGCCCAGCAGCAGCTGGCCTTTGTCTTTGACCTCTGGAGTCCCATCTCGTTTCCTATAAACCATTTTCACATGTTTAGTATTTGTAACTGGTTTATTGCACGAACTGAACTTGGCCTGAAATAAGGAAGCAGTACTCTCTTTTCCAACTATTGCTTTTCCCACCTGCTGGGTTGGATCCTGATCCCGAGAACTCATGCAGCTTCCATAGTTTTCTGGTCCTTGCAGGTATAAGGAGGAATCTCATTTTCATGGACCAAAGAGTCCAGACTACCTAAAAGTTTTAAGTTCTTATTCAGGTTTGACTTCTCCCTCCCTCCCCCCTCCAGCCTCTGAAACCTACAGGGGAGAAAGGGGAGGTGGTCTCTTCCTCCCCTTGTCCTGCACCCCCCTGCACTGGGAGCCCAGTGGGGGAAGTTCTCATTCTTCTAGCATGTAGTAGTCTGGACTCGAGACCGTCTAATTTGGATGGTGCCCCAAACTAGGCGCTCTCTCTCATGATTTTTTTAAATTTTTTTTTAATGAATTATTGGAAATCCTCCCTCCCTCCCCCCCCCCAACCCCATGGAGATATCTCGATATTTCATCTTCCAGCTGACAATCCCAGAGCTGTCTGCCAGGGTCACCTGGGCCTTTTAGATGGGCTCCTCCCAGCCACCTGTTCTGCTCCAGTGGGAAAGCCTGGCCCTTGAAGCCACTCCCAGGGCAGCCCTCTCATGACTTTGGCTTTCCAAATAACCACCCACCTGCTGCCTTTAGAGGTCTACTGTTGAGAGTCAGACGCATGACCCTAGGACTTCCCAACTCCAGGGGACACTTTTTATGCTCCTCTGGGAACTCTCCTGCTGACCTCTGCTCTAGTTCCAGGGCCCCTTGGCTTGAGGTGGTAGACAGAGAGATCACATCTATATCTACTTTTATGAAGCCACCGACCTTCTTCAAGAAATGTATTATTTGTACAGCAGAAATTAACAGAACATTGGAGATCAATTATGCTTCAATTTTTTAAAAATGCATTATCACCAACCCTCTCCCTCCATCTCTTTCTTACCATTTTAAACTGAAGGAAGGGACTTCCCTGGTGGCACAGTGGTTAAGAATCCGCCTGCCAATGCAGGGGACACGGGTTCGAGCCCTGATCCGGGAAGATCCCACATGCCGCGGAGCAACTAAGTCCATGCGCCACAACTACTGAGCCTGTGCTCTAGAGCCCACGAGCCACAACTACCGAGCCTGTGTGCCACAACTACTGAGCCTGTGCTCTAGAGCCCGTGAGCCACAACTACTGAGCCTGTGTGCCACAACTACTGAGCCTGTGCTCTAGAGCCCACAAGCCACAACTACTGAGCCCATGCGCCACAACTACTGAGACCATGCACCACAACTACTAAGCCTGTGCTCTAGAGCCCACGAGCCACAACAACTGAGCCTGCCACAACTACTGAAGTCGGCACACCTAGAACCCGCGCTCCGCAACAAGAGAAGCCACCGCAATGAGAAGCCCGCACACCGCAACAAAGAGTAGCCCCCGCTCACTGCAACTAGAGAAAGCCCGTGCGCAGCAATGAAGACCCAACACAGACAAAAATAAAAATAAATAAATAAATAAATAAATAAATGGAAGGAAGGTGATTGGCAGGACACAGAAAACACATTATTTTGATGGAGAGAGTATAATATAAATAATTATTAATGATACAATTTTCCAATTGTATTGGAGAACTGAAAAGGCAAAACCAACTACTAAGGTATTATGAAAGTTGTAACCCTAGGATGTAGCTACCCTCAGTTAGGGAACTGAGGGAAGAGATAGGAATTATGGAAATTTCTAAGTTCTTCCCACCACAAATGGTAAAATGGTCTGTAATGATCCTCCTGCCATAAACAACTAGAAAACTGGATGAAATAGATAAAATAGCTATTGTCAGACTCCGGGTAAACGGGATGCTCAGAACTGTGATTTCGGAGAGGGGGAAAGTGAAAGAGGTAAGCTCTGTACTGGCCCTGGTTCTCTGCTGGGAGTTAATTCCTGAACCATGGAAAGGCGAGAGGAAACTCAAACAGAACCCAGTGTCCTGTTGACTTTGGGAGACAGAGACTGGGGTTTAGGGGGGCTGAGGTGGCTAGAATTTGTGAGGTAGAATACCAGGGATGAAAGAGTTTTACAGGAAAGGAGATCCAGAAACATGCATGGCGTCTTCTCGAGTCTTTGGCTGAGTAGGATGACAATTAGTGAGGAGGCTGATAGTCAAAATATTCCCACACCCCACGCAGAACTGGGAATCATTCAATTCCACCAGACAGTGTGGAGAGACATTTTTCTATATCATTAAGGCCCCAGAAGGGACATACCTAATAGAAGGACTTAATGAATCTGAAGAAAGGCTCTCTAGACGTCCTGAAAAGAGGTTTAATAAAAGCCCAGAAGATTAAACTGATGTGCAAATAACTTACTTGACTGCCAGAATAAAGTCCATCACTCTTTAAAGCAATGCAACAAAATCTAGCATTCAAGAATGTAAAATTCACACAGTCACTAGATTTGCAAAGAAGCAGGAAAATCTAACTCATAACTAAGACAAAAATATTACTCAAAGGAAACTCAGAAACAGATATGATGGAAAGAAATGGCAAAACAATACTTCAGCTTTCCCCACCTCCACCGCCATGAGTGTGGCTGGACTTAGCCCCTCACTTCCAAAGATCATGGAGTGGGAAAGGTAGTCATTTACAGCAAGAGACATGGCAGACCTTACTTTAGTCAAGCAACCAAGGTTCATATCACCAGTGATATTTTATTATCTTTGATCTCCTGATATGATACCATGAGACGGGCACTTCTCCTCTGTGGTATTCCTCCAAACCCCCCATATAACCCCAGTCTAAACATGAGAAACACTAATGGAGAAACATTGTAGAAAATATTTGACCAATACTCTTCAAAACTGTCAAGATCATTAAAATGAGGAAAGATGGAGAAATAGTCACCGTCCAGAGGTAACTAAGAACTATGACGACCAAATGCAATGTGGTATCCTGGATTGGATTCTGGAATAAAGACATTAGTGGAAAAACGGGTGAAATCCAGTAAAGTCAAGTCTGGAGTTTAGTTCATAAAAATGTATCACTGTTAACTTTTTAGTTTTGAGAAACGTACCATAGTTATGTAAGATGTTACTATTAGGGGAAACTGGGAGTTGGTTATATAGGAATTTTGTGCTATCTTTACAACTTTTCTGTAAATTTAAATTGTTCCAAAATAAACTGTTTATTTAAATAAAAGAGCTATTGATAGAAAGCCCAGAGATAAACCCACGCACATATGGTCACCTTATCTTTGATAAAGGAGGCAAGAATATACAGTGGAGAAAAGACAGTCTCTTTAACAAGTGGTGCTGGGAAAACTTGACAGCTACATGTAAAAGAATGAAATTAGAACACTCCCTAACACCATACACAAAAATAAACTCAAAATGGATTAAAGACCTAAATGTAAGACTGGACACTATAAAACTCTTAGAGGAAAACATAGGAAGAACACTCTTTGACATAAATCGCAGCAAGATCTTCTTTGACCCACCTCCTAGAGTAATCGAAATAAAAACAAAAATAAACAACTGGGACCTAATGAAACTTAAAAGCTTTTGCACAACAAAGGAAACTATAAACAGGATGAAAAGACAACCCTCAGAATGGGCGAAAATATTTTCAAACGAATCAATGGACAAAGGATTAAGCTCCAAAATAAAAGCTCATGCAGCTCAATATTAAAAAGCCAAACAACCCAATCAAAAAACGGGCCGAAGACCTAAACAGACATTTCTCCAAAGAAGACATACAGGTGGCCAAGAGGCACATGAAAAACTACTCAACATCACTAATTATTAGAGAAATGCAAATCAAAACTACAATGAGGTATCACCTCACATCAGTTAGAATGGGCATCATCAGAAAATCTATAAACAACAAATGCTGGAGAGGGTGTGGAGAAAAAGGAACTCTCTTGCACTGTTGGTGGGAATGTAAATTGATATAGCCACTAGGCAGAACAGTATGGAGGTTCCTTAAAAAACTAAAAATAGAATTACCATATGACCCAGCAATCCCACTACTGGGCATATACCCAGAGAAAACCGTAATTCAAAAAGACACATGCACCCCAATGTTCATTGCAGTACTATTTACAATAGCCAGGTCATGGAAACAACCTAAATGCCCATTGACAGATGAATGGATAAAGAAGATGTGGTACATATATACAATGGAATATTACTCTGCCATAAAAAGGAACGAATTTGGGTCATTTGTAGAGATGTGGATGGACCTAGAGACTGTCATACAGAGTGAAATAAGTCAGAAAGAGAAAAACAAATATCATATATTAACGCATATATGTGGAATCTAGAAAAACGGTACAGATGAACCAGTTTGCAAGGCAGAAATAGAGACACAGATATAGAGAACAAATGTATGGACACCAAGGGGGAAAAGCGGGGGGGTGGGGGGTGGGGGGATGAACTGGGAGATTGGGACTGGCATATATACACTAATATGTATAAAATAGATAATAATCTGCTGTATAAAAGATAAATAAATAAAATAAAATTCAAATCAAAAAAAAATTAAGAATAAAAAAAGTAGTAATGGACTTCAGATCTCTGTTGGAAGTCTTTATGGGAAGAGTTTATCAGTGTGTGTGTGTGTATACATATACATATACAAAAAAATAATAAATATATAAATAAATAAAAGAGCTATTATAAATATGCTCAATATGCTCAAAGATCTAGTAGAAAATATGAAGATAAGGAGGAGAATGGAAGATATAGAAAGAAACCAAATAGAACTTCTAGAGTTTAAAAACTATATGCTATCTACAAGAGACGCACTTTAAAAAGTACCAAGGCAAACTGGAAAGTATTTTGAACAGAATGAAAATAAAACCACAAAACACCAAAATTTGTGTGGTGTAACTAAAGAAGTACTTGGAGGAAATGTTATAGCTTTAAATGCTTATATGAGGAAGGAAACATCTAAAATCCTGGACCTAAGTGTTCATTTTGAGAGTGTGGAAAAAGAGTAGCAAATTATCCCCAAAATAAGTAGAAGGAAGGAAATAACAAAGGAAAGAGTAGAAACTGATGAAAAAGAAAGAATAAAAGACAGTGAAATTTGGTTTGACATAAATACACTACCATGTGTAAAATAGCTAGTGGGAACCTGCGCTACAGCACAAGAAGTTCAGCTCGGTGCTCTATGGTGACCTAGATGGGTGGGATGGGGGGTGGGAGGAAGGGCCAAGAGGGAGGGGATATATATATACATATAGCTGATTCACTTCGTTGTACAGCAGAAACTAACACAACATTGTAAAGCGATTATACTCCAATAAAAAAATGATAGTGAAATATTAATAAACTCCAAACTGGTTCCTTGCATAGAACAATACAATTGATGTACCTCTAGTTGGACTGATCAAGAAAAAAAAAGAGAGAAGACAGAAAATACCATCATCTAGTATGCAAGAGAACACATCATTAGAGGTCCTACTGGCATTACAAGAATAATAAGAGGATATCATTTTTAAACTTTATGTCAATAAATTTGACACCCTAGATGAAAGGCGAAGTGCAATAAAAAATCACCAACAACCAAAGCTGACTCAGGTAGAAGGAAAAGTCTGAGTAGATCCAAATCAATGAAAGAAATTGAATTCATAATTTAAAGCCATGCCACAAAGAATAGTACTCCAGACCCAGGTGGCTTCGCTGGAGAATTCTATCAAACATTTAAGGAAGAAATTACACGAATCCTACACAAATTTAGGAAATAGAGGAAGAGGGGACACTTCTCAACTCATTTTATGAAGCCTGTTTTACTCAGGCTGCCTGGCTACTTCTTTTGGCCTTAAGTGACATTTTACACACCTTGAAATCTCCCAGTCACTTTAGGGCACTCGATTGTCTCCTTTTCTGAACCCTGATTGCACCAAGCAGCCCAGAACCTGCTTATTCATTATTCACGTGACTCAGTCTCACTCCAGATAGATTGAAAACTCATTGTGGGGACTTTTCCATACTTCATATGGTGTCACGCACACCCTGCAGGTCTGATCTGAGCTCGAGTCCATATTTGCATCTCAGTGAAGAGTTCCTGCTTGAAGCTGGGATGACTTTTCTCCAACTCATCCCCATGTGTGAATGGGGATATGTGCATGTCCCAGCCTCCGGCATTTCCCAGGCACTGTTTCCTGCCTTTCTCCTCCCTCCCACTCTGTCCATTTCTCTTTTGAGAGAGGATGTGATTTTCAGCCTGGTCACAGAGTGACCAGCAGGAGGCAGGAGAAGAGTCCCAATCCCTGCTTCCCAGTCCTGTGTCAGGTGCCTCTGCTGGACCTCACAGTACCTGTGGGAACCATATGTCCCAGTTTGCCTGGGTCAGTTCCCAGTTATACCTGTTGTCTGTCATAATTATTCATGGTGCCCCTTTTCATTCTCAAAATGTCCTGTTTGGATGATAATAATAAATGTTATGCCCCCCCAGAGGTCCACGGGAGGAGGAATTAGAGATTCAAGATTGTCATTAGGGGTTGGATTGTGTCCTTCCAAAATTCGTGTTCAACTTCTAACTCCCTAGCACCTCAGAATGTGACCTTATTTGGAAATGGGGTCATTCTGGTATAAGTAGTTAAAATGAGGTTATACTGGTGTAGGGTGGGCCCCTAATCCAATATGACTGGCGTCCTATAAAAAGAATAACTGTGTGAAGAGACAGACAGACAGACAGACACAAACACACACACACACACACACACACACACAGAGGAAGAAGGCCAAGTGAAGATGAAGGTAGAGATTGGGTGATGCTTCTATAAGCCAAGGAATGTCAAAGACTGCCAGCAAACCATTAGCAGCCAGGAGAGAGGCCTGGAACACTTCCCCGTCACAGCCTTAGAAGGAACCAACCCTGCTGACACCTTGATCTTGGACTTCCAACCTCCAGAACTGCGAGACATTCAATTTCTGTTGTTCTAAGCCTCTCAGTTTGTGGTACTTTGTTACAACAGCCCTAGGAAATGGTACAGTGGTGAGAGCTGGAGTGGCCCCAAGAGATCTAAGCGTGTCTTTTTACCCATGAAGAAACTGAAGCCCAGAGAGGTTAAGTGGTTGTGCAAGGTGACCCAGCTAGTTAGTGGCAGAGCTGAGACTTAAACCCAGATCTCTGACTTGCTTACAGACTCTTTCTGTTCTCCAGTTTTCCAGGCTGGTGCTCAGTCCCCCGGAGCAGCCAGCTGCCCTGGGTGAGCCTTTGTAACAGCCCTTCCCAGAGGGTCCTGCCAGAACCAGAAATTTATCCTGCCTGAGTGGATGTTTTGAGTTTGGAAAGTTATGGCTGTGGCCTGCTGCTCCTGGGGGCTGAGCCAGTGAGGGACCTGGGCGTGGGGAATTAACAATGTTTATGGAAGAGACATGCAGGTACTTGAGTCGGGTGAGAGGACAGTGCACCTCGTAACTCTCCCAGGTTCATTGCTGTCCGGAGCCGGGGGCCCTCTCCTCTCTGCCTTCGGGGGCTGGACGTCAAGTTCTGGCTGGGTCGCAAGGAGGATGAGTTCTCTAGCGCAGATGTCGGCACGCTTATCCAGAAAGTATTTGCTGAACGAACTGCTGAGTGAATGGTTGTCACAACTAATTTGTGAGCTCTTTGGGGGCAGGGAACACGTCATCCATCTTTGCAGAACTTGGCCCTGCTGCAGGGCGAGGCCTAGAGCAGGAGCCCCTTCTTTCTTGCCCTGACACCCCACTGCTCGGGTCACCCAGATGCAAAGTCCCACTTTCCTCCACGACACCGTGCCTCCCCCCCGACCCCAGGGCCTTGCCCTCCACCCGGGTGGCCTATAGCTCCAACATCTCTTCTTCCCTCTCCTCACACCTCCAGACCCTCATTAGCTGTCAGCTGGACCACCCCGAGACAGGTGCTTCTGCCTCAGGCCTAGAAAGCTACAAGGATACCAGTGACAATGGGGACTTTTGTCTGGTTCCTGATCTATCCCAAGTGCCAACAGCAGTGCCTGACACCTAATGGTCACTCGATGAATATGGAATGAAAACTCTTTCCCCCAATACTTTCACTTATACTCTACAAATAAAGTGCGCTTATCGTAGAGTTTGCCCCCAAATTACATGACCTGTATCCTGAATTTGGTATTTATCATTTTCATAATATTATGTATGTATAATATTTCTATGTCTATGTCATAACCATCTATTATAACAACAATAGCATAATTTTGCATTTTTCAAATTTCATTTGAATGGCATCACATATATGTATGTATATATCACCTTCCAAATTTAAAGAACTGAACCTTGTGTGATTATCCATGTTGATAAGAGCATGGAGAAAGTCTATGGATTAGTGCATGTTAGACTGTGTATTTAAACTATATACTCTATTATATGCATGGTCATAATTTATTTATAAATACTCCTGTTGGTGGATGAATAGTTTGCTTCTATTTATTTTCCAGCGAAATCTAAGAAGACTCCCTGGGCTCTGTTTCCCTTCTCAACTATTTTCTGATCTTGATAATAAGAGCCCAGAGCTCTGAGGGGAGGCAGAAATCTCCCCGGCAGGTAAGAGGAGAGGAGAGACGCTGAATACTTGTCTGTAAATATCTTTTCCTCTTACACTTCAGCAATGCTTCCTGGGTGCCTTCCTGACTGTGTGCCGGGCCTCTGCTAGGCACTCAGTATGCCATCCTGCGCTAAATAGACTGGACTCTGCCCTCGTGAAGCTTACCGGCCAGTGGGAGAGTGGCGTGGAGAAAGGGCCATAACTGATGATGCTCCAAAGAGATTAGGAAATAATCAAGATTGGAAAAGTGTTCTTCATTTCAGGGCCAACAGCACTACCTCGCGCCACTAACGCGTTCCTCCTGAAGACCTCCCTCCATACTGACCTCAGGCTGGGACATCGGTAATTACACAGCACTAATAGAGTCTTGGGCAATAGGGTTGATGCCCAGGGAGGAGAGGTGGAGCTCAGATGTGAAGGAGGATTTAAGGGCGGAGCGAATCCTCGGGGACTGGCTGGGACTGAACACTGAGCAGGAGGACAGAGTACAGTTGTGCCTTGGTATCCGCAGGGGACTGGTTCCAGGATCCCCATGGATACCAAAATCCAAGGATGCTCAGGGCCTTATATAAAATGGCAGTTGGTTGAATCCGTGGATGCGGAACCTGCAGACACAGAGGCCGAATGCATGTAGGACCAGACAAGGACGAGTGCAGGAACTAGAGAATGAGACCCTCAGAGCCTCAGAGATGCCTGAGGCCGTCAGATCCCGACACTAGGCGCTTAGGTAGCAGGTCCAGCTGAATTTGTGGGAAGGGACAGTCTTCTTCCATAAATCATCTTTACGGTGTGGTCCCACCTTCGACAGGGAGGCCTTTCCCACTGGCTTCAAGAGAACCATTCTCTGAATCCGCTATCCGAGAGGCTAAATGTAGACACATTCTCTTATCATGATAATAATAAAAACTAACCATGTGCCAGGCCTGTTCGAAATGCTTTATTTCTGTTAATTCATTTAATCTCCATAATAACCTGAGGGGCTGGTGCAGCTGAGGAAACAAGGCACTGAGAGGTGATGTAACTTGCCCGAGTTTACACAGCAAGGACATAGAAGAGCTAGGATTTGAACTCGATCTCCTAATGCTTGGATCTCTGAGGGGCAGTGTGGTTGAATGGCTTAGGACATGGTGTTTAGAGTCAGATTGCAAACCCTAGCTGTAAAACACACATCTATTCAATGACCCGGCAGTTCCATTCCCAAGTGAAATGAAATCACATGTATAAACAAATACTTCTACAAGAATATTCATATCAGCCTTTTTCAAAAAAGCCCCAAACTGGAAACAACTTGAACATCGATAAATAAGAGAATGAAAAAAACATACTATATTTACATAATATATTCATGTGATCAATTACTAGTGTATTCATAGTACATTCAGCAATAAAAAATGACTGAACTACTTGTAGACCAAATAACATGACTGAATCTTAAACATTTTATGCTAAGTAAGGGAACAAAGAGAGTCACAAAAAAGTACTTTTGGATTTTTATAAAATCCAAATAAAGGAAAAAAAAATCTATAGTGAATGATGTCAGATAGTAGGTGCTGATGGTGGTAGACATATTCTGTATCTTGGTTTGGGTGGTAGTTACAAGAGTGTGTACAATTGTCGGAACATATCAAACTGAATACTTAAGATATGTAACGTTTATTGTGTGCTAATTATTCTTTAATAGGAAATAAAATCTTGGCTTTTCTACTCACTGGCTGTCTCCCGGTTTTTGAGTTACTTTGCCTCCTAAGCTTGAGTTGTCTCATTTATAAAATGAAGAACACAGAGCTTTTCCAATTCTTACAGGTTCTTATTTTATAAATCTTCTTAATTATTTAAAAGAAACAATAGGGGAACATTTAACTGATCTTGGGATGCGGAGAGGTTTCAAAGCATAAAGCCACTGGGATTCATCACAGAGGAAACTGTTACGTTTAACTACATAAGACAAACAAGAAACCCAAAACTGTCTGTATTTTTTAAAATCCCTCTATAATAAAAATTAAAAGTGAAATGAAAAAAATGGCAAAAATATTTGCAATAAAATTGACAAAGAATAACAGCCTTAATTACATCAAGTCAATAAAAGATACTAATACCCCAATTGGAAAATGACCAAAGAAAATAAACAAGCAACTCATAGAAGAAATCCAAATGGCCAACAAACCTAAGAATTGGTCAATAGACCCATTAATCAAAGAAATATCAATCAAAATAATGAGATATCATTTCCTCCTATTAATATGAAAAACATTTAAAAATATTGACTTGTTTCTGCAATGCTTTTGCACTAACCCATACTTGCTGTTAGGGCTATAAATTGGTGCAACATTCCTGGAAACAATTTAGCAGTAAGAATTTTCGTAAAAATATTTATGTCATTTGTCAGAAGGATCCCACTTTCAAGTATCTCCTAAAAAAATAATCAAAATGTGATTAAAGACTTATGTCTAAGGATCTTCATCACAGTGCTATGTCCAATCATTAAAAATTATAAACAACCTGAATCTCTAAAAATATTATTCTGCAATAAATATGGTATTTTGAAAGAGTATTTAATGGCAATAAAATACTTATCGTAGGATGTCAAGAGAACAAAGCAGAGTAATAAAACACTTACACCATGTGATTCAATTTTTTTTTTAAATAGTTTGTATTGTTTATATCCACTGAGAAAAACCTAGAAATGAAGACACAAAAATGTTAGCGGTGGTGATCTTGGGGAGAGGAAGAGAGACCTTGGGTGACAATCGTTTTCCTCTTAAATTTCTCAATATCCAGACACACCTCACTTTATTGCTCTTCATAAATATTATGTTTTTTACAAAATGAAGTTCTGTGGCAACCCTGCCTTGGGGAAGTCTACCAGCACATTTACCCAACAGCATTTGCTTACTTTGTGTCTCTGTGTCACATTTTGGTAATTCTCACAGTATTTAAAAATTTTTCATTATTATTATATTTGTTTTGGTGATCTGTGACCAGTGATCTTTAACGTTACTATTGAATTACTTTGGGGTGCCACAAACCATGCCCATATAAGATGGCAAACTTCATTGATAAATGTTGTATGTGTTCTGACTTCTCCACCAGTGGGCTCTTCCCCCATCTCTCCGGCATCCCTATTTCCTGAGGTACAACAGCATTGCAATTAGGCCAGTTAATAACACTACACTGGCCTCTAAGTGTTCAAGTGAAAGGAAGAGCCACACATCACTTGTGTCATATCAAACACTAGAAATGGTTAACTTAGTGAGGAAGGCATGATGAAAACCAAGATAGGCTGAAAGCTGTGCCTCTTGCACCAAACAGTAGGCCAAGTTGTGACTGCCAAGGAATGGTTCTTGAAGGAAATTAAAAGTACTACTCCAGTGAACACACGAACGATAAGAAAGGGAAACAGCCTTATTGCTGATATGGAGAAGGTTGCAGCGGTCTGGATAGAAGATCAAACCACCCACAGCCTTCCCCTAAGCCAAAGCCTCATCCAGAGCAAGGCCCCAATTCTCTTCAATTCTGTGAATGCTGAGAGAGATGAGGAAGCTGCAGAAGAAAAGTATGAAGCCAGCAGAGGGTGGTTCTTGAGGTTAAATGACAGAAAGATTTAACTGACCTATTTCATAGGGTGGTCATTCTTCAGGTCAAATTAAGCACAAAATGTTTTTAAATGAAAGTATTTGTAAGCTATTAATTGGTCATAAACTTATAGCTTAGAGGCCTATCAGTTTTTCTAGTTGCTTTGAAAGAGAAACCTTACAGTCTCACTTGTTGAACGTAATGAAGGTCTATTTCTCATTCACGCAGAGTCCTATGTGTGGGGACTGGCTCTGCTCCGTGCGAGCTTTCAGGAACATGCGCTGATGGGAGCTCTGTACACGTGGTTCCCAGGGCTGCCCTGGGTGACAACGCCCTGCCAGGATATAGCAGAAGAGAGTATGGAAGAGGCACGTTCATTTCTTGTCCATTTTAGTCTGAAAGACATCCAGTTATTTCCACTCATCATCCCATTGGCGAGAGCTAATGACAAAGGGGTCTGGGAGATGTAGTCCTGCCCACGGAGCTGCTTTTCCAGCAGAGTCTAGAGTGCAGATCTTTGGCATATTTAACATCTCTGCCAAGGAGTCCCTCTGGTCCTTCTTTTATTTAAAGATGCAAACTAAGCCAGGAAAGGTGTCACCTACTCAAGGTCACAAACTTCGCTCAGAACAGTGTAAGATCTTGAGTGAGGTCTCTAACTCACGCCAAGTGTTGCTATTGTTATTGTCTCTTTGTCATTATTTTTCAGAGGTAACTCATGGGATGAACCCTTTTCTGTTCACTTGCACTGGAGAGCTCTGCCTGGGGTGACTCTTTGCTCTGGATTTTCTGTACCATTGTCCAAGCTTTGCTGGCTTAACCAGCTGAATCGGGGGTTAACAATGGACCTGTCCTGGGATCCGTCCCGACTGTCACTTTGACGGAGAGCCCTCTACACCTTCCTCTCTGACTGTGTGCAGTTCTATTTTCATGCTGTTTCAGAAAGGCAGCCTCTTCCCAGGTTCAGCCGCAGGCAGAACGCTGCAGGAGGGCTTCTGCTCCCCATGGGGGGGAATCCACCCGCTCCTCCCCCACCTTCCTCCCGTGCTTTCTGCTTTCCTTGCTTTCAGGGCTCTGCTGGGGACTGCCATGATCCCACTGACGAGGATCACTCGGAAGCTTTTTGTGGCTCACCCATCCTCACGTCCTCTCTCCCCACAGGCTTTTCCGAGGGAAACTTGACGACGCGACAACTCCCCCTCCTGGGAGAGCTGGCCAGCGTGTCAGGTTTCTTTGCCTTTGTCTGGAATAATCTCAGTGCAGGACAGCAATGCTGGCCCACTCCTCTGATGAGCAGCTTTGATTACCTCTCAGTCATAACATATGGGAAAACAACTGAAAGGGTAGCTAATAGACACAATTTTTGGATACCTTACACATTTATAAAAAGATGTCCACAGGGGTAAACATTAACAAGTGGGTCTTGGGGGTGAACACAGGTGTGAATCATAACCGTCTCAACACTGAGCACTCAGTGGCCGCCGTGTTGCGCAGGCTTGACACAGCTGGCAGACCAATGGCTAAGACTACAGCTTCTCCGTGCCTTTTAAGGTTGGCAGGTCAAGGTCTGGGACAGCATTGTGTCAGCAGGCTTCAATCAGAGAAGCAGCACCGCTAGGATTGTGTCCATATTTTCTCCAGAAACATCTTTGCCACAAGCAGCTTTGTTGCACAACTAATTGGCTGTAAAGTAATTTTGCCGTAAAAGACAAGACAACTGATTGACAGTTGGGGTTCATTTCTCCATGGATACAATACTCCCTTCTTCTCTTATATACATCTCAGGCCCCGTAATGATCTCTACAGTGATGTAGTTATGGTGATCTTAAAAGAGTGGATGGGGCTTCCCTGGTGGCGCAGTGGTTGAGAATCTGCCTGCCAATGCAGGGGACACGGGTTCGAGCCCTGGTCTGGGAAGATCCCACATGCCACGGAGCAACTGGGCCCGTGAGCCACAACTACTGAGCCTGAGCGTCTGGAGCCTGTGCTCCGCAACAAGAGAGGCCGCGATAGTGAGAAGCCCGCGCACCGCGATGAAGAGTGGCCCCGGCTTGCCACAACTGGAGAAAGCCCTCGCACAGAAACGAAGACCCAACACAGCCATAAATAAATTTTAAAAAAGAGTGGATGAAAACAACCACATTTATTGACTTGATAGAACACACGATGATAAGAAAACTTAGTGGAAGTGTAAAATAAGAGTGTGCAGAGCTGGATTGCATATCCTACTAGAAAATGATAACATACTAGTTTGCAAATCCTTCCATGAGCACAGCCATCCCTCCCGCCCCTCGGGGCCACAAGTCTTTATAAGAGGCGGCAATTCACAAGAGTCTTTGAGAGCATTAATGATAGATTCATTGGCTGATTTAAATACACCAGCTTGTCCTCTCTTGCCATCTTTAGCAAATTTATCAATGTCAGCGGTATTAGAAGTTGGAGGCAGAAGAAGAATCAAGCCCCTCCCTCTCCCCCCAAAAGATATGGTTATGTGATTTCTGATGAACATAAGTTTCTTGAAAATGGTGACTTTTTTTGCTATTTGGTAGTAGAGAACATGATGTAGATGGAATTTGGGAATTTGGCACAGAATCTGGCTTAGATGATTTGGTGAAATATAAGGGACTGGGCAGATGATGGAATATTTCAATGTAGCCCAGATACGTTCTAGCAGTTACATACATTGATGGGAAATAGCTGCATCCCTAGTTTTACTTCCGGGGAAATCTGGAAAGACTTACAGCAGATTATATGTATATAGTAGAGAACTTATGTCCATTAGATCCTGAATCCTTATTGATCGACTTTGAGAAGGGAAGTCTCATCACTTTCCTTAAGATATACCTGAATATGGGACTTCCCTCGTGGTCCAGTGCCTAAGACTCCACGGTCCCAGTGGAGGGGGCCTGGGTTCATCCCTGGTCGGGGAACTAGATCCCACATGCCGCAACGAAGAGTTCGCATGTTCTAACTAAAGTTCCCGCATACCGCAAGTAAAAAAAAAAAGTTCCCGCATGCCGCAGTGAAAATTGCATGTGTCACAACTAAGACCTGGCGCAGTAAAAAAATAAAATAAAAAAGATACACCTGAATACAATGATAATGAGCTGTTTTGCCACCCGGCATGAGGGATTTTAGTTCCCTGACCAGGGATCTAACCCATGTCCCCTGCAGTGGAAGCTCGGAGTCCCAACCACTGGACCGCCAGGGAATTCCCCAGCTGTTTGTTTTATATGGCAAAAAACATTTCTACAAAGTCATTGACATTGGACGAAAGTTGCTCTGTCAAACAGATGCTGAATTTAACGTGAAAATTAAATGCTTTGCAGTGTTAGCATTTCTTCCGGTTAGTGACATTACTGATGGCTTTATCCAGCTGACAGGTGGCAAAGAGTTGGTTTCTTATTTTGAAGCACACGACATTGGAAGAGAAAGAGGATGAGGGTCTCCCAGGCACAGAGTTGAACGCACATTTTCCATAGAACTTTGGAACGTCTATCAGCAGCCGTGTGACAATATGCCAAGAACACACAATAGTGTAGAAGCTTCTGCGATGAGACACAGAATGCAGTTACAAATATACATTCTAGGATTTGGAAACTGATATCTGTCTTAATAAAGAGGGATATTTTACTGCAACAGGAAAAATGGAATGCCATACTAGGAGGGAATTAACAAGCAAAAAAAAAAAAAAAAGTGTAGTACTATGAATGAAGGAAAGATTTGGAAGACAAGTGCTGAGATACAATCCACAAGTTAAAATCAGTTATTTGTGCAGTATTGCCATGAACCCAGAGACATTTTAAATGTATTCAATTTTTTTTCCGTATTTTCATTTTTCACCATAAAATCTTTAAAAGTTTTTGTCATTAACTTTTCCTGATTCACTATGTCCTTTTTAATGTCCATCTTTTATCTTATTTTTATTATTTTATCTTCTATGGGAAAATTGTCTTATGGCCAATTAATCGTGCTGAGAAACTGCTTATGGCAAAGATTCTTACAGTGAAATACCTAGAACCCACTAGGATTTATTTATTTATTTATTTATTTTTATAAGTTTATTTATTTGTTTTTATTTTTGGCTGCGTTGGGTCTTCGTTGCTGCACGTGGGCTTTCTCTAGTTGTGGCGAACAGGGGCTACTCTTAGTTGCGGTGCGCGGCTTCTCATTGCAGTGGCTTCTCTTGTTGCGGAGCACAGGCTCTAGGCTCTAGGCTCACAGGTTTCAGTAGTTGTGGCACGTGGGCTCAGTAGTTGTGGCACGTGGACTCTAGAGCTCAGGCTTAGTAGTTGTGGTGCACGGGCTTAGTTGCTCCACGGTATGTGGGATCTTCCTGGACCAGGGCTCGAACCCGTGTCCCCTGAGTTGGCAGGTGGATTCTTAACCACTGCACCACCAGGGAAGTCCCCCCACTAGGATTTATAATGAGGGGTTTATTGTGGGGATTTGACCTCCCGCAATTGTGGGAGTTGGTGAAAAGCTGTCAACAAAAAATTAATCAATCTAAGAAAGAAATGGAAAATTTTATTCGAGCCAGACTTGAGGGTTGTAACCCAGGAAGAGCATCTCAGAAACCTCTGAGAACTGTTCCACCCGTTAGAAGTCAAAACACAGTTTATATAAGTTTTTTGAGACACAGGGCTGTACATCAAATGACGTATTATTGACAGTTCACATAATCCAGATATCTAAGTGGCGTCCTGGTGGGTCATGTGACCCCTTACAAGATCAAGAAGGAATGTTATCTTTTATGGAGTTGTCTTGTTGATGCAGGGGGAGTGCTGCTTTTTATGGCTCAGCAGGTATTCCTGACAGTGGGGGAGGTTTGGTGATGCTTAATGCAGATATACAATGCACAGTGGGGGGAGAGAGGAGGCCAAAGGGCAGAGAAGAATTTTTGTCTAAATTTCTCTTGTCTTGCCATAAAAATATGACTTTTATTTCACAAAAGTTAAGAGGTTGTCGCTTCTTTGCCTGGTGCTGGAACCTGAACTCAGCAGGCAGGCAGTTGGGAAGAAAAGATGTACATAATACAGAAGAAGCAAGGAGAAACTGAAATTGACACAGATGATCTGGAAGCTATGAGAATGGACTAGAATCTGCGTTGACCTCTTGTCACCTCTAAGCCTCCAACCTTGATGATGGGTGTTGATGGGCAGGAGAAGCTGGCGGGAGCTGCCACAGAGCTAAGCACATCTGGCCCAGGAATTGAGCTGAAGAGAGACCTGGCCGGAGATGCAGCTGCTGCGCCATCACCCAGGCGAGCCAGATGAGTGACAGTGTGTGTCTGCGGCAGTCGGGCCAGCAACCCTGCACCAACTTCCCCAGCATGAAAGGAATAAGGCTCCAGCTTCACTTCTGCCTTCCAGATCTCAGGGGAAATGTGTTTTGTGGCCAGTGCTAACCCAGAACTTCTGGGAAACAAAGTTTCATTTAGCTAAGTTGACTTGAAACAAATTTACCACAATACACCCTTAGAAACTTCTTATCCACATGTATCACTTTTAACTATTTCCTAACAAAGACAATAGCAAAACCATGATTTCACCGAATATGATACAACTATCCTCCACACAACTGAAAACGTGCTAACCCTCTCCCGAAAAGAAGAAACAAAATCCCTTTATCCATCTGTGGGTGAGGTTTATTCCACTTCTGGCTGAGTTACACTCCCTTTTTAACACATTTTTGACCGGAGACATATTACGGCCACAGGTATTAGTTTCTGCAAAAATCCCCTGGTCAATAACGTGTTAATATCTCTGACTTAAACACTGAGGTATAAGGTAAACTACTGTTAACACAGCTTAGATGGTAGAGAATTGGAAGAGAGTAAGAAAGAAAAGAATTGGTTAATATATACACAAATATATTCTTATCAAAATAAGAAAAAGTATTCATAACTATTCCAATTCTCATTCTGCAATTGTGTGCATGGTTACAGCTATGATTCATACATCTCTTCTTTTATTTCTCAGAACATATTTATTCCTTTTGTTCTTAGCAAGCACCTTGGCTGGTCATGGTTCCCTACCTAGTGGGGTGAGCCAGACCTTCATTCCTGAAGGGTCTGGGCCATTAGCAGTACTGTCTGTAGTTTTCCATCAATTTATTCTCTTATAATGATAATCCCATTACATTAATTTAATCACAGGGCATGGGAGTACTTAAGGCAGCCTAGAATTGGTTCAATTGTGTATTCCAAAAAAAATATGTTGAATTCCTAACCCCCAGTCCCTGTGAATGTGACTTCATGTAGAAATAGAATCTTTCCAGACAACATCAACTTGAGATGAGGTCATTAGGATGGGCCCTAATCCACCATGACTGCTGTCCTTATAAGAAGAGGGAAACTTGGACTCAGACACACACACACACACAGAGGAGAACACCTTGTGAAGATGCAGATGCAGAGGGAAGATGGCAATGTGATGATGGAGGTAGAGGTTGGAGTAATGCTCCACAAGTCAAAGAACACCTGGGGCTGCCAGAGCTGGAAGAGGCAAGGAAGGATCATCCCTTAGAGGCTTCAGTGGCTGTTTTAAGGGCCACTCAGTTTGTGGCCCTCTGTTATGGCAGCCCTAGAAACTAGTACAGGTACATAGAAAAAAGCATTTACCAAGTCAATAGCTACGTACAGATTCTCTAGGATATATTGATTTCCTTTGTCCATTAAAAAACACCAGGAACAGTGGCTGTAATTGGAGTGACCATCTAATCAAGTGTATGATAATCCACTGTCATTTTCCAAGATCCATCTTTCTTCTGTACAGGTTAAGTAGGTGAGTTGAAAGGGAGTGCAGTAGGAATCACCACCCTTAAATCTTTCAATTTCTTGGTTGTGGTATTAATCTCTTTGGTTTCTTTAGAGATTGGTATTGCCTTTTGGTTAGTAGATAGAGGCGATCGTGGTGACTTCCGTTCAGCTTTTCCTACCATGATAGCCCTCACTCCATGGGATTCGGCCAGTTGCTGAGTGTATATATTCCACTTATACGTTCCCAGACTGGGGAAATAGCCACAGAGTGGGTTTGGGGTGTGAGGACCTCTCATGAGATGGACTTGAGCCAAAATTCCTTTGATTTTCTGATCACCGTAAGCCTCTACACTGACTAGTCTACTGCTGTGGAGTTTTGGGTGTCTAGGAATTACTGTCAGTTCAGAATCACCATCCAGTTATCTCTCCAAATTCTGATTATTTCCCTTTCATGAAGCTCAGTCTTCCTGGCAAATGTGCAGGTACCTTTGGAGGGGATGAGGAGGAAGATTCCCAGGGCAAAATTTGGGCTGTGTAGCAGGTGCTTCCTCAAGAAGACCTGGCCTCCCCTTCCTTCAAGGCTCTCTGGAACAGTGAACTGGCTTTAATAGGGAGTGAATTTAGTGTCCATGACTCTACTGTGCTTCTCAGATCTAGAGCTTCTCAGCTTGTATGGATCAAGACGTGAGTGGGCTCCCCATCCTGTCAGCCCTATGGACACCCAAGGCCTCTGCTGTCCATTACGGTCACCGTGCCAGTAACATCTCCCGACCATGTGCCTTGGAAATCTTGGCATTTCAGCCACCTGTAGTGTGAGTCACCTTTTGGTCCAGATTTCTGTCCACCAACCAGGAAAACTGTTAGAGAACTCTCAGCCTGTACAGCGAACACATTGAATCTGAAATCTCTGCTTAGTGGCCCATATCAATCAGTTTGGCTTGATCCAACTTAATTTTCCTTCCAATCTGATCCCACACCATTTGGAACCATTCCACATGTGTTTCCCAGGTTTTTATCAACATAAATTGGCAAAATCATGCAATTCTTTCATTGTACATCATGCTTCCTCACGAATCTCTCTTTGTACTTTATCCTCTGGAGCCTGGGGACTTGACTCTGGCCGTAAATCTGGAAGTGCTGAGAGAGGGTGAGGTAGAGCTGGGGAGGTATAATTCCTTATCAGGCAGGTGAAGTCACTGTCATTTCTTTGGCCAAGGGGAGACGACCCTCCTCATTCTTGGGTGAAAGTTCTGGAAAGGAGGTGTGGCTGAATTGAGGGGTTAGAATCTACCCAAGTTTCAGAGTCTCACTCCTTCAAAATCTAACTAACTAACTAACTAACTAACTAACTCTAACATGAGAAAGTCTATGAGGGAGACAATTCCATCTGTGCTACAATTTAACTACCCGCAGAGCTAGACTTTGGGTTTAGATTTTGTTTTTAGAAACTTCAATTCGGTGGCTATAGAAGATAGGTTATTTAGGACCATAATGGAAGCTTTCGAGTCCCTTGTATGAACCTTGAGCTGGAAATTTAAAGCCCTGATCTCATCATCCCCCACCCCCCATTTCTCCACTGCACTTAGAAACAATTAACCAGTTGCACTATATTTCTTACTTTCACTAAAAATTTTAGTGGCAGCAAAAACTTGGTTACTCAAAGACTTGCCCTCTCTAGACACTGGATTACAAGTGTCTGTAAGTGATAATTTAGAGAACTATTTTGCCACTGAGTACCACAGACTGCTCTTGCCCCTTTTGCCACTGGAGACAGGACCACTAATGCCTTTAAATCTAGACCAGATAGCCAATTCTTGAAAGCCTAATTCAGAGAACACTTTCTTGAGATCTGTGCCTCTGGAACCTTCTAGTACCAAATTATTTTTTTCTTTGAACTTTTGAATTTTATTTTATTTATTTTTTTATACAGCAGGTTCTTATTAGTCATCCATTTTATACACTTCAGCGTATACATGTCAATCCTAATCTCCCAATTCATCACACCACCACCCCCACGTATGGGCCCCCCCTTGGTGTCCATACGTTTGTTCTCTACATGTGTCTCAATTTATGCCCTGCAAACTGGTTCATCTGTACCATTTTTCTAGGTTCCACATATATGTGTTAATATACGATATTTGTTTTTCTCTTTCTGACTTACTTCACCTTGTATGACAGTCTCTAGATCCATCTATGCCTCTACAAATGACCCAATTTCGTTCCTTTTTATGGCCGAGTAATATTCCATTGTATATATGTACCACATCTTCTTTATCCATTAGTCTGTTGATGGGCATTTAGGTTGCTTCCATGACCTGGCTATTGTAAATAGTGCTGCAATGAACATTGGGGTGTGTGTGTCTTTTTGAATTATGGTTTTCTCAAGGTATATGCCCAGTAGTGGGATTGCTGGGTCATATGGTAATTTTATTTTTAGTTTTTTAAGGAACCTCCATACTGTTCTCCATAGTGGCTGTATCAATTTACATTCTCACCAACAGTGCAAGAGGGTTCCCTTTTCTCCACACCCTCTCCAGCATTTGTTGTTTATAGATTTTTGGATGATACCCATTCTAACTGGTGTGAGGTGATACCTCATTGTAGTTTTGATTTGCATTTCTCTAATAATTAGTGATGTTGAGCATCTTTTCATGAGCTTCTTGGACATCTGTATGTCTTCTTTGGAGAAATGTCTATGGGTTGTTTGTTTCTTTAATATTGAGCTGCATGAGCTGTTTATATATTTTGGAGCTTAATCCTTTGTCCATTGATTCATTTGCAAATATTTTCTCCCATTCTGAGGGTTGTCTTTTCGTCTTGTTTATGGTTTCCTTTGCTGTGCAAAAGCTTTGAAGTTTCATTAGGTCCCATTTGTTTATTTTTGTTTTTATTTCCATTACTCTAGGAGGTGGATCAAAAAAGATCATGCTGTAATTTATGTCAAAGAGTGTTCTTCCTATGTTTTCCTCTAAGAGTTTTATAGTGTCCGGTCTTACATTTAGGTCTCTAATCCATTTTGAGTTTATTTTTGTGTATGGTGTTAGGGAGTGTTCTAATTTCATTCTTTTACATGTAGCTGTCAAGTTTTCCCAGCACCACTTATTGAAGAGACTGTCTTTTCTCCATTGTATATCCTTGCCTCCTTTGTCACAGATTAGTTGACCATAGGTGCGTGGGTTTATCTCTGGGCTTTCTATCTTGTTCCATTGATCTATATTTATGTTTTTGTGCCAGTACCATACTGTCTTGATTACTGTGGCTTTGTAGTATAGTCTGAAGTCAGGGAGTCTGATTCCTCCAGCTCCATTTTTTCCCCTCAAGACTGCTTTGACTATTTGGGGTCTTTTGTGTCTCCATACAAATTTTAAGATTTTTTGTTCTAGTTCTGTAAAAAATGCCATTGATAATTTGATAGGGATTGCATTGAATCTGTAGATTGCCTTGGGTAGTATAGTCATTTTCACAATATTGATTCTTCCAATCCAAGAACATGGTATATCTCTCCATCTGTTGGTATCACCTTTAATTTCTTTCATCAGTGTCTTATAGTTTTCTGCATACAGGTCTTTGGTCTCCCTAGGTAGGTTTATTCCTAGGTATTTTACTCTTTTTGTTGCAATGGTAAATGAGAGTGTTTCCTTAATTTCTCTTTCAGATTTTTCATCATTAGTGTATAGGAATGCAAGAGATTTCTGTGCATTAATTTTGTATCCTGCAACTTGACCAAATTCAGTGATTAGCTCTAGTAGTTTTCTGGTGACATCTTTAGGATTCTCTCTATATAGTATCATGTCATCTGCAAACAGTGACAGTTTTACTTCTTCTTTTCCAATTTGTATTCCTTTTATTTCTTTTTCTTCTCTGATTGCAGTGGCTAGGACTTCCAAAACTATGTTGAATAATAGTGGTGAGAGTGGACATCCTTGTCTTATTCTTGATCTTAGAGGAAATGCTTTCAGTTTTTCACCATTGAGAATGATGTTTGCTGGGGGTTTGTCGTATATGGCCTTTATTATGTTGAGGTGGGTTCCCTCTGTGCCCACTTTCTGGAGAGTTTTTATCATAAATGGGTGTTGAATTTTGTCAAAAGCTTTTTATGCCTCTATTGAGATGATCATATGATTTTTATTCTTCAATTTGCTAATATGGTGTATCACATTGATTGATTTGCGTATATTGAAGAATCCTTGCATCCCTGGGATAAATCCCACTTGATCATTGTGTATGATCCTTTTAATGTGTTGTTGGATTCTGTTTGCTAGTATTTTGTTGAGGATTTTTGCATCTATATTCATCAGTGATATTGGTCTGTAATTTTCTTTTTTTGTATTATCTTTGTCTGGTTTTGGTATCAGGGTGATGGTGGCCTCATAGAACGAATTTGGGAATGTTCCTTCCTCTGCAATTTTTGGGAAGAGTTTGAGAAGGATAGGTGTTAGCTCTTCTCTAAACGTTTGATAGAATTCACCTGTGAAGCCATCTGCTCCTGGACTTTTGTTTGTTGGAAGATTTTTAAACACAGTTTCAATTTCATTACTTGTGATTGGTCTCTTCATATTTTCTATTTCTTCCTGGTTCAGTCTTGGAAGGTTATACCTTTCTAAGAATTTGTCTATTTCTTCCAGGTTGTCCATTTTATTGACATAGAGTTGCTTGTAGTAGTCTCTTAGGATGCTTTGTATTTCTGCGGTGTCTGTTGTAACGTCTCCTTTTCCATTTCTAATTTTATTGATTTGAGTCCTCTCCCTCTTTTTCTTGATGAGTCTGGCTAATAGTTTATCAATTTTGTTTATCTTCTCAAAGAACCAGCTTTTAGTTTTACTGATATTTGCTATTGTTTTCTTTGTTTCTATTTCATATATTTCTGCTCTGTTCTTTATGATTTCTTTCCTTCTGCTAACTTTGGATTTTGTTTGTTCTTCTTTCTCTAGTTTCTTTAGGTGTAAGGTTAGATTGTTTATTTGAGATTTTTCTTGTTTCTTGAGGTAGGCTTGTATAGCTATAAACTTCCCTCTTAGAACTGCTTTTGCTGCATCCCATAGGTTTTGGATCATCGTGTTTTCATTTTCATTTGTCTCTAGGTATTTTTTGACTTCCTCTTTGATTTCTTCAGTGATCTCTTGGCTATTTAGTAACGTATTGTTTAGCCTCCATGTGTTTGTGTTTTTTCCTTTTTTTCCCCTGTAATTGATTTCTAATCTCACAGTGTTGTGGTCAGAAAAGATGCTTGATATGATTTCAATTTTCTTAAATTTACTGAGGTTTGATTTGTGACCCAAGATGTGATCTATCCTGGAGAAAGTTCCGTGCACACTTGAGAAGAAAGTGTAATCTGCTGTTTTTGGATGGAATGTCCTGTAAATATCAATTAAATCTACCTGGTCTATTGTGTCATTTAAAGCTTGTGTTTCCTTATTAATTTTCTGTTTGGATCATCTGTCCATTGGTGTAAGTGAGGTGTTAAAGTCCCCCACTATTATTGTGTTACTGTCGATTTCCCTTTTTATAGCTGTTAGCAGTTGCCTTATGTATTGAGGCGATCCTATGTTGGGTGCACATATGTTTATAATTGTTATATCTTCTTCTTAGATTGATCCCTTGATCATTATGTAGTGTCCTTCCTTGTATCTTGTAACATTCCTTATTTTAAAGTCTACTTTATCTGATGTGAGTATTGCTACTGCAGCTTTCTTTTGATTTCCATTTGCATGGAATATCTTTTTCCATCCCCTCACTTTCAGTCTGAATGTGTCCCTAGGTCTGAAGTGGGTCTCTTGTAGACAGCATATATATGGGTCTTGTTTTTGTATCCATTCAGCAAGCCTGTGTCTTTTGGTTGGAGCATTTAATCCATTCACGTTTAAGGTGATTATCAATACATGTGTTCCTATTACCATATTCTTAATTGTTATGGGTTTGTTTTTGTAGGTCCTTTTCTTCTCTTGTGTTTCCCGCTTAGAGAAGTTCCTTTAGCATTTGTTGTAAAGCTGGTTTGGTGGTGCTGAATTCTCTTAGCTTTTGCTTGTCTGTAAAGCTTTTGATTTCTCCATCGAATCTGAATGAGATCCTTGCTGGCTAGAGTAATCTTGGTTGTAGGTTCTTCCCTTTCATCACTTTAAGTATATCATGCCACTCCCTTCTGGCTTGTAGAGTTCCTGCTGAGAAATCAGCTGTTAACCTTATGGGAGTTCCCTTGTATGTTATTTGTCATTTTTCCCTTGCTGCTTTCAATAATTTTTCTTTGTCTTTAATTTTTGCCAATTTGATTACTATGTGTCTCGGCATGTTTCTCCTTGGGTTTATACTGTACAGGACTCTCTGCACTTCCTGGACTTGGGTGGCTATTTCTTTTCCTATGTGAGGGAAGTTTTCGACTATAATCTCTTCAAATATTATCTCGGGTCCTTTCTCTCTCTCTTCTCCTCCTGGGACCCCTATAATGCGAATGTTGTTGCGTTTAATGTTGTCCCAGAGGTCTCTTAGGCTGTCTTCATTTCTTTTCATCATTTTTTCTTTATTCTGTTCCGCAGCAGTGAATTCCACCATTCTGTCTTCCAGGTTACTTATTCGTTCTTCTGCCTCAGTTATTCTGCTATTGATTCCTTCTAGTGTATTTTTCATTTCAGTTATTGTATTGTTCATCTCTGTTTGTTTGTTCTTTAATTCTTCTAGGTCTTTGTTAAACATTTCTTGCATCCTCTTGATCTTTGCCTACATTCTTTTTCCGAGGTCCTGGATCATCTTCACTATCATTATTCTGAATTCTTTTTCTGGAAGGTTGCCTATCTCCACTTCATTTAGTTGTTTTTCTGGGGTTTTATCTTGTTCCTTCATCTGGTACATAGCCCTCTGCCTTTTCATCTTGCCTATCTTTCTGTGAATGTGGTTTTTGTTCCACAGGCTGCAGGATTGTAGTTCTTCTTGCTTCTGCTGTCTGCCCTCTGGTGGATGAGGCTATCTAAGAGGCTTGTGCAAGTTTCCTGATGGGAGGGACTTGTGGTAGGTAGAGCTGGCTGTTGCTCTGGTGGGCAGAGCTCAGTAAAACTTTAATCTGCTTGACTGCTGATGGGTGGGGCTGGGTTCCCTCCCTGTTGGTTTTTTTGGCCTGAGGCAACCCAACACTGGAGTCTACCTGGGCTCTTTGGTGGGGCTAATGGCGGACTCTTGGAGGGCTCATGCCAAGGAACACTTCCCAGAACTTCTACTGCCAGTGTCCTTGTCCTCACGCTGAGACACAGCTGCCCCCTGCCTCTGCAGGGGACCCTCCAAAACTAGCAGGTAGGTCTGGTTCTGTCTCCTATGGGGTCACCGCTCCTTCCCCTGGGTCCCTATGCACACACTAGTTTTTGTGTGCCCTCCAAGAGTGGAGTCTCTGTTTCCCCCAGTCCTGTCGAAGTCTTGCAATCAAATCCCACTAGCCTTCAAAGTCTGATTCTCCAGGAATGTCTCTTCCCGTTGCCAGACCCCCAGGTTGGAAATCCTGACGTGGGGCTCAGAACCTTCACTCCAGTGAGTGGACTTCTGTGGTATAAGTGTTCTCCAGTTTGTGAGTCACCCATCCAGCAGTTATGGGATTTGATTTTATTGTGATTGCACCCCTCCTACCGTCTCATTGTGGCTTCTCCTTTGTCTTTGGATGTGGGGTATCTTTTTTGGTGAGTTCCAGTGTCTTCCTGTCGATGATTGTTCAGCTGTTAGTTGTGATTCCGGTGCTCTCGCAAGGGGGAGTGAGTGCACGTCCTTCTACTCCACTATCTTGAACCAAGCTCCCAGTACCAAATTTTGTATGAGACAAGGTTCAGTTAGAGAAGCCACAAGGAGTTCTACACAATAGGGGTTTATTGTGAGAATTAGCCTTAGGCCATTGTGGGTGTTCTATGAGAGGTTCTGGCTTTTGAAACTGGTGCTCGGTCATGACCAGCTGGGCGGCCAGTCTGTAAGGATGCTCATGAAGCGGAAGAAGCAAGGACAAGCAAGAACCTATACAGATGACCTAGAACACGCATTGGTCTCTCACCATCTGCACCTGGAACTTCGGTGATGGGTATTCTGCAGGAGCAACCGACTTCCTATGTCATGGTGCTAAAACCCACCTGGCCCATGCAATGAAGGTACCCAAGAGGGGATCTGGCAGCATCTGGAGTTGGCCTGGGCTTGGCTGCTTCCCCATGGCAATGGGGAAGGCTGCAGGCAATGACGGTGTGCGTGAGCAGATGCAGGCAGCACCTGGCATGCTGCCTTGACCTTCTGACTGTCAAAGGAATCTGGCTTCTGCTTTTCTTCGGTTTCCCGAAGCTGACACCGCACAAATCCATACAGTCCCAAAGCTTGGGAAAGTACTCTTCCCAAGGCTCCACTGTTCTTTTAAACGCTGACACCTTGAGAGACAAGGATGTTTCCATCCGTGTCTCTGAGAAAGAAAACACGTTGCTTTGCCCTGTGTGGATGCTGACGTCTGGGCATCAAGCAGTAGGACCCGTGTGAGTGGGAGCTTGGGGTTCAGGGTGGAGAGTAGTCACGTGCCTGTCTCCCTGCTTTATGTCTCCCCCCAGCCAAGGTCCTTGTCAAACTTTGTCTCAGATTCTGGACACCCAACCAAAAGACCACGAAATTTATCTCAACTTTGCAAAGTGCTTTCACACACACTTATTTTCTCCTTCGGTTCTCATAGCAACTTAGCCAAAAGATGTTCAACTCGTCTAAGTCATCTGCAAAAGAGGCAAGGTGGCCTGAGAGTCCTGAGTCAGGGCATCAGGATCATTTTTACCTTCAGTGAATCTTCTTGTTCAGGGCTAAGAGCCGTTATGCTGTTATGAATGATCTCCTGGGCATTGGATGGGAATTTGCAAAACCAGGAACAATCATGTTCATTATTTATCACTGCAGCTGCTGGGAAACCAATCCTGCTTTGACACAAATCCAGGAGGCCCTCAACCAGTGGCTGGGTCTCTCAAGCAGCTGTTTGAAACTACATACAGCAGTGAGGGGCTATCATAGTTTCAGAGGCACGTTTCGGGTGTAGAGGGCTGTGTGGGTTTCTGATACCCACTCCTCCAGTTGTGAGCTACTCTTCTATTCCTGACACTTGTCATAATGCCTGGAGATGATTATTATAATAATAAGTTTTGCCTGGTGAATGGGCCTATGCAGTTATAATGACATGCAAATATTTGTTGGAGACCTTAATAAAATAGACTTACATCCAATGTTGACATTAATTCAGGAGATGGTAACATTCTTAGGTCCTTTTGGACTCTGTACAACAAAACTATGTTCATATTCAATCAGATGATCCAGAGGAATACTGCGTTCTTGATCTCGTTATAATCAATCCTCCTCAAGGAACATCGTGGCTCCCCTCCATGAAGGAGTCGTTTTTGGTACTGGAAATGCTCATGCTGTCCTTGCACAGTGGGGGTGTGGGAAGAGGAGAGGGGAAGTGACCAAGGCTTTTGGACTTCTTCCTCTTCTGCCATGGCCTCTCTCAAGTCCATTCCTTTGCATTGCTAACATGCCAACAACTAAATCAATGTCCCGATCAAGCACGAAACTAAAATTGGCCTCCAAACCCCAGATCTTGGAGGAGGAAGGTAGTATTGACACAATTCATTCGTGTCCTCTTTTGAATTTAGAAAACTTTTTTCCCTGGTTAATTCATTTTGCAGCAGATGGACTCAGCTCTTTTCCATGGTCAACCCCTGCCCACTAGGTCAGCAGGATATCTTCAGTTGGACAATATTTTTTATAACTAATCCAGTACGTACTCTGGTTTCCTAAAGGCAGGGGTCTCTTCCTCTTGACATTGCCTATGCTTAATTTAGTGTGTAGCACATAGTAAGTGCCCAAAAGTATTTGTAGTTGAGGGTGATGAAGGACTTTACCCCAATCTGGTAAGAGGCTTCCAACCGAGTCATGGAATAATATGATACTTATTGGAACCTGCTGCAGAATCAACTTCTGAAAAATAGTAAGGGTTAAGGTATAAGTCTTCAGCCACATTTTTCCCCCTGTAAATAGTTTTCATCTTCTGTTGAAACCTATAAAATTCTGGAAAGGAGGATGGGTGACATATAAGAAATTAATAAGCAAGTATTTATTGAGTACGTATTATATCCTGGGTCCCACACGTGAGCTCATGCGAGTACTGAGAATAAGGCCGGATCTTTGTTCTCAAGGAACTCACGGTCCATTTGGGGAAGAAATTAACCTACAGAACAATAGTAAGAGGTTCTATAGGAGTGAATGGTGTGATTAAAATGTAAAGCGAGGAAGGAGGTTAGGGTGCATGGGAAAGGTTTCTAGGGAAGTTGAATGATGAACCAGGCCCTTGAATAGTAGGTAGGATTTACACGAGAAACATAAAGTGGTTGAGAGAGTGAAGCAGGGTTCCCTGAGCTGGCCGGTGCCAACAGTAGCTTATCACTTCAAAGAGAGAGATGACACAGGTCTGTGATGGTTGTGTCTGAGGAGTCCCCTCTCATTTCTGTATTTCCCCCAAACAACAGGCCCACTTTAGTCCAGGGCTCAGCGGGACCACAGCAGGCACATCTCATGACCCATCACTGTCCCTTGCAGAAGGTGGTCTTTCTGTCCTTAATGAGGGGTACTTCTGTGCTTAGGAGGTTTCTTTGCTCCATCCTGCTTGGCCAGTGTGTGTGACTAGCTTGTTGCTTTGATTGTCCAGTATGAGAGGACCCAAACACCCAGGTGACCTCTTCCCTGGGAGCCAGGCCCTGTTCACACGAATTCCAGATCCTGGCAGATGTCTGCCCTAAACCAGAGGGATCACCGGGCAGCACACCACGGCTCTTCACTTGTCCTGTGCACACCACTTCCCAAGACTCCAGCTGTGAGGCCAACCCCACCCTCCTGGGCTCTTTGGCCCATCCTTGCACAGGCCAAGTTCACCACGATTATGACTGCTCTAGATTACTGTGCATATATGGGCCAATCATTGTGCACTCTGTGATTTTACTTCCTCCTCTCTCTCCTTAGACATTGCAGGGAGGCACAAATTATTATCCCTTTGAAGTGGGTTAAATTGTGTCCCCCCAATATATATTCAAGCTCTAACCTCCGGTACCTGTGAACAGGACCTTATTTGGAAAACAGGGTCTTTGTAGATCTAATCAAATTAAGATGAGGTCATACTGGACTGGGGTGGGCCCTCCATCCAATGACTGGAGTCTTTATATGAGAAAGGAGAGAGACACTCAGATACAGAAACACATGTGGGAAGAAAGACCACCTGACAATGAAGGCAGAGACTGGATGATGCAGCTACAAGCCAAGGAATGCTGGCAGTGACCAGAAGCTGCTGGGAGAAGGGAGGATTCTTCCCCAGACCTTACAGAGGGAGCACGGCCCTTCTGAAAGCTTGATTTTGAACTTCTAGGCTCCAGAACTGTGAGAAAAAACATTTCTGGTGTTTAAGCTCCCAGTTTGTGGTATTGTGTCATGGCAGCCCAGGAAACTAATACGAGTGTTTTTCACAGGAATAAAAGTAAAGGCTCTGAGAGACTCAGTAACTTGCCCAAGGGCACACAGGTCTCAGTGGCAGAACTGGAAGCAAAGCCCACGTCTTGATCCAGAGCCTGGGCTTTCCTCTGCCCACAGCCTCTCGCCTGCACACAGCTGGCCTTCCCCCCTCCACTCCCTCCTGGATGCTTTTGGGAACTCAGTTCCCGACACGGGCACTTCTACAGCATCTTGAAACACATCCCTGTGGAGACTGCCTCACACATAAGATGTATCATTACATTGAAACAAAAGCAGAGTTAAAAATCCCGGGCCGTGTAAGCAAACACACATGTTTGAGGCTTCAGATGGGCCCTGCCAGCTGTTGTAATCGCACAACTGGTTCTTTGAGCCCTTGTACTATACTATAAAAATAACTCTAATTTGGAAAAGATGGAACCTTGTTTGTGGAAGTTCATAACTGATTCAACATGTAACAGAGAAGGCTATTTTAAAATTCTTGCCCCTTTCTTGGTGTCACTGGGATTTAGTTCAACACAAGAGAAATTAGGTCAGGGTTTGATTTTGGAGGTTGGGGTTGAAGCTGTGACTGATCTGGATAGGCGCCTAGGTTTCATTAATGCTCTGGGGTCCCTGGAGTGTATCCACTTAGATCTTGGAAGGGCCCGTCCAGCAAGAGCCAAGCTGCTGGCCTGACTTTATCACAGAAAGGATAGATGTTCCTTTCCCGGCTAACTAAGCAGCCCTCACGTGCCAGGTGGCAAAGGAACAGCAGCTGTGGCCTCTGAGCCCAGAGATTGAGGGTCTAAGAGAGGAGTCAGAATTCATTTCCTCAGCGCAAAGGAAGGCAGCCGAGCTCCAGGCTTGAGGTTAGAGCGGTTCAGGGGAGGGGGTGTCCCTGGAACTGGCAGCGGGAAGGGAGTCTTCCTGAAGGGAAGGTGGAGCCGGGCCTCGCGGGAGGGCAGAGATTGGAGAAGATACAGAAAGAAGGAGGGAGGAAAATCACACGAGATGACCCAGAACTGGGGACGCAGAAGGCACCTGGGATGCGGGACAGACAGCAAGAGGCTGGCTGGGTGCTGGCAGCTACTGGGTCCTCTCTGCTGCTTCGTGGGGAGCCTCGGGCAGCTTTGGGGAAGGAAGCAGAGAAGGAGCTGGGGATGCGGAAAGAGTCTGTAGACACGGGCAAGGCATGGCCTTCACTGAGGCTCTGGGGGAGACGCTGCTGGATGCATCTGGCTCCGTGGCTGTTTCTCTTGCACTTACTGAATTATTTTTTATTGACTTGCCTTGCTTTGTTTGGTTAAGTTCTTATATCCTCCAGTTATTAAAGCGAGACAGTGCAGCCAAAGGCCCCTGGTGGGGAGGTGGGCTTCTTGTGGGGAGGTGGGGGGCCTGCGATAGCCTCTGGTGTTCAGCCATCCTGGTTGTCAGGGGAGAGGGTAGTGTGTGTGTGTGTGTGTGTGTGTGTGTGTGTGTCTGTGTGTCTGTGTGTGTCTGTGTGGGATAGTCCTAAGCAGACACACTCACTAATCCTGTGCCTGTGTCTTCTGTGTCTGCAGGAGATCAGGAGCACATAAAGCCCTGAGATTATTTAGCAGACTTGAGCCCCTATGGCAGAAAACGAGGACAGGCTTTCCAACTCTGTGTTGATGGTGACATTGCCAGGACTCAAACCGGCAGCTGGGAGGCTGGCTGGCCTTCCTCTGACTCAAGCTTGCGCTTGCTGCCCTTTGCCTGGGTTGACTGGGGCCATGTGAGAAGTGAATCTTCTGCAAAGTAGGCGCTGAGAACCCCCAGAAAAACAGGGAGGGGCCCAGCAGACGCTGCTTCCTGAAGCTTCGAGGTCCGTGATCTCTGCCATCAGTGCCACCTTGTCACTTGTCACTTGCTCCTGTCACTTTGGGCTTGGCCCCCTTTCTCTCCCAGTCTTTGTTTTCCCTCGCGGTCCCCCTGAGAGGAGTCTGGTGGGAGCCCCTTGTGATACTTCCTGGCAATGCGGGGGTGGAGCTGGAAGGATGGGTCCCGGGGGCACACGGATTGGAGTCCCAGCTCTGGCTCTGCCACTCACTGTGCAACCTTACTCTCTCCGCCTCGGTTTCACCTGCTGGTAAGAGCATCTATGTCATGGCGGTGGTTTCGAAGCTTAACTAATGTATTTGGCACTCAGCGGGGGCTGTTCAGTCCCTACACTGGATTTCCCATTGCCTTTCCAGTTGGGGTGTCTTGGAGGGTGAGGCCCTGAGTCAGCTGAGCTCCCGGGACCGTCTAGACTTGGGGACCTGCCCAGCATCTCAGGGCACAAATATCTGAGCCAAATCTGACTGCTGAGACAAACAAAGAGACCACGTTCCTTTGCTCGGAATGTCTGTTGATTCGTGCTTCGCCTCCAAAGGGTAATTTTATCTTAAGTATTCGGTAGCTTCATTCAGGCACCCCCTAGCATCCTTGCAGCCCCTATGCTCGGGAGACAATGGAAGAGCGAGTTCTCCCCACCCACAGAAAGTGTTTATACTTTCCTTTCCATTTTATATTCTGCCCTCTCAGTCATCCTAAATGTTTATTTAACGATGCTCAAAGCCCTTTTAAGCTTCCTTGGTTTAATGTTTGCAAAACACCCTGTCACTTCCACTTCTACTGATAATTTCCTGCCTGCTGCAGAGCTGCTCCTGCTTACGCACCGTCTGGAAAGTCTTAATGGCGTGACTAAAGCCTCGGTCCCCGCAAGTGCGTGGGCAGCCCGCGAGGTCAGGATGCTCTCTGGGGCAGAGAAAAATGAAGAGGAACAGGGATGTCGGGAATTCATTTGGAATTCAGGGTTTTTTAAGATCGAGGGGCAAAATTTCAACTAGATTGTGTCAATTGTCAGAATCCCAGGCAGCACCTAGATGGCCCCCAGGCCCTTGGTTTGGCCCCAAGCCTGGCCCAGAGTTTCTCCATTGTGAGGAGGGAGGGGGGGGCGTGACCAGATGCCAGGTGGTGGTTCAGCGTGACTCCTGGCACGTAAGCTACAGAGTGTGGAAGAGAGAAGCTGGCTCTTTCTCAGGCCACAGGCTGAATGTTCAGCCAAACTCCATGCTCAGCTCATCTCTGGTGTCCTTTTTCTTCCTAGAGGCCATAGATGAATAGCTCTAAAAACATGGACTTCTGGCCACACGGCCACAGGAAGTTGGATGGTATTGCCATGTGTGGTTGTGCAGGTTCCGCACTGAGCAAATCTAGGCGGCTAAGTCACACCATAGTCTAAGTGAATGGCACTCTCTAGAGTTGTGCTTAGCTATCAACCCAGAAGCAAGCTGGGCCGTTCTGTGTCAAGGAACTGGAGCCAGACTGAAGGTGATGTGTGCAAGGCCAGAGCGAGAGGTTTTGAGTAGGATCCTCCTTATCACGCCAGCCCCATCCAAATCCCACCTCAGTGCAGCAATTACAGGTTGGAAAGCTGCTCAGAGGTGGGCAGTGGCCTAGGATCCTTGGCACTTGAGTCTGGAGTCCCTTCATTCACATGAATGAAGTTTTAAAAAATTCAAAGGGTTTCTCCCCTTCAAAGCTGACAGTCTAGTGGGAGTTATAAAACTACTCAGCACAGGCTACGTCAGGACTTGAAGTTCTTCCCATAAGGAAACCACACAGCAAGAACGAGTGTTTCAGGGAGGTCAGTGTCAGCTGGGGTGATTGGGGAACACTTGTTGGAAGACTTGGGTCTTCATACATGGCTTAGAGAATGGGGTAGTGTGGACGGGTGTGGGGTCCAAGGGAGCAGGGTTCACATGTGGAGCGATCGGGGGGAGCCAGAGGGAGGGGTGCGTGTGAGCATCGGCTTGGACTGAGGGATGAGCAGGGCTGAGGAGGCCGAGATCACATCCGTGCCAAGTGCGGGCAGACACACTGGGATGGTCAGGTGGGACCACATTTAAGCAGCTTTAGTCTGGGCGTGCAGTTTGGAATCCATGCTGTTGGGAAGCTATGGGAGGCTTCTGAGTGGGACAAACTTATGGAGCGAGAAGAGCCCTGTAGAGTGCCCCTCCCCCCCCGATCTTTTCCACCCAAGCCTGTTTCAGCTTGGGGACAGCTGGGGAGACCCTAGTGGGAAGACTTAGTAACATTCAGCCTAGGCCCCCAACTCTGCCCTTCCCCAAGCCAGGCTCCTTTCCCTCGGGGCCAGGGTAGAGCCATCCACAGGGACAGCAAGTTGCTGTCTTTCCTGGAGGCGTGGCCACGTCTCTGCTGTGTGAGCAGCACACAGCGGGCCAGAGAGGCCACATCCCCTCCCGCTGCCCCTCGTCGCCCATGGCTGGTTGCTTCCAAATGATGGGGGGATCCAGACATCTCCTGTGCTCTTCAGAGGCCTTTCCTGACCCCTATGGGGGTGGTGAACTCAGGGAGGAAGAATTCAGTGAGGCCAGGAGAGGAGCGCAGCTCAACAGGGGCTGCTGCCACATGGCCGTCCCTCTCCAGGGTGGCAGCGTCGATGGTGCATCCATAAGTCGTCACTTGGACCATGTTCAAGAAGATGTGTATGTGGGATGATGCTGTATGAGGGCCCTGCAGGCAGCAAGGGCACTTCAGCCCCAAAGACCTCAGCTGGTTTTAGGAGGAGGGTCTCCTTCCCAGTTAGCTTCGCTTCTAAGACCCATCATCCTCTCTCCTTTGGAGAACTTGCATCCCCTCTTGGCTGGGCTGAGGCTCCTCTGGAAATTAACTCACCCTTTGGCTTCTTTCTGCTTTGAGCCTCCCCGTCAAGCTCCTATTCCCAGTCTGAGAGCAAACTGATGATGGACGAGAGCCATGGGCACGTCCTGCTCCATTCAGCCTGTCGGTGTGCAAAGCTGTCTGCTCCCAATTACAGCTCTGAGGTTGAGCCGTGGATTGACAGGGAGGACTTCCCAGGCCTGGAAAACCCCACTGACCTGTAACTTCCCCAGAAAACCATCACTCATCTCCTTATCGGCCCCCGCAGAACCTCGGACGGTGACTGGCACCTGGTAGACCCAGGCCCTGCAAACTGAGAACAGAAAAGGTGTCTCCATCCCAGCAGTTCTCAGTTCTGACTTGTGAGGTTCCTTCTAAAACCAGTGAGAATATAACTCAGCCATAAAAAAAGAATGAAATCATGCCATTTGCAGCACCATGGATGGACCTAGAGATGATCCTACTAAGTGAAGTAAGCCAGACAAAGACAAATATCATATGTTATCGCTTATATGTGGAATCTAAAAAATAATACAAATGAACTTATTTACAAAACAGAAATAGACTCGCAGACATAGAGAACAAACTTCTGGTTACCAAAGGGGAAAGGGGGGTGGAGGGATAAATTAGGAGTTTGGGATTAACACACTACCATATATAAAATAGATAAACAACAAGGACCTACTGTATAGCACAGGGAATATACTCGATACTTTGCAATTACCTATAAGGGAAAAGAATCTGAAAAAGAATATATAGATACATACATGCATACATATATATATATAAACTGAATCGCTGTGCTATACACCTGAAACTAACACAACATTATAAATCAATAAAAAAATAAAACCAGTGAGGATTTGGTGCCACAGAAATGGGGAAGAAGTTCAGCAGCACTAACCCCATGGTTTCTTGTGACTTTGGCATGCAACAGGGACACTGGTGAAGCCAAGATGAAGTCCCATTTCAAATTTTAAAAAAGGCGATCCAGGATGTTGGAGCCCAATAAGACTGTCTGTCGGGCTGAGAGTGACTTGAGACTCGGGCTGTGGAAGGTTCTAGAAGTAAGAGACTTTTCTTGTCTCTTTGGGTTAGGAGGCCTCTAATCTTTTCTGTTCCTTGGAAAATGCTATTTGAAGTTCTCCCTTGGTGACCTTAAACCAAGATCCAAGATCTTAAACCACCAAGAGAGTGGGAGCAGTTAGCAATTCTTCCTCTTCTGTTTGAGAGACCTGAGTCATTGTATCAAGTCATGGACCTTCAGAGTTGGGGTGAATCTTAGATGGCTTCGTGTACACCCCCCGAACCTGAACCGAGGAAACCGGGGCCCAGGAGGTGGGGTGGTACATTCAAGGTCATGGAGCTAGTGGATGAAGAGCTGGACTTTGGAAGCTGATCTCCTGCCTTCCAGCCCACCAAACTGCCTTCCATTTTCTGAATGCTTGTATCTCATCATGCTGGAAAGAGGTGGGGATTCATTCCACCTTTTAGGCCCTGGCAAATGCGTATGTTAAATACATCATCCCCCCCCCTGTACACAAATATGCATCGACGTGAACACGCAGCTGATTCTGATGGAGGGTGAAGTTGAAAACAGACATTCTGAGACAGATGCCTAGCTCCAGCCCTGACCCACACTGCCCCCCGGGGGGTCCCAGCTCTGCAGCTAATTCTGAAGTCCAGCCAGCCTCGGCACCACGGTCCCGGGAATGCTTTCTGAGGGACCACGAGGATGGCGGTGCTGCTCGGGTGGAGGTGAGGGGCTTTCGCAGGGTGGCTTCAAGGGGAAATCTCTGCTTTGCAGTTCTTTGGAGGGAGGCTGGCTGGTGACAGGGAAGGAGCAGGGGGAGTAGGTGAGAGCTGCCTGAGGTTGCAGGGCGGGTCCCTGGGCGCCCGGTGCAGGCACAGCGCAGGTTCGCTGGCGGCCTCTGTGGCTGTTAGTAAATGAATGGCCGCTGCTGCTGGAAGCGGGGCCGGTGCGCCCGGGAATGGTGGGCGCGGCCCCCTCACGCCAGCGTCGGAACTGAATTCAGCGGACGCCCGTGAAGCCTCTGCACCGGTCCAGGTGCTGGAGCCATGCACAGCTGGGTGAGCCCAGAGCTCCGAGCGCAGGCGCCCTCCCACTGGAGAGGGAAAGGCCCCCGCAGCCAGGGCCCGGGGCAGGGTGGGGAGCTGGGTCCGGAGCCGCTGGACCCGGCGTCATGAGAGCAAACCCAAGTCCTAACTGTTCCTCAAATGGCTTACAGGAAGAGAACCATGGAGGCCTATTGTGTGGTGGGTATGTGTGGTGTGTGTGTGTGTCTGTGGTGTGTGTGTGGTGTGTTTGTGTGTGTGTGTGGTGTGTGTGGTGTGTGTGGGGTGTGTGTGGTGTGTGTGTGTGTGTGTGGTGTGTGTGGTGTGTGTGGTGTGTGTGTGATGTGTGGTGTGTGTGTGTGGTGTGTGTGTGTGGTGTGTGTGTGGTGTGTGTGTGTGTGGTGTGTGTGTGGTGTGTGTGTGATGTGTGGTGTGTGTGTGTGTGTGTCGTGTGTGTGTGTAGTGTGTGTGGTGTGTGTGTTTGTGTTTGGCAAAGCACTTTCTCAGGCATCCTTGGAGCTCTTGCTCACTTTTGTTGATTAGTGTTTTCCGAATGATGATCGCATCATTGGAAGGGAATTGCTGTGTAGAACAAGAATGTCACCGTGGCCCCAAATCCATCCATCCATCCACCCACCCAAGGTTGGTCACTGATACTTGCCTGGGGCAGAGAAAATGGGCAAGTGCTTAAGTTCTCAAATGGACAGATGGCTCTCTGAGGTGGAAGGGATTCATCAGGAAAGAATGCAGGTCCCTAGACGGTGAGGCTTGGAGGGGATGCCAGCAGAATTTCTGAGTTTTACAAAAGCTAAGTTCAGAAATGTTGAACAACTTTTAGGAAATGAGAAGCCCTGTGGCTTCAGGGCAGTGGAGGGAGCGCAGCCGTGGACGTTGAGTACAAAGGAGTGAGCGCAGGCAACCAGGCCCCTGTGTCTGAGTCCAGGTGTCAGACCTGGAGACCTGGAGAAAAAAATTACTTTATACAAATTGCAAAGAATTCTGCTTTCTGAAGTTGGAGATTTTTACCACCTGAACCAGCTATCCCCCACGTGCCTGACGAGTATAGTCTTTGTCTGAAAGGCCCCCCTGCCCTGAGCCTGGGATCCCTGTTCCAGGCCTCCGTCTTGCAAATCTCACCTCGGTCCCAGGCCTCCTCAGTGGGTGGGTGGCCGTCCTTCCCATCAGACGCATGGACACCAGGCACCTCTCCTTTTCGTTTGGGAGCTGCCTGGCAGAGCCCAGCTCCCGCCCGGGCCACGGTCAAATCATCCCTGATGTGTGTGTAATCCCTTTATAGTTTACACAGTGCTTACCCTGCACCATCTCCTCAGCTCTTCACACAGAGTCAACAGACATTTAGGGAGAGCTGAGGGCGTGTGTGTGTGTGTCTGTGTGTGTGGTGTGTGTGTGTGTGTGATGTGTGTGTCTGGTGTGTGTGTGTGATGTGTGTGTGAGTGCGCGTGTGTGTGTGTGCACGCACGCACGCGTGTGTCCAGCACAGCTGAGCGGGCCCTTGCCTTTGCAAGCTAGACAGCAAGCTCTCTGCGAGCAGGAACCTGAGGGTTGGCCACTGAGCATCTTCCCAGCACCTGGCAGAGTGCCTGGCACACGGCAGGCGCTCAGTGAAGGGATGGGTGAAGGGGGCTTTGAGGTCAGCATCTCTACTTTCCCTGCACAGGAGTGAGGGGCAGGGAGGTGACAGAGGAGCAGGCTGGCCTGGCCTGCCTGGGGTCACCCAGCAAAGGCATAGTGGCTGCGGGCCTTCTGGCCTCCAAGCCTCATGCTTCCCAGTCTCGGCAGGCCTCCTGTCACCAGCCTTGGCAAGAGAGGGGTAGGGGATTAACAGGTACAAGCTACTGTGTACAAAAGAAATAAGCTACGAGGATATATTGTACAGCCCAGGGAATATAACCATTACTTTGTAATAACTTTATTTTTTAACTTTTTATTTTATATCAGAGTCTAGCTGATTTACAATGTGGTGTTAGTTTCAGGTGTACAGCAAAGTGATTCAGTTATACATATACATGTATCTATTCTTTTTCAAATTCTTTTCCCATTTAGGTTGTCACATAACATTGAGCAGAGTTCCCTGTGCTGTACAGTAGGTCCTTGTTGGTTATCCATTTTAGATATAGCAGTGCGTACCTGTCAGTCCCAAACTGCCTATCCCTCCCCCACCAGCGTTGCCCCCGGTAACCATAAGTTCGTTCTCTAAGTCTGTGAGTCTGTTTCTGTGTTGTAAATAAGTTCATTTGTAATAACTTTAAAAGGAGTATCATCTATAAAAATACTGAACCACTATGTTGTACACCTGAGACTAATATAATATTGTCAATCAACTATACTTCAATAAAAAAATTAAAAAAGAAAAAAGAAGGGCCTGGGGCAGTGTGGCTGCAGGAAGCTGCACCCCTCTCCCCATGTGGCTTCACAGAAGCAGCGCTGAGGGACGTGTGTGTCAGGGGAGCCCACGCAGAGGGCACCTGGGAGGCTCCCGGAACTCTGAGCTTCTTCCCAGGGCACCTCAACCTGAGGGAGTGCATCCTAGGCCGAGCCATCCTCCTGAGGGGTGCCGCCACGGGCAGGCCCTGAGCTGCCTGGCCTTGCTTTCCACTCAGGAAGCAGCCGCAGTAGGATGGCGAAGGGGTCGGGCATCCCATCCTTCCAGGTCCCCAGGTCTTAGGGGCACTCAGAGGTCAGAGACGTGTGTCTTGGAAGGCGGGGGTCTTCAGGGGATGGCTCCTCCCCACCAACAGCTTTGCGGGAGGTTCCTGGTCCAGCGGGTGCCTGCAGGGTTGCAGGATGAAAGAGACCAGGATGACAGACATTTCCCAGAAAAAATATACCAAACCGGGAGTTTGCCCTTCTCCTGTGACCTCCTGAAGCCCCAGGAGATCAGGCTTTCATGAGCTGTTTCCTGCTGTTCACTGACCTTCCTCCTAAAGGTTCCTGAGATGTTTGCCAACGTGATGCTACGGGAAAAAAACTCTCAAAAAGGAAAAACAAAACACACAAACAAAAAAATGAGGACGATGTCTGGATGAGAACGTCAGGGTTCTAGGTTAAGGACTTGTTTCTTGGAAACGGCCTGCACCTCTTGCAGCTCTTGGAAATATGTGTGGGGTGGAATGCTACAAAACCAGACACCGGCTGCTGTGTCTGGGGGTGACGATGGAAAGTATTGGGTGTGAAGCAATTAACCACACAGAGCACTTGCACTGAAATGAAGATTGCAGAATGACACAACCATTTTCAAGTGGCCTGGCGGATGTCAGATTTTATAGTGATTATTGCACCTTTTTTCCTTGCCTTGCTGAGGATGAGAACTTTACTCTAGTTCTGTGCTGTCTGATCTCGTAGTGACAGGCCAGGTGTGGCTTTTTAAATTAATTGAAATGATATAAATTACCAAGTCAGATCCTCAGGCCCACCAGCCGCACCGCAAGGGCCCCATAGTCACATCTGGCCAGTGGCTACTAGACTGAAAGGCACAGATGGAGACCATTTCCATCCTTGCGAAAGTTCTTTTGGACAGGCCGGCTGTAAGCATTCTTCTGTTCGGGGGTTGGAGGCCACAGAGGAAATGAGAAAAGTTATTTAAGAAATGTGAAGAGGAAGAACCACTTAATATTCAGCCGTTGACACTGTGAATCTGATCCTTCCACAATAACAGAGCTGTGTGTGTCAGACTATCGTCTTGAAAAACAATTGTCCACATCTCTTTATCGCCCCCTCTGACATTTCAGCCGCAGAGCCCGGACAACTCGGGCCAGAGATTTCCTCACCACAAAGAGGGTAGCCAGGCTTAGCTGGAGGCAGGGGGAGAGGGGGAAGAGGCAGGAGGAGAAAACACAAATCCGAGTATTTTCTGAAGTACAGGCAGAGTGTGTGCTCTGCCTGGAGAATGTGGGCAGGAGAAGAAAAGGAGTGGGGACCAGGCGCAGCTGGACTCACGTCTGCTGACCCCGGCCTGGGCTGGTGAGGGCGGGGCCGTCAGGCAGGAGGGCCACGTTGAAAGCAGAATTGCCACACATCAGCCTGGTAGCCAGTCACGTTAAGGTCACCCGTGGCACAGGGTAGCCTCGGGAGGCCCTGCAGACTTGCCTCCTGTTTGGTCACCCTGGGATGTGGACGCTGTACCGGCAGCCGGGGCGCCCATCATGGCATCCACCGTGGCAGGTGGAGGTGGTCCACTGTAGGGGCTGGTGCTGGACTTGCAGGGTGCTGAACTAGATGGTGGGCTGGCAGAGACTCAACGTCCATCCCTAGTGGCAGCCGAGGTGAGGCCAAGGCAGCCTGGGGTAGATACTTGATTTCGAGCAAATAAGCAAGAGCAGCCAGGGCAAGATCTACACCGCAGACTTCTCCTGGGTGCACAGGGACAGCGTCCAGACCCTGGAGGAGGTTGAGGATACCAAGCCGAAGGCCTCTCATCCATCCTTGCGGACACAGGGTGAGCTGGCCCCTTCCTCTCATGCCCCCAGAGACCGTCTTATGGAGAGAAGCAGGAGGAGGGAAGTTCTGTCTTAGTAACTGAGAATTTTTATCCAAACAAGTCTGTGTATTTCTTTTTAAAATAATCTGTTTGCAGGACTTCCCTGGTGGCGCTGTGGTTAAGAATCTGCCTGCCAGTGCAGGGGACACGGGTTCGAGCCCTGGTCCAGGAAGATCCCACATGCTGCGGAGCAACTAAGCCCGTGTGCTACAACTACTGAGCCCGCACGCCACAACTCCTGAGCCTACGCGCCTAGAGCCCATGCTCGGCAACAAGAGAAGCCATCGCAGTGAGAAGCCCGCGCACCACAACGAAGAGTAGCCCCCGCTCTTGGCAAGTAGAGAAAGCCCGCGCGCAGCAACGAAGACCCAATGCAGCCAAAAATAAATAAATAAAATAAATAAATTTATTTTAAAAATCTGCGTGATTGGATTAGAGTACACTTAAACTGGATTTGGTCGATAGTTTCTTGTTAACCAGTGGGTAGAGACTCCAGAGGGAAAAGATCAGATTTGCTATCGGCAAACCAGAAATATTATATTTTCTCTGTCCATCTGGGTTGCAGGAGGAGGTGCATCTAGAGAACCCGATATATAAGCAAAGACTGAATGACGATCAAGAATCAACACCCCCCAGAAGGTCAGAGTGGGATGAGGGCAATGGGAGACCCAGAGGAAGGACCCGACGGGGTGATCACAGGGACCTTGGTCTCACTGGCTTGGAAGCATCTCCTCTGTCCTGGGGGAGAGGAGGTGGAGTCTGGGGTCAGAACCCACTGGATAACCAGTCCTCTGTGGCCATGTCAGTTGAGATAGTGCAAGTGACCACAAAACCCAGCTCAAATGAGCAGAAAAGGGAGTTCACTGCTTCATGTAACTCAGAGTCCAGTAGATGCTGTCCCAGCTTCATCTGTGGCTCAAGGCAGGGCTCAGACGATGCCACCAAGTCTCAGTCTAGACTCTTCTCTCAGCTCTGCTGCTCTTCATCTTGGCTTCGTTGCCAAGTAATTCCCTGATGGCACTGTGGCTGCCGGCGGCTGCACACACCCAACAGGAATGGCTCGTGCCCTTCTCCCCAAAGTCCCAGACTGTCTCCCTGCTCTTCATCGGCCCCGATTGTGTCTGACACCCAGCTTTCATCCAATTTCTGCGGCCAGAAGGATTCGGTGCTCTAACTGGCCAGGCTCAGTTTACCCGTACATCTGGAGGCAAGGGTGGAGTGAAGTCCACCTGGGACACCTGGACAGATGCGGGGAGAGAGGAACGACGCTGAACGGTCCACAGAGCTGCGGAGTCGACTGTATTTGGTACTGACTCTACGCGGCAGTGGATGGAATCGTTCTCAAAAGATTATTTTGTTGTCGTCAGAAGGACTTAGGCTTAGGTATTGGTGGATAGATTGTAGGCAGAGATGCACCTGAACCAACGGGACTTATTTCAGGGTCATGGTCAAGATTCCGAAGCTCGGAGCAGACGGAAGGGTGGGGTCTCCTATGGAATGTGTCAGAGCACGTGTGACGGAGGTGTGCTTTGCGGTGCCATTTTCCTGAGTCCGTGGGAAACATTGTGGCCAAAGGGGTCATTGACGTGTAGCCTCCTGTTTTATTCTGGTTGCGGTGCTAAAGCCCTGGAATTCGCCCTCGGGTTGCAGCAAACTTTAAGATGTTGCTGAGCTGAGGTTGTGTACATATTCGCATAAACTTTCAAAAGGCGAAACGCTTTTAGTGTATTTCCCATGGCAGCCGTTTGTTTTTCCTTCTCTTTCTTTTCTTGCGCTACCGTCAGTTCCAACCCCTTAAGGCCTGAAGAGGACACAGGGGCAAAGAGCCCCTAAAGCTGGTGGGGTGTGACAGTGGAGACCCTGAGAATAATCTAGGGCTCTGGGTGAAGGAGATCAGACAACCGTCAAGGTCCCTGTGATCAGGATGTTACCCCCCCACCCCCAGATGTCATTCGTAGGGCGGTAGTGGATTGAATATAATTTCCCCCAGTTCAGGTCCATCTGCAAGCTCAGAATGTGACTTTATTTGGATATAGAGTTTTTGCAGATACAATTAGTTAAGATGAGGTCCCACTGGATGAGAGTGGGCCCTGAATCCAGCTCCCGGTGTCCTCAGACCAAGAGAGACATAAACAGGGACGAAGTTCATGAAGACGGAGGCAGAGATCGAAGCTATGAGCCACCTTGGCAGTGACGAGCCAGGGACTGCCAAGGGGGAGCGGGAGCCACTGGAAGCTGGGAGAGATAAGGAAGGATTCTTCCCCAGAGCTTGCAGAGTGGGGCATGGCCCCGTTGACCCCCGATTTCAGACTTCTGACCTCCAGAACTGTGAGAAGACAAATTTCTGTTGGAAACCCCCCAGTTGGTGGTCATTTGTTACAGCAGCCCTTGGAAAAAAATATAGGGGCTTTTAAAGAAATTCAGGCCTGGAGCAAAACATGGGTCAGAGGAGGGAAATGCTGACATATGGGTCCCCTCGGAGGCTCCTTGACAGGGCATGTTTAAAGGATTCACTTCTGCTTCAAGACAGAGATGGCCCATCTACACCATCGCATCTGGCCTGCATCGGGATGGTGGGAAGGGCCTGGCATCCTGTCGGTGTTCCCTCAGCAGAGCTCAGGAGATGCTGTGCGAAGCTTCACGCCCTGGGAGGAGGGGTTCCTCTCCTCCCCTGCTCTGCCTGCTCCTCAGCTGTGAGCTGTGGGTCTGAGGCTGCCATGGACGCCTGTAATTCATAGGAAGGCACCAGATAGACAGCAGTGGCCTTGATCTGGCTGGGTACAAGACTGACACCACCCAGCCTCAGACAGCAGCCTTCGTTCCTTCCATGAACACACACACACACACTTTTAATATTCTGTCAACGCTCATTCTTTGCAAATTCTGTGTTTGTGAATTCACCCACTCGCTAAAATTTATTCATCACCCCAAACCAGTGCTCATGGTGCTTTTGTGGTTGTTCGTGGACCTGCCAACAAACTGTTGGGGTCTCCTGCTGTGCACGTTCCCAGCTGAGGTCAAAAAAGGCAACCCTCTGCCCTCTTGTTTCCTCCTGTAAATAGATGTCCTTTTCGTGATCTATTTAGTGCCATTTCTTTTTGCATTTGTGTGCTTTTTGTTGGTGATTTCGCTGTTTCGATTAGCCCCCAAGCATAGGGCTAAGGGCTGTCCAGTGTCCCCAAGCACAGGAAGGCTGTGACTTGCCTCTCAGAAAGGATGCGGGTTAGATACGCTTCCTTCAGGTGCGAGATACGGTGCTGTTGGCTGTGAGTTATGTTAATGAATCAACAATAAATATTTTAAAAGCCGTCTTTAAACTGCAACAGACCTAAAATGAGGTTAGTAATAATTGGTTGACGAACATGTTGCGACCAGAGGCTCGCAGGCACCTCGGAGCCATGGTTCAGTGTTCACTAAGGCAGTGCGTGCAGACACTATAGAACGTAACTACCTTGAATAACAAAAACCGACTGCATATTTTTCATCCAGGTCCTGTGATGGGGATGGGCATGAACTGGTCAGCATCCCTGCCCCTGGGTGCCTCTCTCTAGGTAACAAAGTGAGAAAGCCCTGGAGTTCTGGAAAGTTCTAGGTCCACATGGGTGAGGATGACTTCTCTCATTTAGCAAACGCCGTCAGAACACCCAGGACGGGGGCAAGGACAGTGCCACTGTGAGGCAGGGCTTCTCCCTGAAGAGCTGAACTCTTTCTCTACAGAGTATTTACCCAGCAACCCTTCCTGGCCCCAAATAAACCAAGGACAAGAAAAACAAAAAACAAATAAAACGGAAAATCCACTCACCAATAGGAGAACAGAAATCAGGACGTAAGAACAATAAAAGCAAATCACTACCCAACAACAGGCATCTCATAGGAAGTGATTATTTGCATCCGATCCAGTTCAGTTATATCAGCCGGGGGAGAAATTTCAGAATAGACATAATAACGAAATCCATTCAATTCTGTCCTAAAGATGTATCGGAACCACTTTCCTTCATTTTAATCCTCATTAAAAGCAAAACAAAACAGTAAAAACAAAAACCAAAAAAGGAGAAAAAGATAAAGGGTCTCCCCGTTAATTACTCTAAGTAGTCTGGGGGCTTCACAAAAGCAGTGAACAAACAGCTGTGAAAATGATGAGGCTGGAATGACTGGCCTGGGCCGCCTGACTTAAAGGAACAGACAGTAGTTCACCCCCCAGTAATCTGGGTAATTCTAAGAGGGTCAAGCCTGAAGTTTAACCTGGCAATTACCTGAAGAAATTTAACCTCAAGAAATGACTCATGGGCTTCCCTGGTGGCGCAGTGGTTGAGAATCTGCCTGCCAATGCAAGGGACACGGGTTCGAGCCCTGGTCTGGGAAGATCCCACATGCCGCGGAGCGATTAGGCCCGTGACCCACAATTGCTGAGCCTGCGCGTCTGGAGCCTGTGCTTCGCAACAAGAGAGGCCGCGATAGTGAGAGGCCCGCGCACCGCGATGAAGAGTGGCCCCCGCCTGCCACAACTAGAGAAAGCCCTCGCACAGAAACGAAGACCAAACACAGCCATAAATAAATAAATAATTTTAAAAAAAAAAAGAAATGACTCATAATGCAAATTAATATTGGAAAATTATTTACTCATGGGGAATGTTAAAACTATGGAAAAGAACTTTTAAAATTAGCCTCAAGCAACTGGGGGCCAACCAACACATATTTACAGCATTTTTAGTGCCTTCTCATGCAAAGTACTATGTAGTTTCCCAACTGAAAACCAACTTTTGCCACTGAGTAACCTTGGGTGACTTACTTCAAGCTCTCTTTGAGCCCTCGTTGCTTTATATGAAAGTGTCTAAATCGGGGTGGGGGGAGGTCACTGTGACATCACATGACAATTCGCAGGAAAGAGCTCCATTAAAACGGTAGGTGTCATGATTATTACCCCAGGCTCACTTCCACCAAGATCTTCCCGGGCTCAGGATCCTGTCCAGATCCTCCAGATGGTCCCCTCTGCTCAGGCTCTTCTCTTTTTTTTTTTAAAGAAAAGTGATTTTTTATTGAAGTATAGTTGATTTACAATACTGTGTTAGTTTCAGGCATACAGCAAAGTGATTCAGTTATACATATATATTTTTTCAGATAATTTTCCATCATAGGTTATTACAAGATACTCAATATAGTCTCCTGTGCTTTACAGTAAATCCTTGTTACTTATCTATTTTATATATAGTAGTGTGTATCTGTTCATCCCATGCTCCTAGTTTACCCCTCCCTCCCCTTCCCCTTTGGTAATCATAAGTTTGTTTTCTATGTCTGTGAATCTGTTTCTCTCTTGTAAATAGATTCATTTGTATTATCTTTTAGATTCCACATACAAGTGATATCATATAATATTTGTCTTCGTCTGACTTACTTCACTTAGTATGATAATCTCTAGGTCGATCCATGTTGCTGCAGATGGCATTATTTCATTCTTTTTTATGGCTGAGTAGTATTCCATTATATATATATATATATATATATATATATATATATACCACATCTTTTTTATTCATTCATCTGTCGATGGACATTTAGGTTGCTTCCGTGTCTTGGCTGTTGTGAATAGTGCTGCTATGAACACTGGGGTGCATGTATCTTTTCAAAATAGAGTTTTTGTCTTTTCCAGATATATGCCCAGGAGTGAGATTGCTGGATCATATGGTAGCTCTATTTTTAGTATTTTAAGGACTCTCCATACGGTTCTCCATAGTGGTTGCATCAATTTACATTCCCACCAACACTGTAGGAGGGTTCCCTTTTCTCCACACCCTCTCCAGCATTTGTTATTTGTAAACTTTTTGATGACAGCTATTCCGACCAGTGTGAGGTGGTAACTCATTGTAGTTTTGATTTGCATGTCTCTAATGATTAGCGATGCTGAGCATCTTTTCATGTGGCTAGACTCTCCTCTTCCTTCTCCATGTGTCCAAATTCTACCTTTCCTTCATGCCGCTACTCGGATCTTCTTGCTCCCTCCAGCTGGATGAAACCACTCCCTCCAGCTGGATGAAACCACTCCCTCCCGTGAACTTCCACTGAATGTTGTCTGCACAAATTTTATGTCATGTGCCATGTTGGGCCCTGCATGGCTGCCACTTGGTGTGAAAGTTTTATATTCTCTCCTGGTCTGCAGCTCCTTGAGGACCAGATCCCTCTCTCCTACACGTCACTTAGCCCAGCAACTCCCAGAGAGCATGCGCGTAACTCCTCGTCGGGTGTGTCGTCCATTTTCCAGCCTGATGAATGCAACCAGTCTCCTGTACATGGGCTGTAACTCTCCAGGGTTCTTTGAAAAGTTTGATGGTCTCAGACACTCAATCCTGCAGACGTGGTCTTACTCTGGTGTTTTAGGAGGGCCGATACAGCTCAGAGGGCAGACTGGAACCAGGCTGGGCTGAAGGTAATTGCAGGACGGTAGCTCTCATGGATTTGGGCTAATCAGCGTCAAAATCAGTGTGGTGGAAAACACCAAGGAAGAACTTAATGTGCCCATCCTTGCCAGGAAGGAATTGTCCAAAATTGTGTTTTTATAAGTGTAGTGGTTACCAAAAATTGTTTCTTGACTGCAGGTGTTGTTGATAACATCTGTTTCCCTCTACCCACCACCACCCATATTTGTTTTGCTTCTGAGGGAAGAGAGAGGGATTTATGGGGGAGGAAGCATGCCCCTCCGCCATCTGCCCCTCCCTCCCAAAACTGAAGGGTGGATGGGTTTTAGGGAATCTGTCTCCCATCAGCCCTGTGGAGTCAGTTTGATCTTTACAGACAGGGGACTGGAGGTTGGTACTAGATGCCAATAGAAATGTTCAAGAGACATGAGACTCTGTGTCCAGGCAGAGCTGCTTCAGGGTCAAGGAGACAAAACATAGCCCTGAGCAGGGTTGCTGGTCCTTCACCTGCTTTGTCAGGAACCAGGCTTCCGGGGAATGGAAAATTTTGGAGGCATCCGGAGTTGTCCTGGCAGAGGCAATGGCAGCAGTGAGGTGAGGCCACTCCAGGAGACCTTCTTGGGGGTAGCATGGGCAGGTGGGAGGATACGTGGGAGAGAAGGATGAGGCAGAGGTGGCACAGATGCAGACTGGTTTGAGGGCACCTGAGAAGCAGCCCTCCAGTGCACCCAGAAATGACAGGGGTACGTTGGTAGCTGGAGTCGGCCAATGTTTGGCAGCCATCTTACTTCCAAAAGGGATTTGGTGACACTCAGGACACACAACAGAAGCATCACTCATCACCAACAACTGAGGCACTTGATTAAAATGTTTTATTTATTTTGATGGTCAAAATTCAAATGGTACAAAACAGCACACAGTGAAAAGTCTGCATCTCATCTCTCTTTCCCAGACATCCAGTTTTATTCTCCAGAGGCAATCCATGTTAAATTTCTTGTGTATCCTTAGCAATACTCTATGCATATAAAAGTATCTGTATGTATTCTCCTCTCCCTGCCCTTTTTGGTACAGATGACAATCATGTAAGTTACAAATTGCCCTGCACTTTGCTTGTTCCACTTAACAGTGTATCCTTAACAATATAAAGAGTTTCCCTAAGAACTACCCCTCCTCCCTTCATTTTTGACAGCTGCATAGTATTCCATTTTATGGATATACCATAATTTACTTAAGCATTGTTCTCTGTTGATGAATATTTAGGTTTTATTCCCAAATCATTGCTATTATAAATAGTGCTACAATGAATAATCTTGTGTATATGTTATTTCACATATATGTGAGAATACATGTGTTTAATAATTTCTTGCAAGTGGCATTCCTAGGTCAAAGCTGTGAATGGTTGTCATTTCTATGAATATTGCAAAATTACATGTTATACTCCTTCCATCAGCTCATGAGCTGGACTATTTCCCCACAATTTTGCTCACAAAGTTGCCAGCAAGGTATGTTACCAAATCTTTTATCTGTTCCTGTCTGAAAGGCAAAAAACTGTAAGATGATATAGTTTGAAGTTGCTTTTCTCTTATTATGAATGAGGTTGAGTGCACTTTCCTATATTTAAAATCCATTTTTTATTTCCTTTCCTGTGACCTGTCTGTTCATATTCTTTGCCATTTTTCTGCTGTGGTTTGATCTATTTTGCAATGCTTTTTGTATACTGGGGAAATTGGAATTGAAATTTTTTCATCAATTTATTGCTTGTTATAGATCATTCTAGATGACTTAGTAAACCATAGTACTGACCTAATTTAGCTACTTTATTTACTTGAAAAAAGTATACAGTTACATTCCTTAAAAAGAATACTGCACAAATCACATTCATGATTGCTTAACTTCCCTTGTCAGGTGCAAAACACCTTAACAAACAGTGGCTGAAATAGTCAAGAAACACAGAACACCTGTGTTTGACACTGCAAGAAACACAAACAAGTAGATTTCAAAAAAATCCATAATTGAGTAATTCGGAAGTGATGGACCAGGAAGATGATGGGAAATGGGGAGAGAGACATGGGCAGGATGTGTTTGGGCAGAGTGAGGATGGGGTGGGAACCCCTTTTACCGCCTGGAATAGAAAACTGCATGAAGCAGGTGAGTTCAGAAGTCCCAGGAGGACAAGAGCAACGTGGTGACCTGGGGGCTGTGCCAGCCACAGGCAAGGCCTTAGAGAGGTCAAGGTGGCAGTAACTGTGCCCAGTGCTAAGAAATCAAGGCCCCGTGCCTGAAAGAACCAGCTTTCTCACCAGCAAACTCCCTGTGCCTCTTCTGTGGCTGGGACCATAAGTAAATCTGTGCCTCCTTCCCCTGCCATCCCCAGTCCAAACCCTTCCCCGGAGCCCCCAGGCCAGGCCCCAAACCAGCGCTGAAGGCGTAGGTATAAGTCACCCTGGAGGTAGGGGGTACAACCTCAGGCCACCCCATCTTTCTCTTAACTTCCTGCCTTGGGTCCTATTCCTCTGTTACAAATCCTAAGAGAAAGGAAAGAAGAGACAGACAAATGTGTTCTTCTCTAAAGAGCAGGGCTAGCTGGCAGAGCTCAGGGCTGGTAGGATGATGGGACAAGACACCAACAGAGCTAAGAAGGCCAATGCCAAATGCAAAACCAAGATGAGTTCCCTACGGCAGTAGCCGTCAACTAACACTTTTTGACAGCTATCACAGTGGTAACTCAGAAGCACTTTCTATTGATTAGAAGGGTTAGATCATTTGGCCCATTCATAGTCCAGCCCTGCAGCATTTCTATGGTCAGAACTGAAACGTTGGGAATCTGATTTTTGTAAGGTCTAGGAATGCATCCTTCCCAACTCCCCACTTTCTATGTTTCCTATGCTCCTTGTTTAAGTTTTACAAATTTGGATATAAATGCAGATCAAATTCCAGCTTGGATGCATTGAGTATTAGAATAGTCAAAGCCATCTTCAAGTGTAGTGTCAAGAGCATTAATAAACAAGTTGTTCCCATAAGAGCATTATAATAGCCTAATGGTCACCTATTTGTACCAGATACTGTGCATCCATTCTAAGTCTCCCACTTGTCCACGGAAGGTACATCACTCTCCATTTCATAGATGAAGCAACCTGACCTTAGAAAGACTAAGTAGCTGCTGAGATCGTGCAGCTAGTGACAGAGCTCAAGTTTGAACCCAGTTCTGTCTAAACCCAAAGCTTGATCACTCACTACTGCCTTCTGCTACATTGTCCACTGCCAAGGGTTCTTTTCTAACCCACCAGATTTAGAGTTCTGTAGCGCCTGAGGATTGTTCCAATTCTCTAAACCCACAATACTAGGTCTTGATCTAAACGATAAACATTGTTCTCAAGGTGCTGGCAACCTCACAAAGGAGAAAAATTACCTGCTCAATGCAACTGGAGAGCAATCAAACACACACATACACACACACACACACACACCCCTACAATGAACTGCTGAACCATAGGTTATAGAGGGCAAGGGTGTTAGAAGCGTAGAGAATGATAACATGAGCTGAAATCACTGGGGAAGGAAAGCAGTTCTGTTTTGGATCTTTTTAGCCTTTTGAGAGGCTAAAAAGAAAGAAGAGGCTAATTTCACCTTCTGGCAATGCGGTAGACTAGATGTCTCAGAAAATCTCCCCGTGCAATATAGCTAAACTTGCTGGATACAAAATTCCTTAGAAATGCATCACTGAGTTGACAAAAAGGTGAGAGTTGCCGCTGCTTTTGGTGGTCCTCATTGTTTAGAGCAGGGATTAGCAAACATCTTCTGTAAAGGGCCAGATAGTATTTTTGGCTTTATGAGCCCATATGGTTCTCTGTCGCAACAACTCAACTCTGCCTTTGTAGCATGAATGAAGCCAGAGATAATACATAAGCAGCAGGTGTAGGAGGATTTGACTTACAGTAAACTGGAATTGAGCCTTGGGCCATACTTTGCCAATTTCTGATCTGGAGTCTTAGAGTTGAATGCCTTTTGTGGATCTTCTGATCTTGGGCCCATACAAGGTAAGAAGATAGAATGGAGACAACCCTCATACACATAAAACAAGATCTCCAGGGAAAATGTGGTACAGGAGAAATGTGGCCCTGGGCAAAGAAAAACAGATAAGGAAACTTGTCTTATCAGGTTGGGCTCTGGATGGAAAAAAAAAAGTATCTGCCCTGTGAATTGGTTACTATAGGTAGGCGTACTCTCACATGCGATTGGGGTTTAACTTTATACTACATGCATTGTACAGGAAACTTCAAGCTACAAAATTAACTTTTAAGTGGTTCTTGATTCATAGTGCCCTAGGACACCTTACCAAATACAAGCTCATAACCCCAAATTACAAACTGCACAAGGAAACAAGCCACTGTGAGCAAAAGTCAGCATAAACAACACCAAATGGCAGGATCATTCTCTCAAGGATTTGATGTATTACAATGATCGGTTACAGAAAATGTTACAGATATAAAAAGAGGAATGAAAAGAGGAATGAAAAAGAGAATAGAGAACAATTTGGGCAAGGGGAAGAAGAGAAGAAAAGCTTCAGTAGTGGGGTTGAGAACATGTTGAGGGGCAAGGAGGTAATAGTCCTAGATGGAGTTGATATGAGGATAGTAATGAATGAATGAATGAATGAAACACTGGTCAAACTCATCGTGTGCACCCAGTGCTGTGCTGGGCACTAGTAGTGGAGATGCATGAGAGACACAGGCTCTGCCTTCAAGGAGATTCCAGTCTAGGGGAATAAGGTAAATAAATAAAGCCCATGAAATGTGATACGGACTTTGTACAAAATACAGCAGAGGCAAAGGAGGAAGTGGCCTATTCTACCCAAGGAAGCCAGAGGCAGCTTCCTGGAGGACCTTATGCCTTGAATCAAGCTCTGAAGGGTCTGCAGGAGTCTGAACCTTATCCTGTAGGTGATGGGGAAGAAAAATGGTCAGACTAAGAGTTAAAAAAAAATGGTTGCAGTACAGTGAGTAGAATGGAGAGTGAAGAAATGAGAGACAGGAAGACCCAATGTGACATTGAGTAGTCACCCAAAGATAAGGCAGAAGTGCAGGTGGATTTAAGAGATATTTTAGAATTTTGTCCATTTGGGGATAACCAATAGCCATGACAAATTTATCAGCTGTTGCTCCATTGATGACCCTGTATCCCTACACCACCTCCTCCCAAGTGCTTCTGGGAATTCCCAGGGTTGTCTCGAAGGTGCTGGTGAGTGAGTCTGCACCCCTCCGTGGTCCCTCCATGCCCTGCCCCCGGGGTGCTTCTGTCCCCACAGGCTACGTGCTTTGACCTGGGTGGGATGGGGGTGTTGAGTGTCCTGGGGGAGTGATGCTTGTTTCCTAATGATTATACACTTTTCATAAGATCGTCCTTTGAGCTGTTACACAGAGACTCCCTCGTCTCCAGGTGACTCAGAGGAGGACGGGGAGGGGAAAAGGTCTGCTTGCCAGAACCCATGCTCCCCGTGTCCCTCACTTCTGACAACCCAGCCCGCCGTGACTGGAGCGAAAGCAGGGGGTGGGGGGTGGGGAATGGAGTTGATTCTCCCAGGATGTTTCTTAGCCCCCAGGCAACGGGCTTCGCTGAGCCTTCTCAGCCAGTTTGCCAGAAATGTGTGCGCAGAGATCCAAGTGCACCCATACAATATGGGGCTCAGAGCTTTGAGTCATCATGGGATAGGGAGTGGGTGCAGAGAGGAGGCCGGAAAGGTTTCAGGAGTCATGGGACGTCATTGAAAAGACCAGGCAAGGTCTTCAATACCTGCCTAGAGGGTCTATTTCTCCCCACACGTCAGTGTTTCTCCAGGAGTGGACTGGTTTACATCAGCTTCTGAATTACATGGAGACTTGGCTCAAATTTTCAGTTTGGGGGCCCTTATCTGAATCAGAAGCCCTGGTGAGTGGGGCTTGGGAAACTTGCATCTTTAACTAGTGCTCCCTGGGTGATAGTTTGAGACTCTACACACATTCCTGTAATGGATCCATATGTCATCTCTTTAGGTAAATTGAAGGCTCCTGAGTGTAGGTGCTGTGTCTAAGGCTCTTCTTGTCTCCCCCTACACACAGGCAGACGGTTCATGTATGTTCATTGAAGTTGAGCGAAATGATGAAATGCTGATAGGCTGACTGTGCTTATACACTGCCCCCTCCAACAAGACATCTTACACTCATTCATTCCTTTATTACTCTTTTATTCTGCAAATACTTATTAGTGCCATCTCAAGGCCAGGTACTGGACCGGGTGCTGAGTCTCAAGAGAATGACAGTGACAGAGAGGCCGGGGCCCTGGACCAGGGATCAAGGGGTGTGCAATGATGGGGGTGAGACTTCTCAGAAGCAAGGGCTTTCCCCAGCGCAGGGAAGGTGAAAATCCCTTAGGAGGCTTTCCTAGGATGAGTTATAATTTCTGCATTGTTCTGTCTCCTCGAATGAAAAAGACACCTCAGTTCCTTCCTAATTCCCCAGCTTCAGGGCATGGTGGGCAGTTTGAAGCCTCTTAAGAGTCAGGAGATAAAGGGAAGCATTCTGTTCCACTGCGTCCCGTTTGATCTTTATACCATCAACACGGGGCTCCGGGCTCCCCTGTTTCTCTTTCCCTCCTCCAAGGTCACCCAGAAGGCCGTGGGCTCTTTGATGTTCAAAGGAAGTTTGCAGGATGACATGCCTGGTCCTCTGTGCCTGAGTGCGCTGCTGGCCGGCGTTCCTGACTCAAGTTGGGGCAGAGGAGGGTCCTTCCCTCTTTCTGGGGCAGATCCAGAGCCGTTAGGAAGGGGACGAAGATGTTCTTTTATAAACCCCCTTTTTTTTCTGGGTCTCAACCATTTCTCATTTCCCTTCTCTCAACTTTATTCCTGACCAGAAACCCTCTGCTGAGTTCTGGCTGTACCCAAGTAGCAAGGAACACGCAGGAAGCAAGCAGACCCTCAAGTCCAGGCAAAACTCACGAGACCATGCTAAGGGTGTATCTCTGAGGCTCAGACTGTCAGGAACCTCACAAGAACAGGTGCCCACAATCCCAGAAAGAAACAAAAGCAGAGAGGGGAACCACCCATCCTTTTTCCATTAGTTAAGTCGTTTCGCACTGTTTCGAGGCTGTCCCTGTGTTGTATGAAAATGCCAGGGATCTGCACCTTCCGCAGTTGTGACCAGAGGTCCCCTCTTGGGTACCAGCGAGGCTTTGGGACTCAGCCAGCTTAGGAGAGATGCTTCAGCCGCTCTCCTGGCCGGGCTGCAGCAGGAACAGGAGAGAACTTTGCAGGCGCTCATCCCCCGTGGAGCACCACATAAGGGAAGGAGGGTGCGGGTCAGTTTGCCTCCCCTGGTCCTCAGTGATGTCAAGGAACGCGGATTCAGAGCAAGAATACATACGTAACAAGGGGGACAGGGATGTCACGGTATCCTCGGAAAGAGGTGCAGAGCTGGCCTCAAAGACACGGGAACATAGCTTGGGGACTGGAAAGATGCAGCTCTAGTCACCAGGTTGCCTTCTCCCACCCGCTCCTCCCCAGCCTTGGAGTTCCTTGGTTCCCACAATTCCGGTGACTCAGAGCGTCTTCCTCGCTGCTTCCAGCACTTAGGTGACTACCAGCCTACTACCTCATCCCCCATCCTTTATAGGTGTTTTATTCTGTTGACTCAGATCTTCGGCTTCTCATTGACACTGCTTATTCCTGAGCGCTCATGGCCTGTCTTCTTTCTATGTCTTCTTCCTGTGTGGTTTCCTAGTGCTCCTCCAGCAAAACTAGCTATCGACTCTTCCCCTGTCTCTCCTGTCCAAGAGAAGGAGGATTTGACTGGATGAAGTGAATCATCATTATGCTTTCTGGGCAATGCTCTTTGGTCTGAGATACTTCATAGTTCAACCTATCGACTGGCCAATTGGGCAGCCTAGTGGCAGGACTCACGCCTGCTCCAATCAGCTTGGCCAGAGCTAACAATGACGTCAGCAGGGCAACACATACAAGAAAGCATCTAAGGCTTATTTATCATACAGGTGCAGTGAGTTGAGCAGTCTTCTTAAAAGGGGGCCATGGCTATAGCCGCCATCGTGAAGAATGGTCTGCTTAGTGCAGTCGGTTTGGTGCGGAGACAGACCTGGGTTTGGACTGTCGTTCTACTTAGTGGCTGCAACTTGGGAAGGTTACTTAATCTTTCTGAGCTCATTTCCTTATCTGTAAAAATGGGGATGGAGATGAGATTTGTACTATATTGTAGTGATGTGTGAACTAGGGAGAAATTACGAAAAGTACCTAATAAATTGTTGGTGCTCAGGTGTTCCATAAATAGCTTTCATTATGGCAATGCTGCATTGGTCTGTCTGATTCTAGATTTCCAGGTCACTGACTTTGACGTAAGTTTGGTGTCAGGAGCTCATTTCTTGATTCAAATCCCATGGTTCCTACAATGCCAGCATTGGTGGCAAAAAAGAGAATAAAGTAGGTGTAGAAAGAGCATCATTAAGAAACATTCAGAATATAAGCTTGATTGTGTTGTAAGGTCTTATCTAAGTCTGACTGGAAACGTTAGGCAAGATTTGAGATGTTTCCTCTTCAGTAATTCAACAAGAATGACTTCAATTGTTATATCGGAAATGAGAAACCAGAGAAGTTTTCTTGGCTAGCCTCCTTCAATAATTGATTTAAGAATATCTGTAATACCTCTGTTGCAAGACTTTGAGAAACAATGCAGACAATGTAGAGATACATCCATACGATAAAAGCAAATCCAGAGTCAGAAACCATAATGTCTGGTTATCAGTGTTTTTCAATTAACTGGCTTAGACTTGTGATTGATGCCGCAGGAGCTGTAATCAACCACAATCAGGAGCCGTCTGAGAAGAAGCAGATCAAAACCAAGATATTCTTCCCCAGATATGATCCCTGAGAAAGAAATATGGGTGATTCTGGCTTCTTGATCACTTCCCTTGGCTAGTCTGGCACATACCCCACTCCCCTGCCTTCCTCTCAATTTCAGGATTAAATCCAGACCACTAGACAGAGCTTCTAGCCAATTCTTTCATGTAAAGAATTCCTGGATAAGCTGCATATAGCATAGCCCAGTATTCTGAATAGCAATGTGCTTTCCCACAAATGCAAGCCTTTGTAGGCAGATAGTTCATGTGGATCACTGAGGAAGGTTTGGATTGCATCAGGCAGCTACTCTCTGCACCCATTTTGAGACACCGGGACCAGGGATTTCATGCAGCTTCTGCAATGGATCATCCTGAAGGAACAGGTCAAGGAGGCACTCTAGCATCAATGTCTGCTTGGAGGTTTTCTGATTGTGACCTGGGATATGTAGTGTCACAAGGCTCCGACTATCAGCATCTCATGCTATTCATTAAGGCTTATTGACAAATATGGCATCAGAAGCACTGACACCTCTGATGACATGAGTAAGAATGTATATGTGTAGATTAGATAGATAGATACATAGATACATAGATGGATAGATAACATAGATACATAGATGGATAGATACATAGACACATAGCTACATAGATAGATAGATAGCCATGTTAAATTTTAGAAAATGTGCTTCCTTTGGTGGAGATACATTTTGGTAAAAAATGTTTTTCCAATAGGTGATAAAGGCTACTGTCTGGGGAGAAAATTATTTTTCCAGAAGGCTGCCACGGTGATTTTTAATAGTAATAACGTGAAGCAGAAAAATGAGGAGCTACAAGAATCTTCTTCTTTCCATTTTGCTGCAGAAGAGATAAATCACGACCTGCTAGACCCTGAGGAGGTGAACCCCAGACTGTACAGCCTAAGAGACAACATGGAAAATTCAATCAGAAGTCCTCTTTTCCCACTTAGATTTCTGATGGATGGGGGGGACTTAGAAACATCTTTCTTTTACATTGATTTATTGATGCAACCTATATTTCTTGAGTAGTACTATCAGGCATTGTTATGTGTTGAGAATTCAGTAGCAAGCAAGGCAGAAATTTGCCTACTGTTGGAAATTTAGGAAAATATCCAGTTCTTCCCATTAAAAATAGTGCTGTTAGAACATTTTGTACTTCCTTTGAGCCCATAGAGAGATTTGTGCAAAAGTTTCTCTATGATAGATTATTAGAAAAGGAATATCTGGGTCATAGAATGTGCACATCTTCAACTTGACTGTATATTGTTAAATCAGTCTATAACGTGATTGTTCAAATTAAACTCCTGAAGCTGGATATGAGTTCCCATTGCTCCATATTATTGCTGATTCATCATAATGTCAGACATTATAACTATGTAATAGTATTTCACTATGGTCTTAATTTTTAATTCCTTGATTGCCAGTGTGACTGGGCATTTTTCATATATTTATTGGTCATTTGGATTTTCTGTTTTCAGATTCTTTCTTTAGGAATTTGGTCCATTTTGCTCATCCTTTCCTATTTCCTGAGGGCTGAATGCTTTCTCTGTCATATAAAAAGATTCCATATATGTCTCTGTGTGTCTCTGGATGGTCTAATCCCTTCTATACCTCTCTCTTCCTGTACTAACACTTCTCTGTCTTGATTAATATAGTTTAAAACATGTTTTCATAGCTGTAGGGAAATCACCCATCTTCACTTTATTCTTTAAAATTTCCTTGGCTATTCTTGAATGCTAGTTCTTCCAAATAATATCTAGACTTAGCTTTTTAAGTCTATTAAAAAAAACCCATTGTGATTTAGGCTGTATTTCATTGACTCTTTAAAATAATTTGGATTGAATTGGCATGTTTAAATATTGATGTTATAAGCCGTAATCATGATGTTCTCTTCATATAGCTATGTCTTCTTTAAAGTTTTTCTTGTTTTTTTAAAAACAACTTTATAGAAATATAATTCACATACCATATAATTCATTCTTTTAAAGTATGTGATTCAGTAGTTTATATTTACAGAGCTGTGTAACCATCACTATTATCTAATTCTAGAACATTCTTATCAACCTCAAAGAAATCCCATACCCATAAACAGTCTCCCCAACTCTCCTTCTCCCTGGCCTGTCCCCAGTCCCTGGCAACCACTGATTTACTTTCTGTGTTTATAGATTTGCCTATTCTGGACATTTCATATAAATGGAATTGTACACTATGTGGTCTTTTGTGCCTGGCTTCTTTCACTTAGCATGTTTTCAAGGTTCATCCATGTTGTATCAGTAATTCCTTCTTTTTTTATGGCCTAATGATATTCCATTGTATGAACATACCAATTTTATTTATCCATTCATCAGTTGATGGACATTTAGGTTGTTTCTACTTTTTTATCATTGTAAATAACGCTGCTTTGAACACTCGCGTACAAGTTAAAGTTTTCTTTGAAGCACAAAATGTTTTTATTATACCTTTGAGAAAGTACAATTTATCTATTTTTTTTCTTTTGTCACCTGTATTTTTAATGTCATATCTAAGAAACTGTGCCTAATACAAGGTCATGATAATTTACTCTGATGTTTTCTTCTGACAGTTTTATAGTTTTAGCTCTTATATTTATGTCTATGATGCATTTTGAGTTAATTTTTTGTATACTGTGTGAGGTACGGTTCCAACTTAATTATTTTGGATATAGATATCCAGTGGTCCCAGCACTGTTTATTGGAAAGTTTATTCTTTCCTTATTGAACTGTTTTGGCACCTTTGTCAAAAATCAATTGACCATAAATGTAGGGATGTATTTCTGGATTCTCAATTCTATTCCATTGATCTGTATGTCCATCCTTATGACAGTTCCACATATCTTGATTAGTGGTTTTGTAGTTTTGTAGTAAGTTTTGATATTGGGAAGTTTGAGTCCTCCAAGTTCATTTTTCTTTTTCAAGATTGTTTGGTTATTCTGGTTCCCTTAGTTTTCCTCATAAATTTTGGGATCGGTTTGTCAGTTTCACGAAAAAAAGGGAGCTAGAATTGTGATGGGTATTGCATCAAATCTATAGATCAATTTGGGTAGTGCTGCTATCTCAACAATATTGTCTTCCGGTTTATGAACACAGGATGTCTTTCCATTTATTTAGGTCCTATTTAATTTCTTTCAACACTATTTTGTAGTTTTTAGTGTGTAAGTCCTACATTTTGTTCAGTTTATTCCTAAGTTGTTCCATATTTCATTCTTTTTGAAGCAATTATAAATGGAATTGTCTCAATTTTATCTTCAGATTGTTTATTGCTATATAGAAATACAATTGCATTTTGTATCTTGTATCCTGCAAACTTGTTGAACTCACTTATTAGTCCTAACAGTATTTTCTTAATTTCTTAGGACTTTCTATATACAAATTTATGTTATCTGCAAACGTGCATGGATTTACTTCTTCCTTTTCAATTGGATGCCTTTTCTTTTTCTTCCTTTCTCCCTTTCTTTCTTTCTTTCTTTCTTTCTTTCTTTTTTTCTTTCTTTCTTTCTTTCTTTTTTTTTTTTTCTTTCTTTCTTTCTTTCTTTCTTTTTTCTTCTAATTGCCCTGGCTAGAATCCTGATACAGTATTGAATAAAAGTAGCAATAATGGCTATCCTCGTATTGTTCCTGATTTCAGTAGGAAAGTATTCATTTTTACCATTAAGTATGATATTCACATTTTTCGTTTTTGTTTTTGTTTGGTTTGGTTTTGTTTTTGGTAGAAGGTCTTTTCAGGTTGGGGAAGCTTCTTTCTATTCCTGGCTTGTTGAGTGTTTTTATCATGAAAGAATATTGGATTTTGTCAAATGCTCTTTCTACATACATTGAGATTATCATGTAGTTTTTGACTTTTATTCTATTAGTATGGTTTATCACATTGATTGGTTTTTTTTTTTTAATAAATTTATTTATTTATTTATTTATTTCTGGCTGTTTTGGGTCTTCGTTTCTGTGCGAGGGCTTTCTCCAGTTGCGGCGAGCGGGGGCCACTCTTCATCACAGTGCGCGGGCCTCTCACTGTCGCAGCCTCTCTTCTTGCGGAGCACAGGCTCCAGACGCGCAGGCTCAGTAGTTGTGGCTCACGGGCCTAGATGCTCCGCAGCATGTGGGATCTTCCCAGACCAGGGCTTGAACCCGTGTCCCCTGCATTGGCAGGCAGATTCTCAACCACTGCGCCACCAGGGAAGCCCCCATTGATTGGTTTTTAAATTTTAAAACAACCCTGTATTCCTGTGATAAATCCCACTTGGCCATAGTGTATCAGCCTTTTACATGTTGATGAATTCAGTTTGCTAGCAGTTTGCTGAGAATTTTTGTCTACATCCACAGGATTTGTGGTCTTCTTGTGATGTCTTTGTCTCTGATATCAAGGTAAGCATCATAAGATAAGTTGGGAAACATTTTGTCCTCTCCTGTTTTATGGAAGAGTTGGTGAAGGATTGGTGTTATTTCTTTAAATATTTGACTGATTCATTAATGAATCCCTCTGGGCCTGGGATTTTCTTTGTGAGGAGTGTCTTTTCTTGTTATAGGTTTATTCTGATTTTCTATTTCTTCTTGAGTCAGTTTTGGTAGTTTCTGTCTTTCTAGGAATTTGTCTGTTTCATCTATGTTATCTAATTTGCTCGTACACAATTGTTTATAGTATATCTTTATAATTTTTAAAATTTCTGTTTGGTTGGTAGTTATGCCCCTTCTTTTTTCCCCTTATTTTACTAATTTGAGTCTCTCTCTCTCTCTCTCACTCTGTGTGTGTGTGTGTGTGTGTGTGTGTGTGTGTGTGTGTGTGTAATCTTGGTTAGTCTAGCTTCAGTTTAGTTAATTCTGTTGGCCTTTTCAAAGAACCAACTTTGGTTCTGATTTTTCTCTATTGTTTTTTCTATTTTATTTGTTTCTGCTCTTATCTTTATTATTTCCTTTCTTCTGCTGGCTTTGGATTTAGTTTGCTCTTCTAAACCTTGTACTTATTTTGTTAGATTTATTTATTTAGGCACTTTATATTTTGTGATGTAGTTAATGGTATATTTTAAAAGCTTTCTATCGTTATGTTTCTGTTACTTAGGAATGCAATTAATTCTTGTATAATGATCCTTGAAAAAATTTTTAAAATCCCTAGAAAATATAACTTAACAAAACTGTCTCAGAAAGAAATATAAAACCTGGATACATCTACAATCTATATAAAAGTTGAGTCAGTGTTTTAAAAAGTCTATCCCCTCCCCCACCTCCAAAACACACACAAATGCTACTAGACTCAGTGGTTATATAGGTGAATTTTGCTAAATGTTATTCAAAATTTTCCATAAAATAGAAAACAGAATGATCCTCAACTTGTTTTATAGAGACTTCTTTATCTTTAATGCCAAAATGAGATTAAAAATCATACATGAAAAGAAATTATGACCAATTTCACCTTGGAATACAGATGTAAACATCCTAAGTAAAATGTATTAAAAATATATCCTAAATAACTGGTCTATCCTAAGAATGCAAGCATGAATTAACATTTTTAAATCTGTTAATGTAATTTACATCCACAGATGAAATGAGAAAAGCCATATGTATTAGTCTGTGAGGGCTGCCATTACAGAATACCACAGACTGGGTGGCTTAAACAACAGAAATTACTTTTCTCACAGTTCTGAAGACCAGAAGTCCAAGATCAGAGTGTCAGCAGATTTGGCATCTCCTGAGAGCCCTCTCCTTGGCTTGCAGATGCTCCCCTTTTTGCTGCTTCTTCAAGGTCATTTCTCAGTGCTGTGCACCCCTGGTGTCTCTCTGTGTGTCCTAATCTCCTCTTCTTATAAAGAGACCAGTCAGAGTAGACTAGGGCCCACCCTAATGGCCTCATTTAATGTAACCATCACTGGTCATCCTTTCTGGCAGCTCCTGTCAATGTCAGGCTCATCTGTTCAGCCCTGTCCTGATGGCAGAGCTCTTGCATGGCTTTTATACATGAATGGAGCAAAAGAAGAAGGGCTTCACCTCCACTCTACAATGGCCTAACTCACCTGGAATGCCTCTTCTCCTCCTTCCCACCCATCCACAGCCCAACCCAAATCCCATCCCTTTCAGGTTACCCTGGACCACAGCAATCTCAGCACCCTCTCCTAAACTCCTTGAAAGGCTCTTCTCTGCATTGTTCCTTTACTAGTTACATGTATGTTTCCTGATGTCATGTCTTCTACTGTTAATTTAGCTTGTTATAATGATAGGTTTTCTATTTTCATTAGGTAGTAGGTTTTTTTAGAGTAGAGACCAGATCTTTACATTGTCCGTAGTATGTGTTCATAGTAGTTAACGCAATCAATACTACTTGAATATTTATATGAACAAATGTATAAATGAAACAATGAGTGAATGATAGAAATATAAGGAGACAGTACACATCCTAGCTTTGAGGTGCTTCTTTGTGAAGTCTTTGTGGCAGGAAGAAATGCCAGAGACTCCTCCGAGCCCCAGGCACATGTAATTACAACCCTGTGGAAGAGGTTTGTGCTTCAACATCCCTCTAGGGTTTGCTTTACTAAGGAATTTCTTGTGTCATTAACTCCACCTCTTTCCCAAGGGTAAATGTGATCCCTGACCCCAGGGTCCTCATGACCCCTGGGTTAGTTATTGAGCTCAACTCCATGTTTACTCAAATCCTGTCTCCAAGTAGCCAGTAGTGAGGCGCTGATTAACAGCTCTTACTGTACATGGCAATGGTCCTTAATCACTTCCACATGCCCTGACTTCATGTTATATCGTTTTAGCCGCTAATTTTCAAAATCCCCAAGACAAGATCTCTGCTCTGAAACACGTGTTTTGGAGCTGTTCCTTTCTGCTGTGCGCTGCTACAAAACTTACATGTGGTTTAATTCAACAGCAGGATGGAAAGGGAGACGTGTGCATAATTTTTCTCCCTCTTTTCTTCCTGAGTCCTGTTTCTGCCAAAGCCTTTTGGCCAGGATCCAGAAATGGCACATTCAATAATACCCAATGTGTTTGGGTAATATTTCATAATTACATCGTTGTTGGGAAAATTGTTGCCTTGAGAATAATTCCCCCCTGCTAGGGGGAGAGGGAGGTGAGAAGTAGAAGAGAAGTAAAAAAGGAAAAGAGGAAGGAGAGAGGAATATGAAATTTGTCTGTTTGGCTTTCATAAGGGGACAGATTAGAGAAGATTTATGACATGGTGAAGGATGAATATTAAGAGCTTTTAGGAATCCTGCCAATTCTATGCTTGGAACTGATTTTCTTCAGAAGGTAAGTAGAAACCCCATGTCCAGGTTTCTAGAAGATGGAGGGATAGATGATGCTCTGGACGGGAAACCTAGGAGATGGCCCGTGTCCTGCCCACCCCGCATTCACGAGTGTGTCTCAGTGACGGCTGTTCAAACATGGCGCCCTCCGTCATCCACCTTTCCAGGCTCAGCAGCTCACCTGGAAGCTACGTTCTGAGACTCAAAGGAAATGCACAGTTGGGAGGCCCAAAGGAAAGGCTTCTGGTGGGTGGAGGGAAGGAAGGCTGGTAGAATGGCAGGTTAAGCTGGGAGGTCTGACTAAATGGTGATTTTATAGCTGTGGCCTCCAGAGTCTATATAGGCCAGGACCGTCTCAGGAGCAGCTGCTCCCCAGGTTGGGTAGAAAACACTGGGGAGAGTGTTCAAGCAGCCTGCAGTTTCCACAGCTTACTATAAGGAGCTTCTCTGCACGCGTCAGTAACTGATGTATTTGGAAAAGAGTTGTGCAAACCTTCCCTCTAAGTGCCTTTCATTTTAGACCTAAACTCTTGGTATGAGGTGCCAGCTCAATCCCCACAAAGATGTCATCACCCCGAAGAAGAGACATCTACCCATGGCAGTCACCCAGATGAATGTTCCCCAGGGACCACTGCAGAGCCTGGCAACTAAGAGGCGACCACAGCCCACGGCGTTCGGTGTCAGAGGTCACCGGCGGGTTATTCCTGAGCTCTGACTTGAATTGGTGACAGCAGCCTGTGTGCTCCTCTTCCCGACTTTTCCAAACAATTTGGGATGGATCATTCGAGCAGCTTCAGCCAAGAGGAGCTTTCGGTGACAGTCCAAGATGTCATTGATTAAGAACAAAACAAGTAAAAATCATATTGAAAGAACCATGTCCCAAACCACCATCTTCAGAAGCCAATCTCCCAAAACAAAGTAAAATCAAACCTCCAAACAAAATAAGCCACCACCTACAATGCAGCCTCTCCCGGTACCCTCTGAAGATCTTTGTTTCCCCCCAACACCGCCACCCAGTTGGACAGTAAACTCCAGGAGGACAGGAGTCCTGGCCAGTTTTGCTCTTTGTTGAATTTCCAGCACCTAATACAGAAGCTAGGATATAATAGTCCCTCAAAAACTCCTTGCTGAATGAGCACATTAACATGTTAAAAGTAATTAATGAGAAAGGAAAACAAGGAAGCAAACAAACCGGAAACAACCATTGACTAAGATCTGAAGGGGAATTTCCAACTCCATTTAAAGAACAGTCTGTGGTCACAAACCACCGAGCTGATCTCCCTGTGCTATGCGGCTGCTTCCCACTAGCTATCTATTTTACGTTTGGTAGTGTATATATGTCCATGCCACTCTCTCACTTTGTCACATCTTACCCTTCCCCCTCCCCATATCCTCAAGTCCACTCTCTAGTAGGTCTGTGTCTTTATTCCTGTCTTACCCCTAGGTTCTTCATGCCCTTTTTTTTTTTTTTTTTTTTCTTAGATTCCGTGACCACCTAGAGGGGTGGGGTAGGGAGGGTGGGAGGGAGGGGACGCAAGAGGGAAGAGATATGGGAACATATGTATATGTATAACTGATTCACTTTGTTATAAAGCAGAAACTAACACACCATTGTAAAGCAATTATACTCCAATAAAGATGTTAAAAAAGAGAAAAAAAAGTCTGTGACCAGATTGCCTATCACTCTGCTCTGCTTGTGTGTAACTTGCCCTTGAATCTATGTGTGGGTGGGATGGTCTGTTCCCCCCCTCCCCCCCCAACCGCCCCGCAATCTGGGAAGATTTCTAAATTTTAATATCATTTACCTTCACTTATCTTAGTGGCTTCAGATGATTCCTGGAGCAACAAGTGAATAATTCTCAGTCCCTCAGCCCCTACCTGTGGTGCATGAAGGAAATGTTGCATATTTGTTTTAATAAAGCTTTACATTTAGGGAGGCCCCTGGGGATACAAATTTGAAGCTATTTTCTCTCTGTACGTCTTCCTTTGGGCCAGAGCCATGGGCCAAATGTTCTTGCCACCATTTTCTGGATTCTCAATGTCCATCATTTCTGTTCATGATGAGCTTGGGTCTTCCTGTGGGAGAACAGAGCCTGTCTACCCTGCCTCAGGCCTGGAGTTTCCCTAATAAAAGCCAGAGGGTAGATTTTGATTGATCCAATTTACAAAGCATAAGGCTGGAGCTTTCAGCAACCCCTTCTCACATCTAACCAAAAGCAAACTCACGGAAACGTGCTTGCGGTCTGAGATCCTGCCTCATTTTAAGCCTTGATATAGTGCATGTCTCTGTGTGTCCCCTGCCCCCTCTGTGTTGCCACCCCACCATAATGGCCAAGAACCCAACAGGTTGGGTTGGAAACAGAGCCTTTAGACCAAGTCATACAACAGGCTTCTGAGTTGGGTACAAAGCCAAACACGATCTGATTTACAGGAACTTGGAGGGCCCCCCCCGATAGAGCATATCCACTCCCCTTAATTGACCTGGCTGGAACTCTTGCCACAGAGATTACAAAACTCGGAGCAATTAGCTGGAGATATTCATAGGTTCTGTCATGTAAAGTATTTAGAACAAAGCCTTGGATTGAATTCCAAACAGAGAATTTTTACTTCTGGAGCCAAAGAAGACTTTGTTCTGGGGTTTACATCATGAAACTATTTTTAGAGTCCAAGTCTGCTCTGGCAGGGGGACCAAAGTTCCCTGTCCTTCCCTGGATTCCTTGTGCCAACGCCCCCTCCCCACCGACTCTTTTTCTTCCCCAGAGCCGGGCACTTGGCCCGGACATGACTGGGCAAGGATGAAGTCTTCAAGGGGGTAAGCCCAGGATGGACAGCTGTCTCTTGGGGGCTCCAGGGGGATGGGGACCAGGATGATCTCAAGACCCAACCCAAATGGACAAATTGTTTGAAGCTCCCGGAAACCGTGGTTGAGAGTTTAGAAAGCCTGGAGGAGGCTGTCTGTCCTCTCCTGTCAAGACAGAACGGGAGATATTGGTTTTGTATCAAGAAAAGTTCCTATAATTTCTCAGCTTCCTTCTGGACCCCTACACTCTCTGTACAGGACGTGCTATAGGAGCAAGGATCTGAGTGGAAGAAGAGACTCCCTCAAACCTAACAGAACTCTTGTTCTTGCTACTAATATTTGTGTATTTCTTTGTACTTTTCACAGCAGTGTTATCCATCCTTAATGTGATCCTCTAACTACTCTAAGTGGAACCTGGGATTCTAATGATGGGGGAACTGAGGACCAGAAGAGAGAAATCATTTTCAAAGGTCATTTAGTGAGATAGCAACCTAAGTTTCTCAACTCCTATTTCAGAGTTTTTTCTAGTAAGCTGTGTTAAGTCAGCTCAACTAGGGAAGAGGTTTCCAGGAAGAGACTGTCCAGAGGGGAAGAATGTCCCGCCCTGGCCCTGCCTGACCCACTACGGAGACAGCTGAGCAGAGCCACATCGTTCAAACATGCTGGCTGTCATCCTTGCTGTCAGACTCTGGGGCTTGGTTCCTGGGATGGGAAGCCTCTTCTCACTTCTCCCTTCCTCGTGGGACCCCCGTGCTAAGTGTAAGCCTCACAGAGCCCTGGGCAATGCTCCCAAGGTGTCCGTGTGAGTCAGCCCTGGCACCCGAGGGCATGCAGACGCAGGTCCAGGGCTGACCCCAGACCAGGCAGAGAGAAAGGCACCTCCCCCAGGGAAACGCAGCCCCACAGCCGGGCACAGGGTTTGGAGAGGAACCCTGACAGCAGCCAGCCTCCCCTGCTCCCTTGGTCAGTGTCTCTGTGTAATGAACAGAAAGAGGAGATCAGAGCCAGGATGCCAGGCTTCCTTCCCTCACCCCCGTTAGGCAGAGAGTCAGGGAAATCACCCCTGAGGACGGTGGGGGGAGGTGGCCCCCCTATACAATGCTGGCCATACAGTCTGACTCAGGAATCCATCCCCTGTTGTTTTCCGGGCTGTACGGGCCTTTTGAAAGAATGGGTGGTACTTCCCACCTCCCCTCAGGGCCAGCCGGGGCTCCGTGTTCTGGGGACCTGGACCTCCATCGCCCCAGGTGAGAAACAAGTACAGGCTTGTGCAGGGGAGGAGCTTGCTGATCCCAGCGTGGGATTTCTCAGGTTGAAGGGGAGGGGGGACACGTCCCAAGGAAGGACGCCCAGAGCGGATGGATGGAGAGCTCCTGGGCCGCCTGGGGGTGGGGACCTGTGCTCTGCCTGCACCCAGAGGCAGGAGGTACATGACCTTGGATGGAATGAGTGTGGAGATGTCCGGGGTGAACAGGAAGTACCACTTCTGTAAGAGCTGTGAACGGTTCCTTTTTTTTTTTTTTTTTAGTATATGCATTTCTTTTTTTTTTTTTTTTAACATCTTTATTGGGGTATAGTTGCTTTACAACGTTGTGTTACTTTCTGCTGTATAACAAAGTGGATCTGCTATATGTATACATATATCCCTATATCCCCGTTCTTGAGGCTCCCTGCTTGGCTTGGAGGAGGGGTCGGGAGCAGCAGAGCCCAGGTCTTGGAATGGACCACACAGGCTAGGACACTGAGCATCAAAGTAGTGAAGACAGGTGCTGAGGCACCCCCCACTTCCCCACTTCCGGGATGATGTGAACCCCAGGAATTTTTTTAATGACCCAAAAGGAATTGAAAGTCGGAGGGCACAGAGCCTGACTTAGAAAGCTGAGCAAGGTTGAAACTCATTTAGAAAAATAAAGAAACGGGCTGTTTTTTGAGCCTACAGTTTGTGGAGTAAATTCACACTGTGTACAAGTCCTGAGAGAGGCTTGTGTTCACCTTCAAGTCAGCCCACAGTCCCTCTGGGCCATCATCACCAGGACACACGTGAAGGTCAGCCTCTTGTCTTCATGTGCCCTTCCCCCAGCATAACACAGTCAGACTGTCCTTTCGGAAAATACTTTTTTTTTTTCAAGGCAGTCACATTTTTTTTTCATTAAAAATTTTTTTATACAATTTTTAAAGGTTACACTCATGTACAGTTATTACAAAATATTGGCTCTATTCCCTGTGTTGTACGATACATCCTTGTAGCCTATCTTACCCCCAGTAGTTTCTACCTTTCACTCCCCAACCCCTATATTGCCCCACCACCACCACCGGTAACCACTAGTTTGTTCTCTATATCTGTGAGTCTGCTTTTTTTCGTTTGTTTTATTTACCAGTTTGTTGTATTTTTTAGATTCCACGTATAAGTGATATCATACGGTATTTGTCTTTTTCTGTCTGACTTATTTCACTTAGCATAACGCCCTCCAAGTCCATCCACTTTGCTGCAAATGGCAAAATTTCATTCTCTTTATGTCTGAGTAGTATTCCACTGTATACATATACCACATCCTCTTTATCCTTTCATCTATGGATGCACCCTTTGGTTGCTTCCATAACTTTGCAATTGTAAATAATGCAAAGCAGCCACATTTTTTAAAGTTTTAATCTGATTTCATCTGCAAAATGTTTGTGGGAATGTGAAAAAGCTCACAGAGGGATTTGCTTCTATTTCTTGAGGTCTATCTTGACTTCTGGGAAACCTGCTGGTACCTCTGATCACCCAAGACCCAGAGACTATGTCCTGGGCTTCTTGAGTTTGAGATGCTCTAGAATAATGAGAAAATGGTAGGGTCCAATTAGAGTGGAGGATGGGACTTGTCCCTCTGAAAGTCGGAGGGGGCAGAGCCTGGTAAGACAGCCCCTCAGAGAATAACGTCTATAAATGTCCTGTCTTGTCTCCAAGTCTTTCTGATCATGCGCGAGTCTTTCTGCACAATTTTTCAGGGCTCCCCTGCAAACTTGCACCTCAACTAATGCAGGGGTGTCTCTGTCTCTGCTTTTTCTTAAGCAGCAGAGGAGGTTATACTGTGACCTAGATTCTCCGACCTTAATACCATCTTAGATAGAAAACGTGGTAAAAGAAGAAGAGATTCTTTCCCCAGAGATGAAGGCTGCAATTGATCCAAAGCATTACTACCCCTGAACCCTCCTTCTCCTGCTAAACCTAGAATTGATTCCAAGGATGCTTTTCAACCTGAAATAGAAGTATTTCCAGTTCTATGTTCTGATGTGAACTGTTTCAAATATCTGTCCTTGTCCTGAACAAAACTCAAACCAGGGCAACTTCAGGCTCATTTCAACCATTGTTATTATTCATTTTGAGTCTCTGATACAGAGAAATGGAAGACCCTTTTTGGACTCTCTTTACTGTTTTAGCACCAATCTCCCCTTACTCACTCACCTGAAAAACATGAAGGGTCTGGAGCAAACTCTGCAGAGCAAAGATTGACCACATCTACCTCTGCAAAGCCTCCTGAGGATGCCGGGTCTCCCCAGCCCCTGCTTCACCAAAAGGCAGCATTCCCGAGCTGCCCACATGGGCTCATGGTTTCTTTATTTTTTTTTTTTAAATTAATTGATTAATTTATTTATTTATCTTTGGCTGTGTTGGGTCTTCGTTGCTGTGTGCTGGCTTTCTCTAGTTGCGGCGAGCGGAGGCTACTCTTCATTGCGGTGCGCGGACTTCTCACAGTGGCTTCTCTTGTTGCGGAGCCCGGGCTCTAGGCGCGCAGGCTTCAGTAGTTGTGGCACATGGGCTCAGTAGTTGTGGCTCGCGGGCTCTAGAGCATAGGCTCAGTAGTTGTGGTGCATGGGCTTAGTTGCTCCATAGCATGTGGTATCTTCCCGGACCAGGGCTCGAACCCGTGTCTCCTGCATTGGCAGGCGGATTCTTAACCACTGAGCCACCAGGGAAGTCCCGGGCTCATGGTTTCTGGCCAATTCTGCCCCCCTAGGACTGGCTGTCTTCTTCACCACACCCTGGAAATTAACGTCTGGTGTTCTTCATTCTCTCTCCTCCATCTGTTGATCAGAGCCTGGCTGATGGAGGCTCACTTCTCTCTTCTGCTCCCCACAGGGCACTCTGAGGACCCATCAGTCCACAGTCCTCTCTTTCTAGGGCTCCCGAGCCAGCTGGCTGCACCTCCTTCCTTGGCTGCCGTCGTTCGTGGGCTCTCGAGGTCCGTTGGCCATGACCTGCAGAGCGTGAGCTCCAGCCAAGCCTCTGCTCTTTTGCAGTTTTCTCCTTGGCTCTGTCCCCTTCTCCTGAGTGCTGCTCACTTTCTTTCTCTCTTCCATCCAGGCAAGGTTCCTGTTCTTCTCTAGACAAGAGTTGTCATGAGCAACCAGGATCCCAGAATAAAGGAGAGGGAAAGTGGCTTAAGAGTCAAGGAAAGCACGCTGCAGAAGTGCTGTCAAGGGCATCATAAGTGCTGGGCTGGCTGTGTTTGTTGGATGAGGCTGGACGATGCTAAATGATGCATGGAGCTCGTAGATTAGCTGAAAGAAACCCTAGCAAGAAACTGGGAAACGCGGATCTTGCCATGGTCATTTTTAAGTGAAGTATTAAAGTGTGGAAATCTCCCTTTAGACTAAAGAAGAATTAAGGGGGAATAGTCTGCAGAAAATCAAGCCTCTGTGAATTTTGACTTACCTTAATCTCTTCTGGCTTTCAAAAGGTGGAATAAGGGATATGGGAAACTCTTGCCCTGGCCTTCATTCTTTCTCCCAGGCTGAACACTATGGTATGGGAGCTTTGGGAGAAATAAATGGAAGAGGATGTTGGACATAGTCAGATAAATGCCTCAGTTATTAGGAAAGGAGATTACCAAGGGGGGTGAGGCTGGGAAATCTGAAAATAACCTAAGGATTTTCCATGACACGTGAAAATCCAACCAATAACCGGAAATAATAGCAATGAAGAGGAAAAGAAAAGTCATCAAAGAAACAACGTAACCACCATGAAGCTTGCTAATTAGCTCAGATTTTACGAACGATCAAGCAAGAGACGGAAGAGAAAGCACATGACCTGGCCAATCCATATGAAATACGTCAGAGGGATTCAAGATCACAGTGAGCCGTGGATTGTGAAATGTGCCCACAACAAAATGGACTATCTGGAATAAAGACATGACAACAAGATGAAGCCAATACTTAGGAAAGATTGTGTAATGGCTGAAGAACATAGCCTCTTCTTGTTGGAAGAGCCAAAAGAACTTTCAAGATCCACTTTTCTGTGGTAAACTCTCTTCGCACTTATGCTTTTCTTTTCAAACAGAGCCCCTTTCCCACCCTTTCCCCCACTCTTAGCTTGTAATGACAACCCAGTTACAAACTGAATGTCCCAACCTTCTTTGCAGCTCAGGGCCATGTGGCTTGTCATGGGCCAGAGGGATGTGAACAGAATGAGGTATGAAGTTTTAAAGCGTCATCTCCTTAAAGAGCAAAGCCCTGGCTCTTCTTTCTCTCCTTTCTGTTGCCTTGGATCCAGAGGTGGAAGCATGTGTGACCACAGGAGAGGTGACCCACTAGCCTGGCTCCCTGGATGACCTTTTTGATTAGAGCCGACTTACTACCCGGAACTGCATAAGTTTAGATTTTATGAGAGAGAGGCATAGACTTCTAACTTATTTAAGTCATTGTATTTTGAGGTGCTTTTGTTACAACAGCTTAGCCTAATAAGCCTTAATGAACACAGAGTCTAATCATCTCGTTGTGTGGAAGACGAAAAGAGACTCATCGACAGACGAATGGATAAAGAAGATGTGGTAGATATATACAACGGAATATTACTCAGCCATAAAAAGGAACAAGATTGGGTCATCTGTAGAGACGTGGATGGACCTAGAGACTGTCATACAGAGTGAAGTAAGTCAGAAAGGGAAAAACAAATATCATATATTAACGCATATATGTGGAATCTAGAAAAACGCATATATGTGGTACAGATGAACTGGTTTGCAAGGCAGAAATAGAGACACAGATGTAGAGAACAAACGTATGGACACCAAGGGGGGAAAGTGGGGTGGGGTGGTGGTGGGATGAATTGGGAGATTGGGATTGACATGTATACACTAATATGTATATGATAGATAACTAATAAGAAACTGCTGTATAAAAAATAAATAAAATTAAATTTAAAAAAAAAAGAGAGAGAGACCCAGCGCCTTCAAGTGCTGACATACAATGAACTGTCACAGTCCCTGCGGGGTTGGCGTTCTGTTGGCAGATATGAGTGAGTGGCACGGGGCGGGCTGGGGGGGTGGGCGATACGTAAATTGTTTCTGAGTGCGACAGCCGAATTTTGGGCAAAACACCTAACATACATTAGGATTTCAAGTCAAGAGACTTGGAGAACCTGAACTCTGGATTTTCAAACACTTGTGAGTTGAGCTCCTTGTTATTACTCTCTGACTCTTTGTCTCAATACACACACATACAACACACACACACACACTCTAGCTCTGCCACATCTAACTCATCTGCAGATCCATGAGAATATGATTATTGCTTGAAGTCCCTGTGTTTAGGAGCAGTTTGTGATGCAGTACTTTCGCGGCAATAGGTAACTTTGACAACTGCGTAAATAATAAACGAATTCTAATTGTGATACTAGTGGTGAGGGAAGAATATGGGGAACTATGAAAGTATGTAAGAGAACAACTTGACCTCATCTGGACAAGTGAGGAAGGTTTTTCTGAAGAAGGAACATTTGAGCTGAGACCTCTGGGTAGGAACTAACCAAACGAAGTGATGTTGGACCGAAAGAAAGGACATTCCAGGCAGAAGCAGCAGCAGGTGTGAGGTCCTGAGGCTGGAAGTGTTCAACATCTTTGGAGAATGGAAGGAAGGCTTTGTGGTTAAACTTAGGGGTGGAGGGGAAGAGGTAGGTGTGATGAAGATGAAGATGAAGAGGTGGCAGGAGCTCAACCATGAAGTGCTTGGGAACCATATTATGCATTTTCTTTTTTTTTTTTTTTTTACTAGACTTTGGGACTTTGTAAGGAGTTTTAAAATAGGGAGTGATATAATCAGATTTGCATTTCTGCAACAATTCTCAACTTGGTGTGAGAAATGGAGGCAAGTAGGGCAGGAATGGTGTTGGGAGACCAGATAAGAGGCTGTCTTATCAGCCCCACGGGAGAGATAATGGTGACTTAGATGATAGTCTAGAGCTGGATTCAGAGCGGGATATTTAGGAGACAGAGATAATGGGATTTGGTCATCAATGAGATGGAGGCTGGGGAAGAGAGTGTCAAAAGTGTTTCCCAGGCTTCCGGCATGAATCATTGGGTAGCTGGTGGATCCCATCATTAGTGTGGAGAAAGCTGGAGGAAGGGCATATCTGGGGGAAAGTCATGAGTTCTGTTTTTATGACCTTGGGCAAGTGATAGCCTCTGAGTTTCAAGTTTTTATCTGTAAACTGGGAATGATATCTCTACCGTAGGGTTGTTGAGAAGATCAAATGAGATCACGCATGTGAAGGAGCTTTGTGAATCAGAACGCACAGTTCAAAGTAGGATCTTGCTATTGTGGCAGAGATAGAAGGGGTAGATGGGGAAACAGAAGGTTGATGAGCTGAAAGGGTAAAAGGACAGGCTGATCCTGAACCAAATCCATCTAATCTTTTTGGGAAAAACCAGTGAAGGAGAAAGAGCCAAACCTCGGGACCTCATCCGAGATGTTCTTTTCTAAGCCCGGGTGGCCCTGCCCTTTGTAACTGCTTCAGGCTGGGAGCAGAGAACAGTTCCCACTCCTGACCACCACATTTATGACACACTCTCTCCATTAGGGCCAAGTCTTCCATGCACCATGGAAAATCCTTGAGGTTACACCCTGCTGGTTCAAATCTGGAGTTGGGGTGGGAATGATGAAATGCTGCTGTTGTGGTTTAGACGACTGTCTAAGTTTCACTTTCTGAGTTGATTGACAGTTTTAGGTCATATAAACTTTCCCTTAGTGCGCGGATGCTTACTCATAAGCACCCAAGTGAAACCTATGGAGGGGGAACCGCAATGCTAATTTATTATAATTATGGCATAATGAACCCCGGGTTACTTTGAGTCACATTTTTGGTCTTGGTGCTCCTGCGCTGACCTGTGCTGGCGGTTTTATCTTGCTTGGTCCTGATAGGGCTGGAAACTTAGCAGTGGTCCTTGACCAAAAGAGGGAGGATCTCTGGGCATGCTCTGCCCAGTGTCCAGGTGAGGGAGGGAAAGATGACCCCTTCCAGGATGGGGCAGGACCGGCTCATGTCTGACTAGCTACCTAACACAATCGGAGTGGACAACTGACCAATCAGAATAGATGTCAGCCAAAAAGCAAGCGCGTGGGTACTCGCACACGCTGGCTGAGTACGAGGCCTGTCATGCTCCCAGTTACAGCTGCATCTGCCTCCGTTTGGTTCCTCAGACTGCGGTGATTGCCTTTGAACTTTTCACAAGCTGTCCCCTCTGCCGGGCACTTTCACCCTCCAGCTTCTCATCCGGCTTAAACCTCCCCGTCCCTCCTGGCTCAGCCCCCAGTGTAAAAGGCCGTCAATGGCCCTCCATCTACAGGGCTCCCCATGACCTGTGATGACCTACCAAATGACCTACCTTGGCCATCTCATTTTTTACCTGCTTGTAGATACCTGTCACTCTGATAGGTTGAAGGCTGCAGGAGAAGAGGGTGTTTGGCCTGTGGACGCATCTCAGGGCCTGGAACCATGCCTGATACAGAATGGGCCCTCAACAAATGTTGCCTGGATGATAAGCCAGTTGGTGACACTTCCTAGGAGTGGGGCAGCGTGCTTGGCTGCGGCCTGGCCTGGGGGAAGATGCTCACGACTGCCTCGCCCACGGAGTGGAGAACAGGGTTGTGGATGGTGTGGGCTGAACTCGGAGTCCCCTTCAGTTCGAACACAGGTGATAGTGAGAAGCAGGTGATAATTCCGGCTCCGTGGCCTTGTTAGAGTGAGGGTGGCTGACATGACAGAAAAGCAAGAAAAGGAGCTGCTTTTTCATTCCTTTCACTCAAGAGGCTGTGAGGGTAGGTGGTCAGGGGGCTTGCTTGGAAAAGTTAATCCCCTCCTCCCACAAAAGATTTGTTTTGAGTTTTGCCCTTTTGAGTTTTGTTCTGGTACCAATTCCAGTGTTGGGGAAGAGGAGGTGTCCCCAGATCAACAACAATTCTCCAGCACCAGCAGCTTGTCCCATGAGTCAACTTGGTTCTGACACGGCTTCCCCGAGAGAGCAGATCCCACAGGTTAAGGGGCTAAGACCGCCCCGCCCCCTTCAGACTCGACTGCAAGTCCACGTTGTCACCTGTGCTTCTAACTGACTGGCGAGAGATCAGAGCTTCCCAGGACCCCATCCTTGGCTTCCATTCATTTGCTAGAGCAGCTCACAGAACTCAGAGAAACAGTTTACTTACTAGACTGCCTGTTTATTATAAAAGGATGTAACTCAGGGGACTTCCCTGGTGGTCCAGTGGTAAAGAATCCGCAGGGAAGTGCTGCAAACTACAGAGCCCACGCGCTCCAGAGGCCACGCGCCACAACCAGGGAAGAGAAAACCCGCACGCCACAACTAGAGAGAAGCCTGTGCACCACAAGGAAGAGCCCGCGTGCCGCAACTAATACCCGACGCAGCCAAAAATTAAAAAAATAATAATGATAATAAATAAATCTAAAAAAAGAAGGATGTAACTGAGGAACAGCCATGTGGAAGAGACGCAGAAAGTGAGGTCTGGGGGAAGGGCACGGGGCTCCCATGCCCTCTCTGGGTGTCACTCTCCCTACGTCGTGATGTGTTCACCAACCTGGCTGGTCTCCAGCTCAGCCCTTAGAGTGTTTATGAAGGCCTCCTTACACAGGCGCGATTGATTAAATCATTGGCCATCGGCGATGGATTCAACCTCCAGCCCCTCTCCCCTCCCCAGAGGTCAGGGGTGGGACTGAAAGTTTCAACCTTCCAATCACGTGGTTGGTTTCCTTGGTAACCAGCCCCCAACCTCAAGGGGCTTTCCAAAAGTCACCTCATTAACATAACAAAAGACACCTTTAAGGCTCTCATCTCTTAGGAAATTCCAAGGGTTTTAGGAGCTCATGCTAGAACCAAGACAAAGACCAAGTATGTATTTCTTATTATAAATCACAATATCACAGCCCTGGAAGAGGATTAATATACACAAAGTCACCTGATCATATTAACTCGTTTAACGGACGCCTAGATGGCGACGCAATCTTTACCCTTCTTCCTTCCAGTCCGTCTCCTACATGGATTGCAGACGTTCTTCCAGGAGCAGCTGCTTTCATCGAGTCCCCACCCGGCCTGCCAGTGCCAGACCCTGTGAGCTCAGCTCCTGGTACTGGTGCCCCAGTCCACTGGGTGGGACGCTCCCTGGGCGTTGGGTCAGATGCCCTGACTTAGCATCACGGCCCGCCCCTGTACCCCTGTGAGGCCCTGGGCAAGCCACGTCACTTCTAGGACTCTCCCTCTCTGTATCTGCAAGAAGGGCAGGGATGCCGAAATCACCTGGTCTGTGCTCCAGGCTCTTCTGCCCTAAACACCCAGCAGGGCCTGCAGAGTGAAGGACCGTCAGCACCATCCTGCTCTGAGCTTCTTGGGAGCAGGAATTGGGCTCCTGTTCTCTGTTCTTTCCCAGAACATCGTGGTACTGAGCAAGGAGTCTGTGTTCAATGAACCTTACCGATTGACGCATGCCCTTTCGGTCTTTTCCAGCGTTTCCTACCTAATTCTGAGAGGTGGAAGCGCGCACCTGCCAGAATGGCCCTGCTGCTCTTGTGGACCTGCACCCAGAGGGAGACATGCTGTGAGGAGCCCCTTGAAAGGGCTGAGTGCACCCAGAAGGGCAGGGGCAGTGGAGGAGGAGAGTGGCGGGCACAGGGGAAGTGCTGGAGGTGAGGGGTTTGGGGAGCTCTGAAAATGGCCTGAAATAAATGAAGAAAAAGGAACTGAGTCTTTGGGAAAACAGCTAAAGAGCCCCAGGAGTGTGGAGGGAGGTCCAAATAGCTTCAAAGAGCAAGTGAAAACAGCACTAAATTCAGGATAAGACAGCTTTGGTGCCTGCCCTGGCCTTTTCTGAGAGGGGGTATTCATAGCACTGCCAAAAACTCCCCTCCAGTGTTTCCTGGTTCCTGCTGGAGAGTCTGAAGGGGCCCGTGTGTCCCCCCCCAGAAGTGTCAAAATGTGAAGGATGCGTGGGGTTGTGGCTACGGAGCGGCTGGCGCACAGGACCAGCCTGTGAGGGAGAAGCTTCCTGACCTCTCAGAGCTTCTCAGAGACACGCTCCGTCCCTCCACAAATATTATTTTTGAGCAGGAAGGCCTTCGGCAAGCACCAGTCTGCAGCTCAAGTTCTGTTGCAAGGAGGGTTGAAGGCTTTAGTCAGGATGTACTAAACTCCAAGCATGGAGCAAAGTTGGAAACAACCCCCTGTCTCAGGAAGCACGTGCAGATTTTTAAAGATTGATTCCTACCTGGCACCAGCCACGGCTGAAATTGTGAAGGGGCAACGTCCATCCCAGCAGAGCCCTGGTCCCTCTGCCCTCCCCTCCCCTCCCCCCTCTCCCCTCCTCCCTCCTCCTTCCCTCTCCTCCTCCTGCCATACTTTTCTCCACGTTCATACCTGTGCTCAAAAAGGATTTGAAGCTTGGCCTGACTTAGGTGTAAGTGACTGATAATAGTTTACTCCATGAGATTTGACTTGAATGTGGGCCAGCGCCTTCAGCGAAGGAAATGAAGGGTGGGTGGTATTTTTTTTTCTTTTTTTTTTAAGACAGTCTTTTTATTTATTTTATTTTATTTTATTTTATTTATTTATTTATTTATTTATACTTTATTTTTGGCTGTGTTGGGTCTTCGTTTCTGTGCAAGGGCTTTAGTTGCGGCGAGCGGGGACCACTCTTCATCGCAGCACGCAGGCCTCTCACTATCGCGGCCTCTCTTGTTGCGGAGCACAGGCTCCAGACGCGCAGGCTCAGTAGTTGTGGCTCACGGGCCCAGTTGCTCCGCGGCATGTGGGATCTTCCCAGACCAGGGCTCGAACCCCTGTCTCCTGCATTGGCAGGCAGATTCTCAACCACTGCGCCACCAGGGAAGCCTGTGGGGGTGGTATTTTAATCAGACTCCGATGCTGAAGACCTGATGCTTTCAAAGGTGGGAAGGTGAGGTGGGCGGAGCTGACTGCTGTCTCTGTGTGGTCACACTGTCATATGACTGATGCTCCGGAAGAGGTTTAGTGATTCTTTTGTCTTGGGGTCCCAAAGTAAAGATCATCTAGTCAGCTTGGGGGACTCAAGAGTCTGCACTGTCACCATGTCCCTTGGTCATTTGAAAAGGGTGATCCAAGAATCACACTTTGAGAAAAATACTGACTTAGTCCCGCCTTTGACGGGTGAGTAGCGAGCAAGGGAGAGGTGCTCCCAAGGTTCTGTGGACAAAGAGTGTCACCTGCCGTATCAGTAAACAAAGGACGCTGCAGCCGTCAAGCCCTCAGCCACTGCGGTCACACTCCCCATCCCCCACCCCGAGGGGAATCCAGGATAGAGGAAAACAAGATACTGGCCCTAGATCGTTAAGGTGCGCATCTAAGGGATCATTTCAGCGAGCCCAGGCTTTTGCATCTTCCCATGCAGAGAAAAGTGCTAAATTCGTTAACTTGAGATGCCTGGTTTCCTTTAAAGGTAATCTTTTGATGCTCCAACTACCTGGGTTTTTCTCAAAAACTCCTTATATACTGGTTCTTCCTTTACCTCTTGGGAGCAGGCCCTCAGAGCGATCTGAGAGGCTGCCCCCCAGGCTGAAGTCCTCAGTATGTACCCCGAATAAAACATAATTCTCAACTTTTAGGTTGTGCATATTTTTTTTCAGTTGACTGTTCCCTCCCGCCCCTTGCTTCTGTGCCAGGGCGGGCGCCAGAGTAGATCAGAGTAGATGCTTCAGCCAAACCGCCAGCACCTGCCACTCGGGGATTCTTGAAGGTTTCACATCTTTGGTGCCTTTTAAAAGAAGAGAGGAGAGGAGTACCAGACACAGCCATCTGCCACGCGGCCTGCGGAGGACAAGCCCGGGTCCAAGCTGGTCGCTGCAGACTCCACCGATGGGGCACAAAAGGGACAAGATGCTCTCTGCTGACACCGTGGGGCTCTGCACACCTGAGGGTCCGCCCCTCTGGGGTGCCTGTCTGCCCCCCACCCAGATCTAGAACGTGACTTTGAATAGCCCGGCTCCTCCACAGCTCCCAGCTCCCTCTCAAGGGCTTTCAGCTTCTCCAGCTCAGCAAGGTGGGCACCACGTATAACCCTAAACCTCCACGTCCACATCCGGGTCTAGAAGGAATTCTTTCTTAGGCCAGAGAGAGAGAGTAAATGCTGAAAAATGGACACAGCTTCTCACCATCTCATAAAAATAGCAACCAGCCAGAGGTGACATTAACCTATTATTTGAATGTAAGGACCCAATCCTTTCATGGCTCTGAAAGAGCTCTGTTCTCTGCACACTTGCAGGATGTCTCTCTAAAGGAAGATTGGCCAAGGGGAGAGGGTGCTGGCATCCCGACCAAGAGGGGCCAACCATGCTGGGCAGGAGGTTACTGTTGTTTTCTCCTCATAATCTGCATAATGTTAGGAGATCAGGGAATCCTCTTTCTTGCCTTCCTCATCCTGTCCTGCCTTTGTAGTTTTGTGACTTCTTCTTCTAGTGGAAAGGCCATGTTTCTGCAAACAAGCGGTCTGGTTGCCTATGGAGAACTGCTCCCACATCACCTGGAAAAGTTTTTTCATTTAATTCCCCAACATGTTTTGAGAGAAGTGACGTTATCCCCATTCTCCAGATTAGGAGACTAAGGCTCAGAAGAGTTCATCAGCATGTCCAAGGTCACCAGAATGGTTGGCAGGAGAGGGCGGAATTTGAGCCCAAGTCTGTGAACTGCAATGCTTCTCTCCTCTCTAGGAGACCGCAGCCCCGCAGCAGGTCCCTAAGAATAAAATATCTCTGTACCGAGGTTCCCTCGTTTGTGAAAGAGAATGGTGACTCGCCCATTCCACCTTTGCAGATCAAGGGGGCTGTTTAGGCAGTTAACCAAGGGGGAGAAAAAAAAACGGGGAAGAAGAACCAAAATAATCTGAGGAATGAGCAGGGAGGGACAAGAGAATCTATGCTAGGGTACATAGTAGGCGCTCAAGGTACCAATGTCAACCGGATGGATGAAATTCCAAAGCAAATAGGGTCAAAGTCTGCGAAGCTGATGAGAGGAAGAGACAGAAGACTCTGGAATACCCAATTTAGGTACCCTGCTGGAAGAGGTACAAATTAAGAAAAACAAAGGAAACTTCTGCTGTTTCAAAGGTAGTCAGTTTAGAGAGGAAAATGAATTTGTGCATGATGAATCCATAAAAAGTAACCAGGGGCAACATCTCCTGCCTTGGAGGCCAAGGTCAAGTAGAAGAACCAGACGCTCCCCCCAACCCCCCTGGGGGCTGAGTGAGCAGCGTGCTCAAGCTTGCGTCCTCAATCCAGTCCTAACTTCAGAAAGTTCCTATCTCCTCCCTCTTCAGCTCTGGCACATTCTTGCTCTGTTTTCTGGTTTGAGGGAGTCACCAGCTTGATACACTACAGGAAACCTGCCTGAATTTTACATCCCAATTATAGGGCTCTAATAGTGTCTAAGGAATCCACGGGGAAGCCTGCTAAGTGGGCCATGTAATGCACTTGGAAATGACGTGTCCTGGCCTTTGAGTGTCTGTGTGTCTGTGTGCGCCTTCCCTCTCGGGGTTTCTGTGTTTGTACTGGGGGGAGGGGGGAGGGGGGAGGGGCACCATTTTGGTGACTTGCTTGTGTGTGACCAAAACATTAGCTTTCTTCCAGTCCAATCTGCAAGGACAGAAGGACCTTGTTTCTGAGGCCTGGCAGCCACGGTTTCTTACTGGTTTCTTTTTTTTTTAATTTTTATTTTATTATTATTTTTTGCACAGCATTTTTAAATTAGTTATCTATTTTATACATTTTAGTATGTATATGTCAATCCCAGTCTCCCAATTCAGCCCCCCCTCCCCGCTTTCCCCCCTTGCTGGTTTCTTCAGCCTCTGGTTCCTCGCCTAAGACTTTGGCTCTGGCCCCCAAAGCAAGGCAGGACTTACCCACACCCTCTTGGGAAGAATCGCAACATTTTGCAGACTGCTCTGCGAGCTTTTGGGGGGATTGAAGGTCTGCAGTGCACACTGGGGTCCCTCTGGGTGTCGCCCCCATCCCTCCACCCTGGTAGGCAATGCTGATTAATCTCCTCCTTTGGTTCTGTGGCCACAGCTGGCAGGTCCGGACAGGCTCTTTCCCCATTTGGAGTGCAGGTTTTCCTGGCCTCTTCACCAGAATCCAGACTACATTGCCTGGGCCTCCTCCTCTAGTTCAGTTGGGGCAAAGAATTTGAAGCTGATCACCGCCACACACATAACACCAGCCTCTTTCTGCCTCCAGACGTGGTCTCTCCATCCACTTTGTTCAGCCTCTTTGCACCCCATCCTCAAGGCCCGAGTCAGCATCCCCTGTTGGACCCACCAGGAGAAGTTCCTTCTTCCCCTCCAGAGTCCCACAGCAGGTACAGCCTGGGACAGTCATTTGACACGTATTATATCTTGGCAGTCAGGAGCCCAGTGGTAAACACATGGCACGTTGGAGTTGGGGGTAATTTCGTAATATTCATGAATATTTAATACAGGAAATTTTACAAAGATGTGGGAAGAGCGTAGGAAAGGCATGAAAGATAGTGTAGACCCCCAGGGCTGGAATCCGGGGGTGCCTTATCCATCTTTATGAAACAGGAGGGAAGGGGGCAGGACACAACCTTTAAAAGAATGACATAGCCATAGGACATGACAAAAACTGGTTAGAAGTAACTAGATCCAAGATGGCAGAAGATTCAACTTCCAGGAGACCTTGAGCCTCATTGTACGCTCATTGTAATACATTAGCATAAGCTAAGTGACACACCCACCAGCACCATGATCAAAAAGTGGGCGATGGCTCAATTCCTGGAAATCTCTGCCCCTTCTCCAAAATACTTGGAATAATACTCCCCCACGTTAGCCTATGAGATTACCCAGCCCATAAAAGCAAACCATGCCGTATTTCGGTGCCTCTCTTGCCTTCCGAGATGGCCCACACTCTGTCTGTGGAGTTTCTGTCTAAATAGATCCACTTCTTACCTATCACTTTGTCCCTCACTGAATTCTTTCTGTGGTGAGACATCAAGAACCTGAGCTTCATTAAGTCCTGAGACCAGGTGTGTGATCTCAGTTAAAAGACCGTGGGTTCAAGTCCCAATCTGAGTTGCGGCTTCACTTATGCTCGAAGGAGCAAGGGCAGGTCAGTATCAGGACCAGCCTGTCCAGACCTTTGTTAGAGGGAAACGTTCAGTTTGCGGGGACCCCTTGGGAGGGACATGGGAGAGTTAATGTCCTGATTTTACTGTCCTCCTTCCTCCCAACCATTGTTGAACCCAACAGGAATCCAGAGGATGTGAGCCTGCTGTTGTGGTTCATACGGTCCATGCTCTGGGTAAACAGGGTGCAGGGAGGGGAAGGATGGAGGGATCTGAGGCAAAGCCAGGAGATATGCAACAGTGTGTGCATGAGAGTGAAACTGAGCAGGACCCTGGGGGGCTCCTGGGCAAGGGGGCCGTTCAAACAGTTGCTAATCAGGGAAGGGAGGGGATGCGGAGAAAAGGGGGGAGCAGTCAGGAAACAGTAGTGCAGCCTTGGGACAGGGTCCTGGTTCCTCCTCAAGGGATACACATGACAATGTCTTTGAGCTCTTCTACAGCACAAAACCCCCCACCAGATGGAAGATGTTCCAGAGAGGTCACAGTTTGATAACCTCGAGAAGCTCATCAAGAGACCATCTGAGGTCAGATTAAAGGAGTGCAGGCCCTTCACACACCCTAACCCTTATCATCAACCCCGCCCTTGAACTATTGCTATAAAACTCCTCACCAAACCCCACCCCCACCCCCCGGGTTGGGACACACAGTTTTTGGCGGGCATGAGCCCACTGTGTCCCCCTTTGCCTGGCAAAGCAATAAAGCTATTCTTTTCTACTTCATCCAAAACTCTGTTTCCGAGATTTGATTTGGCAGCTGTGCACAGAGGCTGAGTTTTCAGAATTAAGACCATGGGCACTGCACTTCATGGGCCACTTGGGAGGTTTTCACAGACTTTTCTACCGAATGTGACTGTCCTGCCCCATGGTGCCAAGGTCTTGGCGTGTGTTTAGCTTACTTCTCCCCCCAGCAATGATGCCCCATATGGCAGGGACCGCTCCCCGGGCAGCTCCCCGAGGGTTGAGTTAGCAGGACTTACATCTGTGGGTTGAAACCTATGTGGTTTGGGGCCAGGAAGAGTCCTGGGTCATTTGAGCTGGCACAGAAGTGGCTATGACCCCTGAGCCGAGGTCGGTTTTGTGGGTCTATTTTCCTCTAGGCTAAAATAAAGAGATTTGTTTAGATCAAGGGTTAGCGGGTTATGGCCTAGGGCCAGGTCCAGTCCCCCACCCTGTTTTTGTAAATAAAGTTTGCCTGGGACACAGCCATGCTCCATTTTTCCATATTGTCTACGGCAGCTTTCTCACTATAGAGCCGGAAGTGTGTAGTCCCGGTAGAGAACATGCTACCCCCAGACCCAAACATTGACTACCTGGCCCTTACAGAAATGTTTGCCGAGCTCTGGTTGGATGAGTTCCAAGGCCCCTCTGTTTGTAGGGATCTGGGGTGAGGCGTCATGCCTTAGATGGCTTTGCATCTCACCCACCTACACAGCGTGGGGGGGGGGCTCTGTGCGTGCCCCCTGACCTGCCGTGGCGGCTGCCTGGAGCCACTCTCCACGTCCCCCCAGCCCTGTGCTATGTGGCCGAGGAGGCACCAGCGGGCAGGTGGTAAGTGCTACTCACCCATCAGCCTCCCCCGAGGGAGCTCAGCGGAAGAGGGGTGGAGCCTGGGTGACTAACCAACCTGGGGTATCTCCAGCGAGGTTAGAAATTGCTCATCAGCCCACCTTTACGGGCTCCCTCTGTTGTCTCACCACTCCCCTCCCTGCCCCCCTCCCCCCATCCCCTCCCCGCCCCCCTCCCCCCATCCCTACCTGCTTCCTGACACCCCTTCCAGAATCAACTGCTTTCACTCAAACCCTTGTCTCAGGCTGCTCTGGGGGAAACCCAGATGAAGACACGCTGGGTAGTTAATACACACACGTGGTTCTCGTCAGCAGTCATGTGCCTTGTGTTGCTGACCATAGTCTGCTCCAAACGACGATGTTGGAAACTTTAGCTAATTTAAGAAAACCAAAAACTTGCCTCTGAGAGAGTGGTGTAGGAGACGGGACTGAATTCTGCGAACTTGGTTACCTTGTGGACCTTAGTTCCCTTATCTGTACAGTTAGAGGCTCGGGTAGCACGATTCCCCCAATATCTTAACGTTCCAAAATGCTATGAAATTGGATCCAAGGTTGTCTCGCTAATCTTGTGGCAGTAAGGAAAAGCAGACATTTTCACAGTCTTAACTGCCGAGGTGTTTTGTGATAAGGGCTTGTTTTTTGTCCTTTCCTAATATAACAGCGGGGGCTGGGAAGGTAGTCCCAGTGAGGAAAGACCAAAACTCAGAATTAACTACCTTGACCTCTTTCTTGGGCAAACCCTCCTGTTCCCCTGTTATGACCCATTCCCCTCCCACTCCAGACCTCACCTCTCCATCCTTCTGGTACCTAACTTAGAAAATCACCATTAGCAAATAGCTGAAAAATAATGGGTTTAATCCTATGTGCTTTAGCTTCCAAGAGTAGGAAAATTTAGCAAAGTCTGCCAGAAAGATTTTTAAAACTTCTTGGCAACCTGGGACGTGACTTCTATCTTTGTAAACTGTACCCTTTACTCCCAAACTCAAAGAGTTTGAAGGAAACGTCTATTCACAATAAAATCATAATCAATATGATTTAGTCATAATAAATATCATAGCCATAATAAATATCAAATGCAAATATTTATTAAGCCCCTGCTGTGTTCCCCTGTGCTAAGAACGGGGAATATGTGATGAGAAATTGGGCAGAGGGCACAGTCGCTGGGTAAATAATCGCTCAAATAAATACAACATCGCAAAGCATGACAAGTGCTGTGCAGAAGTACAGGTAGGTGTGACATGCGTGGTGGGGGACGGGTGGGGGACGGGTGGGGACGGTCCCTGCTGAGGTCTGGAAGGGGTGGGTGTGTATTAGGTGTGCTGGATCCGGGGACAGAAAAGGTGAGCAGAGGAACTGCGGGCCAGGGTGGCCCAGGTACAGAGGCCCAGGAAAGAGTATAGGAGGCAGAGCTGAAGACGCAGAGGGTCAGGAGTGACCATTCATTCATTCGTTCATTCTCCAAACGCGTGTCAAATTCCTCCCGTGTCTGGGCGCTCTTCCACGCTCTGCAGCTACAGTGATAAATGAGACAAAGTTCTTGATCTCGAGAAGCTTAAATCCTCTTGGAGAAGACAGATCGCGAGCAGGCCAATGAATACATATATGATATAATTCCGGCAGGGGAGGTGCCAGGAAGAAAAAGAAAGCCGCGGAAGGGTTAGCGGGAGCTTTGGGTGAGGCGGTGGGGAGACTATTTCAGAGACTGAGGTCGGGGCCTTTCCGATCCCATGAAGGTTCTGGACCTGTCCCAAGAGCAGTGCTGGCCTCCCTGTTTACTTATTAAGCCAAGAGGAGCAGAGCAAGAATCTCTACTCCTTCCGGCCAACAGAAATGATCGGGGAAGACCAGGATTATCATCTTCCAATTTAAAGCATTTTTACATATTTCTTTTCAGTCCTAGAAAAATGTAGGACCTTGGTGAGAGGAACTACCCCAGTGGAGCAGGGATTTTACGGCTTTTAAAGAGGGAGAGGCATGAACGTGTAGGCCCTGGTGTGGCAGGAGGCAGAGGTGGACTTCAGCTGCTCTCCTCGCATAAACAGGAGGGGAAGGCGCTCTGGCAGGGGGGCCCGCCAGGCTGGCAATTTCCCTGCAGCGGATCCTCAGGCTGGTGGCCGCTAGGAAGGGGTGTGGGCCTCTGGGGCCATCAGAAGTGGGCAGTTCCGGGCACTGGAGGGTAGAGAGGGTCACAAGGCTGTTTTGAGTCCGGCTCCTACTGATTCGACGTTGAACGGTGTGTCTGTATCCCCACCAACCCCAGCACACAGCTATCAACTGTAAGGCTGGGCTGCCCACGTCCACAGGAGCTGCTTTCTCTACAACCTGCGTTTGGAAAAGCATCCCTGAGCCTTGCGAGGGAGGGTCTGACCCCTGCGGCTCCTGGAGATTCCCTGGAGACCAGTTCCTGTGAAAAGGTGTGAGTCTGTGTGTGTGTGTGTGTGACCACACCCCATGCACGTGTGTTCATGGGTGTAACAGATCTGTAGAGCACAGTGCCAGAGCCAGAGAAGGACGGAACCCAGCTGCCTGTCCCAGGAAGCTAATGGTGCAGAGCGGCCCATGGACAGTTATGATTCAGGGCAAGGTTAAGATGCTTGGATCACGCCGCAATCAGTTTGGTGGGTCGGGGGGTCAGGGAGGGGCATCTGGAATAAGTGACCAACTGACACCTGACACAAAGGACAGATATGTGTTTGTGTGTGTGTGTGTGTGTAAAACGGAGAGGGACTGAGAAAGAGAGAGAGAACTCCCAAATTTAAAAGCTGCCTTGGGGATCATGTGAATTCAAAATAAAGCTCAACTTATAGACGAGCCCCGTGTGATCTGTATATTCATCTGATTGCTGGTATGCAGTTCACATATATTAAAATGTTTGTATCTTTTAAATTGTTACTAAATCTTTTAAAGTTGTGTTCCTTCCTTCTTCCTCTTTCTGACCATTAGAGGCCCAGTGGGTTGTGTTGTTACGACCTTAGCTGTGTAATACAAGGGGTGCACAGACTCAAGGGCAAGGTCGGAGGCAACAGATACGCCAGAGTCTCTGGGCTGGGTTGTGGTCATAGCCCTGGATGCACTGATTTGAAATCAAGATTATTCAACATCATCCAATCTGGATGCCTTCAGAGAAGAAAGGTAAATTGGCAAAAATAAATGTACTGGGTAAGTACTTTTTTCTGATCAATTTGCTGAGAGTTTGATAGAAAGTCTTGTTAGTCAAAGTGGCTTTAGGAGGAAAAGGCTGTAGGATTTGAGAAAATTGCGGCTTTGGGGGCAGAGGGTCCTCTGGGTGCCTTGTCCCTTTCGTGTCCACCATGACCTTCGTAGGGAATACAAATGACTCTCCTGCCTGAATCAGGAAAGGGGAGTGTGTAGGGGCAGGTGGCGATGAAGGGAAAGGATGTGGGGACTCAGGCACGCCCCGTGAAGGTGAGTGTCAGTGATACAGCCAGACTTCTCGTGCTTTCCTGAGCCTCCTAATCGAGAGCCCTGCTTACCTGCTCAGCGCAGAGGTGCTGTGTCCTCGCGTGCTGGGCAATCAACACGCCCCAGGCAGGTGGGGCAGCCCCGGCCCCAGGCTCAGATCACGGCCCCAGGCTCCCCTCCACGCAGGCTGGGGACGGTCCACTCCCGGCAGCAGGATGAGAAAGCTGCCCTCCCACACGCCTCAGTCCCGGTGACCCGTGGAGCCATGGTGCCACCTGCTGGCCGAGACAGGGAATGACCTGGGGACTCGGGAGGGACAGGCCTGGAAAATCCCTGGGCCCCAGCTCTGGTCGGGGTTGTGATTTGGCAGGTTTGACCTCGTGGTCCCACAGCTCCGAACAAGGCAGCTCTCAACCTGTGGGCCACATCCACGGGCTGCAGCAAATATTTGGGGGACCCGCTCTGTGCTGGGTTCGGTAGTGTCACAGGGTCACGGAGGGTGTGTGTTGGGGAGGCTTTAATCAAAGAAGAGGCTCAAGACTTGGCCTCAGTGAGTCTACACTCACCTGAGGAGACAAGATTGACCCAGAAAAATGACATCCAGATGATGTGCTTGATCACGGGTGGGCTGGAGAGGGGAAACCAAGCCAGGGGGCACACAGAGGGGTGGTGAGCCCAGGGGCAGGGCTGCGCGGGGGAGAGGAGCTGGCCCTGCACTGCTGTGAGGGGTGTGTGTGTGTGTGTGTGTGTGTGTGTGAAGCGTTGCCCTAAAAAAGCCAGGGATGCTTCATGAGCTCCTCCTCTCTAGGCTGAATGGTCCTGGTCTTCCAGATGCATTTTCTTCCCAGCCTCACACACTGTCCTGTGATGCCTTTGAAGGCTGCATGAGGGGAAGCCATGGCTACCTGTGGCCCCGTTTGCTGGTTAGGGTCCTGAGTAGGCTGGGGGTGCAGCTGAGGTTTGCACAGGTGGGAGTGAGGTGGGGATGGGGCGGAAGGAGTCCCAGGCCAGTCGAGCCCTGGTCCCTGGGAGTCAGCGGCGGTGGGATCACAGGATGGGGTCGGGCCAGGTGGTGGTATGGGAGGAGGGTGGGGTCCCTAGGCAGCTGGAGGAATTCCTTCCCTGCTCTGAAGCCCCTCCTTCTTTCTCCCTCTCATGCTCCTTTGTCTCTTCCTCTCTCTTTCAAATCTCCTTTTTCGCTTCTTGACTCTTTCTGTAAAATTCCTATCTTGGCCAAACCCTTGATTCCGGGAGAAAAATCAAGTTTAAATTCCCTAAAAACCAGCCAGACTTTCAACTTGGCAGGGTAATGGTTACTCCCTTCAGGAAAAAGTGCCAGCACCAGTCACCCGGAAGGAAATTTCGGGTCCTCTTGATGCCGAAAGCTCAGCTTCTCTGTACACCCATGCTGAATCGATCAGAGACAGAGTTTTGGGTGAAGTAAAAAAGGGTAGCTTTATTACTTTGCCAGGCAAAGGGGGACACAGAGGGCTCCTGCCTCGAAAAACTGTGTGTCCCAACTTGGGGAGGTTAGTGAGAAGTTTTATAGTAATGGTTCAGAGAGGGCGTGGTCAGCTCGTGGACGTTCTTCTGATTGGTTGGTGGGGAGGTAAGTAGGAGTCGGCATCATCAACCTTCAGGTTCCAACTGGTCTGGGGTCTCCGTGCTGGTGGGCAGCATACCGTCCTTAATAACTTCTCCCACCTGGTAGGGGTTTTGGTATCTGCAAAACAGCTCGAAGATATTATTGTGTGTACCCCTTGAGGGGGATCCAGGACCCTGCCCCAAGCCTGCCCATTGTTTCTTTTTCTTTTTTAAAATTGTATTTATTTATTTATTTATGGCTGCGTTGGGTCTTCGTTGCTGCGCGCGGGCTTTCTCTAGCTGCGGCAAGCGGGGGTTACTCTTCGTTGCGGTGCGCGGGCTTCTCATTGCAGTGGCTTCTCTTGTTGCGGAGCACAGGCTCTAGGTGCACGGGCTTCAGGTAGTTGTGGCTCGTGGGCTCTAGAGCACAGGCTCAGTAGTTGTGGCGCACAGGCTTAGTTGCTCCATGGCATGCGGGATCTTCCCAGACCAGGGCTCAAACCCGTGCCCCCTGCATTGGCAGGCGGATTCTTAACCACTGCGCCACCAGGGAAGTCCCTGCACTATTGTTTCTTGACTGTTTGTTTCTCCCTGGTCTCGCATCCCCTCCCTTCTTTAATTATCAACTGCTTAAATCTGCCCATTGGAACTCAGGAAAGGTCATGGAGGCTGAATGAAGCCTATTTCCTGTAATCAAAGAAATGTGGGACACAGAAAGGCTTTTGTGCACAGCACCCCCATAGAGCCCTGCTTGGTATCTCTCTTGTGCAGGTTTCATACACGGCAGGTTATCACAAGGGCAGCCTGACCCTGCTCTCTTGGACCAAGGCAGCCATTTCTCTCCAAAGTGCCTCTTGTCTGTGGATCTGCTGGATGTGAGGTCCTGGAATCCATGGCAAGGATGGGGAGGAGGGGAGGCCGCCCTTGCTTATGAAGAGGTGCTTTGGGCTATTTGACCATGGTCGGTCGAGTTATATTTAATTTGTTTGGGAAACTTCACTGTTTAAAGGTGAATCTTTATACAATGTAGGTAGTGTTACCTCTTTATCAGGCTATTGTGTCAATGTGGATTCTGGGTGTTGTATAGAATGGATTCTGGGACCCCAGGGGTGTTGTACAGATTCAGGGTGATGGGTAATATGTGTAAAAGCTGTAAGTACATGAGTGTAACAGGATGTCACAATTGAAGTTTTGACCCAAATGTAAATCTTAGATGCCCAAAGGAGCATGAGAATCCACCAACCTGGAGGAAGCTTTAAAACAGCTGCTCAAGAACTCGCTCCCTGATTTTTGAAACCCTCCTCCATGATGGGACTATAAAAAGGTCACGAGCATCAAAACAAGGAGAGGTATCTGTGGGGCATTTGTGTGAGCCCCACCCCCTTAGGGTCCACTGGACCCCCTAAGATGGCAGGAACTGATGGTGCTTCCTCCTTTCCTGGAGATGAGGGAGACAGAATGAGAGGGAAAGAAAGAATGTCTTCAACAGGACAGCTTGCAGGACTTGATATGTATTCCCTGCAGGTGGAGAATTCCACACCCTAGGCTTGACTTGCAGCAGGAACATGAGTGGAAAGGCGGGGTAGAGAAGCAGAGGGGAGCTGAGAAAAATCAGTCTGCTCTGAAGATGGACCTTTTTCCTATGGAGGACACGTGGGTCATAAGGACCTGTTCCCGGTCCTGTCCAAGGGGACCTCCTAGGTGTAGCATGGCTCCTGGAGAGGGGAGCAGAGTGGGCAGAGGGGCCCATGGATGGAGTCCACATCTGAGTGGCTCCATTTGAAGGACCCCAGCTTGGGAATCTCCAGAGAACCCACGGGGTTGCCCATCGGAGGGTCAGCTTTCACCAACTGCTGGGCTGGAGAGCTGGAGTGCTTTCCCACAGATAGAACTGTCCTCTCCTTCAACTCTCCTCCCTAATCCCCATCCATCCCCTTCAAACCAGGCAGGATTCAAAATTGCAGCTAGTGAATTGGGGGTGTGGCATGAGCAGAGAAGAACAGAAGTGGTTTCATCCCCCAAAGCCTGGCTGCCTACTGACCACAGACTCTGTCAAGGAGGGAGAATGGAAAACGAAGTGTGCGTCAACATCGTGGGCAGGACACTTAACCTCTGAACTTAGAGCAGCTCTGGAACTTGGAGTGAACATAGGATTCTGTCTATGCTAAAAGTGGAAAAGGACAAGTCATCAATTTGCTGAATGTCATCTAGAGGCAGAGAGAATGCCTCCTCTGTTAAATGAACTTTGATGGGCTAGTGGGAGGCAAAAACCAGAGAGGTGGGCTTTGTCATACACCACCTGCTGGTCTTGTTCAATGTAGTCCTGCAAGTATGAGGCTGCATTTTGTCCTAAGGTGCAGGCAACAATGCAGAGTGAAGAGGAGACCTAGCATCTGCTTTATTTGCAACCATAAATTAAAGGCAGGAAAATTCTTCTCAAAGTAGATTCATTAGCTGTTCCTCTAAAGAGAAGCAGTAGAGCAATAGGGTTGGGGGAAGGAGGATGTGGTCAAATGCCCTGGTCACAGCAGGGGATAGGGGATGGGTCAATGACAGGTGAAGTAGTTGCCTCTTAACTTTTCTTTCTGTAGCTCTTCCCCATTCCATTTTTATTGAACACAACTGATTGAGTACCTATTACCTGCAAGGCTCTTTCCACTGCCTGGGCTCTCAGGCTTTTACTGCTGGACAGAATGCTTCTTGGCTAGAAAACAGCCTCTGGTTAAAAAACAGTTGATCTTTGAACAACACAGGGGAGTTGGGGCGACCACCCCCATGCAGTTGAAAATCCAAGTTTAATTTTATAGTTGGCCCTTTGTATCTGTAGTTCTACATCCAAGGATTCAACCAACTTTGGATTGTGTAGTACAGTAGGGCATATTCAGTGTGAAAAAATCTGTGTATAAGTGGACCCGTGCAGTTCAAAGGTCAATGGTAAACTCATACTAAGGGGTTAGGGAATCCAGTGTCGATCTTCTCAAGAATATATATACATATATATGTATGTATATGTTATATATGTTGTGTATATGTACATATATTATGAATATGTGTACATATATACACGTATATGTCTACACACACATACATACACATAATTGCGGAACAGTAAAAGTTTAACATCTAAAACAATTAGATGTCACAGAAAAACATCAGACGCAAGGAACACTCATGACTACCCAGAGGTGACCACTGAGAATGAGAATCCATTGTCTCTGCCTCCTCGGCATCCCTTCCTCTGGAGCCCCCGACCCTCCCTGACCCTGGTCCTGGTCACCCGTCAGTCACTGGATGCTGCCCGTAGCCACAGGAGGAGGTATGTGGCTCAGATGGACCCGAAAAACTTTTTTTCTGCCAGGAACTGGAATCTTTCATGAAGATATCAGAAAAAAAGTCAGCTGGAGATGACTCACTCTGATGTCAGCAACATAATGGGATGGTTTGCAGCCCCATCTCTGAACATTCTCCATATCTGCCCTTGAATCTGTCCTTCTGATCGCCTCGTTGGTCAGCATGTTTTTCCATTCAGTCCAACAAACTCTCCTTGCTTAGGTTGTTAATGCAGAGCTTTAAGGCTTGCAACCAAAGTCCGGGAAATGTATCCATCACTGTTTGATTTTAACCGGTTTCCTTTTCATCTTTTCTCCATCGTTTGCATTCTTTGGATATCAAAGAGAGCTTTGCAAAGGCTCCAGAGACAGGCAGGTAGCCCCCTTCAACAGGGGTGCACATGGCAACCGGAGCTCCGGGGCTGGAATAGACCTGAGACGTCGTCCTGTCCTTGCCCCATTTGACAGGTGAAGAGACTGAGGCCTGGCACTGCAGTCTTGCTTGTTTCCAAGCAGCATCTGTTGCTAATCGCGGGCACTCTCCTGTGCACATGAAGTCTGTGCCGGGAGGTGTACATCAAGGCCAGTTTGTAAGGACTGTCTCTATGGAGGCAGTGTGGCTGGGATCAAGTTTAAACCATCTGCTTTTAAATGTTAAGGACAAAGGAAGACAAAGTACATTTAAAATATGTAATGTATAGCCAACCGAGCCTTGAACTGCCCAGGGTGAGGAGACAGAAGGACCCTTTCCATCAGGAGACATGGGCCTCCACCAGGAAAGAAACAGCCTCTGTTTGAGAAGAGGCCCAGCTCCAAGTTTCATACACTGGAGTGCGTTTCCTGTCTGTATGTAAGTTTTAAGCTCTTGGTGTGTGTTTTTGCACTCTGAAATAAACAGAGCACCTGGATTGAATCAGCCAGATGGTAACAGAATCAGGCTTCCAATCCCCGACATGTGCCCACCCCCAGGTAAGGGCCGCGGGCCAGAGCAGTGAGCCGGCCGGGAGAGTCCCGGACACCACGGTTCCTTGTGGGCTGATTATGAATGAGTAAGCAGCTTGGAACCGACGTTGGCCCAGGGGTCTCTTTGCGGCACGCGTGGCCTGTTCTCCAGAACCTTGCATGACTTTGGATGGCGGGGGCTGAGTTGGGGTCTGTAGCATTTGGTGTGCAAAACGCTGGCTTGAAGCTCCTGTTGGTCAGTGGAGCTTCATGAACCATGTCTGACTTTCAATCTAAAAACATTCTGGCACTTTCTTTGGGTTGAAAAATGTTGCAGGAAGGATTTGTTTTGCAAATGAAGATGTTTGCTTTTGGATGACTGCTTCTTTGTTAAAGTGCTGAAAGGAGGTCACAGGCTCTGCTCTGACGGAGGACCGGCCACCTGGGCAGCTGTGCCGGGCTCTGTGTGCGCAATGCTGTAGACACAGCGCTCAGAAGGCAGGAAGGTCAATGCCACCAGGGATCCTGCGGAGAACTTCATAGCTACCTGTGATAAGACGCTAAAACAATTGTAGAAGCATCTGGAAAGAGAAGCAGGGGTGACTAGGAGCTGGTGGATTTGTTGAGACATTGGCCTGGACTCGGCTTCTTCCTGTTCTGGAACTGGCCTCATGGAATCCTCATGGGTCGTGGGGTGCCTGGAATGGTACCCCTGGGTTCCAGCGAGATCTTTCACCAGGGCCCCCTCTTCGTCTCCTAGTGGGCGAGATGGAGAAATGAGGGCCGATCAGGAGGAGACAATGAGTTGACCCACTGATGGGCCAGCAGACCCTGGAGAGGCCGTGACCATCACTGCCTGAGGGCCTGACAGTGTCATCCTCGGTACTGCCCTCTCCCACCGTTTTATGAGTTATTTTGGAGCAACCATCTTTTTTCTTTTAGTCTCAATTTGATAAAGCAGATCTATCATTTTGATTTCTTTTTTTAAAAAATAATTACTGCTGTACAGCAAAGTGGCTCAGCCATATATATATATATATATATTTATTTATCCCTCTCCCCCCCTTTCCCCTTTGGTAATTTTTTAGTTTTTGAGTGTTTTCTTTTTCTCTTGATATATGATCACAGATATAGAAATAATCCCCAAATTGCCATTTTTACCATTATCCATTATGAACCATGAGGCGTGTTTCAAGCATCTAAAATTCAGTTTCTGAAATGATTTCCCTAAATCTGTGCATGTTAAAAAATAAAAGTAAAGAGTTGTTGGATGTTTTCATATTTGGTCGATATCTGTCAGAAAACCAACACAAGGAGGGGAGAAGGAGGAGGAGGAAGGCATGGGGGAGGTAAACTATACCTCTCAGTCCAACCTTGAAAAATATTTGAAAAAGAAAATCATAGAGTTACCATATGATCCAGCAGTCTCACTCCTGGGCATATGTATGGACAAAACTATAATTCAAAATGATACCTACACCCGTATTTTCATAGCAGCACTACTCACAATAGCCAAGATATGGAAACAACCTAAATGTCCATCGACAGAGGAATGGATAAAGAAGATGTGGCACATATATACAATGGAATATCACTCAGCTATAAAAAGGAACGGAATAATGCAGCAACGTGGATGCAACTAGAGATTATTATACTAAGTGAAGTCAAAAAGAGAAAAACAAGTACCATATGATATCACTTATACGTGGAATCTAAAATATGACACAAATGAACCTATCTATGAAGCAGAAACAAAATCACAGACACAGAGAACAGACTTGTGGTTGCCAAGGGGGAGGGGGGTGGGGGAGGGATGGAGTGGGAGTTCGGGATTAGCAGATGCAAACTATTATATAGAGAATGGATGAACAACAAGGTCCTACTGTATAGCACAGGGAACAATATTCAATATCTTGTAATAACCTGTAATGGAAAAGAATCTGAAAAAGAATATATATATCTGAATCACTTTGCTGTACATCTGAAACTAACACAGCATTGTAAATCAACTATACTTTAACAAACAAACAAACAAACAAAAAGACCCACAAAATCCACACAAACAAAAAGCTATCAGTGCAGTTTATCCTGTTGTAACTGTGCCCGGGAGAAACAGAATTGTCCCTTCCAGTGATAATTGCTCCAAACCAGAAGGATGTCGTGACTCTCAAAAAATCACCAGCTGAAGTTATTCTTACGTTCAAAATGTTTATCAAAGCCTGGATTTCTGATACCTTTTGGAAAACATGAAAAAAAAACCCCAAACAAATGTATTAAAATGTATCAGATAGCAGGAAGAAAAGAAAGCACATTTCTTTGGGGAAAAGAAATCCAGTTTATATATTTGAAGTAAGTGAGGAAATTCTTCTTCCTCACCTCCTTTATCAAACATACCCATCCTAAAATATTGTTCCCTAAAACTACAATTAAGAAGAGCTAAAGGAGAAGATAGGGGAATAAAAAAATAAAAGGACATGTACATAAAATTATAGCTTAAGGAGTGGTGAGGCTGGCTATCTTATAGTCTGTAACAGACGGGGGTCACATTCCAAGAAATCTAAGGCTGGAATTCACAATGCCACAGGAGCTACAGAGGGGTGGCCTTCTAAGAACACAACTGCCTTTGTTTTTTCTAATATTTCCTGACAGCAGGGACTTCTTCTATTACCTCAAAGTGCTATTGACACCAAGCTGGAAGGCAAGGTACAACGAAGGCGCAAGACGACCTCAGCAGGTGAGAACAATCGACTCTATTAAACATGGCGGCACTTGGTGTGTGCACACGTAAACTTCTGACCCTCGGTCCAAAGACCAACTTCACAGATGCAGTGGCATGTGATGATGTGGATGAATAGGTTTCCTGTGAGGAACAGGAGAATAACCCCTCTGCTTCAAACCCCTGATGGCTTCCCATGACCCCAGGGGTCAAGTCCAAGGCCTTAACATGTGTTGGAAGACTCTGCAGCATCTGGCACTGTCTGCCTCTCTGTAACCTCACCTGCATCCCTCTCCCCCTCATCCTCTGTGGTCCAGACATGATGGGCTTCACTCGGTTTTAAATACAGATGACATCTCTCTTCTCGGGGATTTGCTTAAACTGTTTCCCCTGCCTGGAATACCCTTTGCCCCACACAGGTCTCCATTTAAGCATCTCTTCATTGTTCACGCACAATGTGTTGAGCTTTTCTTACATGCCAGCCACTGTGCTAGGTGCTTGAGTCACCAGGGTAAACAAGCAAACAAACAAAAAGGCCCCCTGCCTGCCTTTGCTGTGTGACAGCCAGGCAATCAGGCATGAATCATGTGCTAAATGATGTGAGGGAGAAGCATACGGTGCTAAAAGAATGTGCACCATGAGCAGAGATCTGGAGAAAGAGTAAGTGGTACACTTACAGGGAGCAGTGTGTGCAAAGGCCCTGTGGTATGGGGAACACGGCATATTTCAGGAACGCAAGAAGGGCCAGTGTGGCTGGAGGGCAAACAATATGCGGTAGAATGGCTGTGGCGTGGGCTGTCCATGCTCTCTGGTGTTGGTGCCGTGCTTGCAGAGCTCTTCTAGAGGCAATTCACATATGAGCTAGAAAGTTGAGTCAACACTTACTCAGCAAGCATTAATCACGCAGCTCTACTGTGTTGAGCAGTGTTCTGGGTGCTGGAGATACACAAGGCAGACGTGGTCCTTGACCTCGTGGGCCTTACAAACAAATAAACAAGCAGCGCCACCCAGGGGAGCGCCCTCATTGGTGTTGCAATATTGAAGTGTGTGGGAGGGCAACTGAGCCAGACCCAGGACTCGGCTTCCTGGAGGACATGATGACTGGCTGATTTGGAAGCATGTCAGGGAGTTTGCCCAGTAAACATTCAGGAAGAATGTTCCATTCAGACTGAACACCACGGGCTGTGTCTACTGAGCCCAGAGCACCCGGGAATGTGCATGAACGCATCTTTCTTTTTCTTTTTTTTGCCCTCGCCGCCAGGCATGTGGGATCTTAGTTTCCGGACCAGGGATTGAACCCGCACCCCCTGCGTTGGGAGCACAGACTCTTAACCACTGGACCGCCAGGGAAGTCCTGAACACATCTTTCTTGCTAGGGATATTTCAGTCCTGAGAAAGTTTAAGAAGCTCTGGGGACAATCTAAGCTTTGACAAACTGGCTGGCCTCCTGACCCCACCACTTCCGAGCAGCATGACCGGTACCTGCCCTGAGCCTCATCTATGAAATGGTGATAACAATACTAGGGGCGTTGAATTGTGATGATCCAGTGAAACAGCAGACTGGGTGCCCTACAAAGGTTGGTTGCTACCTCTTTTCCCTGAAATATCTGCCTTTACTTTTATGTCCCCAAAGTCCATCCTGTAGTGGGTAGAGGGAATCAAGGGAAGAAGAAGAGATGAGAGTCATTTGAGATAAACTGTTTTGCAGAGGATCTGAATTTCAGGATGTAACACGAGAAAACACTGATCTCTTGCACCAGAGGAACGAAGTCAAAACATGGGGTCGGGATCCCCCAGGAGCTATTGCTTGGGGAAATGCAGTAAGTGGTGTTTCTTCTTTCTGCCATCCTCAGGCACCCTCCAAACCCAGATTGCTTATTTTAATCCTAAACTTGCTCTGGCTTCTTTGGAGGAACTGCAGCTGCAGGGGAAAAGGAAAAGTTGAAAGACTCTCCATCCTGCAGACAGTGGTGCCGCTAATCCCCCTGGTCCTGACATTGATGCTTATTTAGGAAACTAGGGATATTGTTTCCTTTGGCAAGGAAACCAGATCACTTGATTTTCTTACTGAGCTGCCTGCAGACTCGCTGTCCCGTAAGAATAACAAGGACAGCTTTGCCCAAATTGCTGGGGAATGCGTTCTCTCTCTGGGGAAGATTAACATTGGCAGGTGTAGAGTTGCCCTAGGGGGGTGTCGACGTGCTGAATTTCCTTTGTTGGCTATCTTTGCAAATCACTTCCCCCGGTTCAGTCTTGGAGTCCTACTCTAGAAAATGAGAGGTTGAATCAGAAGATGAGAAGGATGATGATAAGCCCATAACCGATGTCACATGGCCTTCATAATCACCCTCTGAAGTTGCGGGTCTGGTATCTGTCCCATTGTTCAGATGAAGCAGCTGAATAAGAGAACTGAAGAATCACAGGACTCGGAAATGGTGTAAACAGGCATATTGACTCCAAGTGCAAATTCTATTCCAACAGGACCTTTTTAAAGGTTTTCATTTCCAACAGGACCTTATCAAGGCTTTCATTTCCTCCTTGCCACAACAAAGCAAAAGTAATATATGGGTAGATAAAAAGAATGAAATAATGCCATTTCCAGCAACATGGATGGACCTAGAGATTATCGTACTAAGTGAAGTAAGTCAGAAAGAGGAAGACAAATACCATGTGATATCACTTATATGTGGAATCTAAAATATGACACAAATGAACCTATCTGTGAAACAGAAACAGATTCGCAGACATAGAGAACAGACTTGTGGTTGCCAAGGGGGAGGGGTGGTTGGGGGGATGGATTGGGAGTTTGGGATTAGCAGATGAAAACTATTATATATAGGATGGATAAACAACAAAGTCCTACTGTATAGCACAGGAAAATATACTCAATATCCTGTGATAAACCATAATGGAAAAAGAATATGAAAAAGAATGTATATATATATATATATATATATATATATATATATAACTGAATCACTTTGCTGTACAGCAGAAATTAACACAACATTGTAAATCAACTATACTTCAGTAAAATACATTTTTAAAAAAGAGTAATATATGGGTAGGTAAAGCCTGACTAATTTCCATAATCAAATTTTAGAAATCTACTCTGCATTCTTGAGGGGAATAATATGAATTGTTTAATGTTGGGTACAGGATTGTATGTCTATTAAGCCCAGCTTGTTAATTGAGTTTTACAGATCTTCTATGTCCCTGATGATATTCTTTCTGTCTTCTGGATCATTCAAAAACAAAAAGGTGTTCCTTTTATCAAGAAAGATATTCCACTATGATGGTGGACTTCCTATTTCTCCCTGAAGATTGATCTTTTTAATCGCTTTGTGTATTTTGAGACTATTTTTTTAGGTACATATATTTTAAAAATTATATCTGTCTTAGTCTTCTTGGGCTGGTATAAAAAAATACCATACACTGGTTGGCTTATAAATAACAGAAATCTATTTCTCACCGTTCTGGAGGCTGGAAGTCCAAGATCAAGATGCCAGCAGATCTGATGTCTGGTGAGGGCCTATATCCTGGTTCACAGATGACTGTCTTCTTGCAGTGTCCTCACATAGTAGACGAGGTGAGGGAGGAGCTCTCTGGAGTCTCTTTTATAATCACATTCATGAGGGCTCCATCCTCATAACCTAATCACCTCCCAAAGGCCCCACCTCCAAATACCATCACACTGGAAATTAGGTTTCAACATAGGAATTTGGGGGGTGGGGGGGAATTCAAACGTTCAGTCTATAGCAACATCTTAACAAAGGGAACCTTCTACCATTACATGATGGTCCTCTCCCTCACCAACAATGTTAGCTATATTACCATAGATAATATTGATTATATAGATATACAGATGAATGACTATATAGATATATGGATGAATATAGATGAATCAATCAATATATATATCTATACAATCAGTAAACATAACCAGCTTTCTGGTCTGACAGCAGTGGGTTCTCAAGTTCACCAGACGAAGGACAGCCTCTGATTGTAGGTCCCAGCATGTCATCAGAGATGGCTGGATGTCCTGCGGGCTCGGGCTGTCCTAGTACATGGTCAGGCCACTCAAGATGGCCGCTCTCTTGCTCTCTGTACATCCTCTGCTCTACCAGGGCCTGCTTCACCTACACCCCACTCACCTGACTGCCCTTCTTACATACTTGCTCCAGGTTGCAGCTAATGATCAGTCTAGCTTTGGCTCAAAACTCTCCACTATGCTTATCAAAGGGGCGGGTGTGACCTTCTGCTAGTTTCCCTGGTAATCAACCTGACATCAATTCCTCCTTTAATTGGATACAAAGACGGCCACCATGTCCTGCCCGCCATCTGCTGCGCACCATGGGGGATGGGGTGTTGCTCCAGGTCCTTGCTTCAGACTGGTAATCTGCCCCATCCATTAAACCCTTGGTGTCTCTGTTGCTGTCTCTGGGCTCTTCGATCTTGCAGCTGAGCAAGTACAGGGTTTGCAGGCCTGCAGGGTACAGCCCAACACCCTGAGAGCCGTCAGGGTTCTCTTATAAGATCTGCTGGGTGGAGTTCTGACTCTTCCCTGGAGTAGCCAGGCCAGCCGGGCTAAGGCGATTGTGTGGTTAGGTGATGAGATGCCTAAGTACAGAAAAGATGTTCAGACCCTCAGGGGCTGGCTTCCTAGGCAAAATAATCCTGACAAATCCATCAAAAACATATAGTTAAGGCAGCTGTGGCCTTATTTATAGTAAACATAACACAGGCCCCTGAATTCAAATAACCGTATTACAGTCAGGTAGCACTGGGCAGCTTTATATCCACCTGAACAATTGAGAACTCAAAGGGCTGTCTAGTGACAAAAGAAAGTTTCATTTCACACTGAGATCTAAGCCTCAGGATGGGAACCCTTTTGACAAATGATTAAGCACATACTTAAGTACATTTGTTGTACATGTTACACATGTACTTTTCTTTTATATCATGTATTACAATTTATAATTATATTTTTATTTTGGATCTATTCACTATCTGTTTCATTTTAACTGTAAGCTCCACCATGTAGGGGCCATGCCTGTGTGCTCACAAATACATTCCCAGTAGCGAACAGAATGCCTGGGATGTAATAGGTGCTCAATGAACATATATAGAATTGAATGGGCTGGAATTGAACAGCAGTTCAATAATCTGCTAACCCGTCTTCTGAACCTAATCTTTTAACCTCAGGCCCAATGTACACCCTGTATCTTCTCTTCTACTTTATTGCAGGAGCAGAACTAATGCCAAAACATAGACCCTTTAGGGCAGTGGATATTGGTTCACAGCAAGAAAGAACATTTTAATAGAGCCCTCCAGCAATGCATTAGACTTCCTCATAAGGGATGTTCTCTTGGGGGGGTGGGGTAAATTGGGAGACTGGGACTGACATATACACACTACAATATATAAAATAAATAACTAATAAGGAGCTACTGTATAGCACAGGGAACTCTACTCAATACTCTGTAATGGCCTATATGGGAAAAGAATCTAAAAAAGAGTGGATGTATGTATATATATAACAGATTCACTTTGCTGTGCACCTAAAACTAACACAACATTGTAAATCAACTAGACCCCAATAAAAATTAAAAAAAAAAGAAAAGGAAATGCTCTCTGACAGCAGAACTAAGTCAGCTAGGAAGAGAAAATTCTATATGTAGAATTTTCTGAAGCTGCAGCTCTCTCCCCTGGGTTCAAGCAGAGGCTGAGTGTCCACCGGTCAGGGATGCTGCAGGAGAGATTCTGGCTTTGGGTGGGCAGTTGCACTGGGCTTCCTCTTGGATGGCTTCCAGTTCTAACAATCTGTGAGCTGCCCACAGTCCTGCCTTATCTGATTGTACTCCTGAAGACTCTGTAGAGTTTTAGCAGGCAAATTACAAAAAAAAAAAAAAAAGAAAGAGAAGCTAACTCTAGATTGTCTGGATCGAGATAAGACAGGTCTCCTTTGCTGTATGAGTCTCCTGTTGCTGCTATAACAAACTATGACAAGTGTAGTGGCCTGAGACAACACAGATGTATTGTTATACGGTTCTTCAGAGCAGGGTCTCACTGGGCTCGGATCAAGGTATCCCAGGGCTGCATTCTTTTCTGAAGGTTCCAGGAAGGAATCCACTTCCCTGCCTTTCTGGCTTTTGGAGACAACCCGCAGTACTTAGCTTCTGGTCCCCTCCTCCGTCTGCAAAGTTGGCAATGTCACAACTCTCTGACCTTCTTCTGTGGTCACACCTCCCTCTCTGATGATGACCAGGAAAGGTTCTCTGCGTTTCAGGACTTGTGTAATTACACAGGGCCACCAGGATGATCCTGAGCGTTTCCCCTACCCCCAGATCTTTGACCTTATTCACATCTGCAGAGTCCCTTTTGCCATGTAAGGTAACATAGTTACAGGTTCTGGGGATGAGGACTTGGACATTTGAGAGGTCATGATTCTACCCATCGCACTGACCAAGCCCAACCTTGTGATAATTTGGAATGTCTTGGGCATCAGCAAGGGGCACTAAATCTTCACTTTATAAAATGAAATGCATTTGACTTTTAAAGAAAGATCTAATTTTTAAATCCTTGTGTATCTTTCAAAATCCAGTTGTACATTCTCCATTCATCAGAACGACAAAGATTTTTTTAAAATATTATTACCTCTAGAGGTGATTTGCATTCATGGTGTACAATGACATCAATGACACCTTGGTTGAAACCAGCCCCTGCCTGGAAGGTTCAGACTTACCTTTTGTCAGTGCCAAGGGATGAGCTGGCCCTGAGAGGCTGAGGAGTCAAGGTAATTAATTAATTAGGTAATTAATGAAATTGGGCTTCAGATGGAGAGCATCTAGTTAATTAAACTCCGCAGCTTGTGGCATGCTACCATAAACGGTCTTGTAGGGTTCCGCTCTTTGTTCTATTCATTTTGTCTCCTCATCCCTATTCCCATCCCCTCTCCCCCTGTGCACCTAGCCTGATGTGTCTGATACCCATGCTTGGATGTGTACAGCACACCCCCAAGAGAGGGCTTTCCTACCTGCCGCCATATGCATTTCTGATGTCCTGAGGGACTGACTGCCAGGTGGTGTCTCGGGATGGTTGTCCCAGTTCTCATGTCTACCAGCGTGCAAGAGCATTATCTGACTTCCCCTCCTACCCTGAGGCGTGTAAGCTGGTGTTTTCCTTTAATTTGCATTTCTTTGCTTACCAGGGAAACTGAACATCTCATGTACTTGTTAGTCAACAGAATTGAAGCCTTATCAGCTGTCAGGAGAAAATTCAATACTCAGGTCTGTTATCTGCCTCTTCTTGTATCTGAAGGGAATGCAGCTTCCAGGGACCTTGCTTTAAAATCTTTTGGCTAATGTGGGAGTATCTTCTGAATCACAGTCCGGGTAAGTGTCTCTTCTCCCTTCACGCTCCTCAAGTTCAGGGTTAGTTTTCTTCTTTCACAAATTATCCCCTGTTTTGAATTTCTCAGGACAATATGGCCCACAGTAGAGTTTTGAATGGGGACATTCCATTTGTTAGATTTTGTGATGCTGCCTTTTTATTCGCACCAAGGAACACCTCCAATGCACCCAGGCACATATAACAACATACGCTGCATGGACAGCAGGGCCGGTGTGTCCTTCCTGCCCACCTGCTCTAGCCTTAACCACAAGGTGTTCCCTCTACCTGCTTCCCTTTTCGCCTCTCCCACCGGGTTAATGCATCACAGCCCTGGAAGCATACTACAGCCAACTGGAGAGGGCTTTCAAGCTTCAGTTACTCAGCCCTCACCACCAAAGACAAGGTCTCCATTGTCTGCAGTGGGGTCGGGCACGGGTACTACTTAAATGGGTTGACTACCAAGGGGAGGGGAAGATGAACACACATCCCCACATCTCACTGCAGACCATTGGATCAGCCCCCAGTGAAGGGAGTCGGCAGAAATCTGCATATCTGTGATTCTGATGCAATCCATTTGGAGGTCTTGGGGTGGGATGATCTCTAAGCCCCCTTTTCTCTGATTGTGTTTTTGTTCTCAAGCAGCTGATGGATTTGCAGCAGCGATCATATCCCACAAACAGCACATCAGTGTGCAAGGCTGGAAAAACGGTTTTTTTTCTGATTTATTAAATAATTTACGTGAGAAGTCTTACCAAGACATTTAATGAAAAGATAGCTATAATATGTCTTCATGAAAACAAATTTAAAACATAAGTTAAAACCCATAAATTATAGCTAGTTCTTAATTTAGTATTTTTTTAATTGAAGTATAGTTGATTTACAATATTGTGTTAGTTTCATGTGTACAGCAAAGAGATTCAGTTATACATTTACGTGTATATATTTTTCCAATTCTTTTCCATCACAGGTTATTACAAGATATTGAATATAGTTCTCTGTGCTTAATTTATATTTGAATATTTAAAATCAGAAGTGACCCATCGAGGTGAATGGATACATGTATACGTATGTCTGAGTCCCTTTGCTGTGCACCTGAAACTATCACAGCATTGTTAATTGGCTATACTCCAATATAAATTAAAAAGTTAAAAAAATAATAAATAAAATTATTAGCTTTATATGTTTAAATAAAAAAGAACTGACCCATCGATTCATTACAGGTAGAAGAGAACTATATAGATAGTTAAATACACGTGGAACTAATAGAGTTTCTTATAAGAGCCAAGCGAGAATCTCTTGATGTCAATAAACCACCCCTCCCCCGCCCCTACAAGGAGCCCAGGCCATCCTGGAACGGGTCGCACTGACCCATGTCCCGTTGCCTCCAGTCTCCATTTCCCAGAGCTACTGATGATCAAACTGACGCTGCGATATTTCTCACTGGACCTGAACCCTGATCGAGTCGTGCATTTTTCTTTATGTTCCTGAAGAGTGTGCAGTGTATCAAGGTTGCTTTCAGGCTTCTGTTGGTGAAACTCCAACATGGAAAATTGTCTCAATCTCTTTACTTCTTACTCTTTCTTATTTCAAGAGCATCCAAATTGGAAGCCTTTTTGGGGAGAATAAATGGGGGCCCACCCCCTACCCCTCCATATACGTCTCCCACGTGTGGGTGCCGGCAGCACTTCACTGGACTGGATTGGAAGGTTGGAGAGTCTTGACTGGCTGAGATGCCCTCAACACATCTGGCCACAAAATCAGAAACTCAGGGGGGCCCAAGGGAATAGTTGTAGAAATGAGATTTTACAAAATACAGTGATTTACATCTGAACTTGTTACGTTTGTCTGAATTGTTATGTTTGCGAGTATCTACATTGGATGGTAACTCCTTGAACCGGGCCTTGTTGGTCTTTTTGTCACTATATTTCCAGGGTCTGATCTAGGGCCAGGCTCATGGTAACCATGGTGACCAATGTGTGTTCAGTGCTTCACCAGGTGCCGGGCACTGTGGTAAGCGCTTTATGTGTCGTCCTCCCACCAACTCAAGGAAGGGGGTGTTATTTTTCTTCCTCTTTTACAGCTGGCACAGAAAGGTTTAGTAACTTGCCCAAAGTCACACAGCTTATAAGTAGAGCCAGGATTCAAATCAGGCATGGTTGGAAATACTATACAACAGGACCCCTCAGTGGTGGGCACTGAATCCTTACTTGTTGAATGAATGAATGAGAGACAATGAATGAACAATGACCATTTTGTGGGAGAGCAGAGATAGAGAAGGGAGGGAAGAAATTCATAAGGAGGTTGAAAAGATATTCTACACATCTGAACGTTGGGACTGAGCTCTAATTCTGTGTGACCAGGGGCCTCTCGTATCTGTGCCCTCAGAGTCCTCCTGCTGAGAACAGACCTGCCGACTACGTTTTGCCAGATTCAGTCTGGCTGAAGGACCTAGAGAAGAGGCCCAGGTTCTCCAATGATTTCAACAGAGTTTGACAATATATTAGTTTAATTTATAAATACACAAAATGCTTTTCTACTTGTTGAGGAAAGGTAGCTAGAGGGCTGAGAATACCCTCCAGGGATTTGATGCTATCATGTCCAGATCTTACAAAGGACCTGCTATGGGTTGAATTGTGTCCTCCTAAAGACGTGCTGAAAAAAAACGGGTGCCTATGAATATGACCATATTTGGAAGTAGAGTATTTGCAGATGCAGTCAACTTAAGATGAGGGGGCCCTAATCCAATATGATGTTGTCCTTGTAAGATGAAGATGGGAGAGACACACAGAGAGCGAAGACGCCATGGGACCCAGAAGCAGAGGGTGGAATTTTGCTGCCACGGCCAAGGAATTCCTGGGGTCCCTTGGGAAGCTGGGAGAGGCAAGGAAGCAGCCCCCCCACCGGAGACTTTGGAGAGAATGGGTCCCTGCTGGCACCTTGGTTTCTGACTTCCGGGCTCCAGAACTAAGAGAATAAATTCTGTTGCTGTAAACCACCCAGTTTGTGATATCTCCTTACAGCAGTCCCAGGAAACAAAGAACAAGACTTAATATTATTTTTCATTTCTGTGTCACTACGATCCAAATGTCAATTTCACCTCTCACTCCCTGTGATCCTCCCCCCACCCACCAATTTGCTCCAAGGGATGTACACAGGGTCAGAAGTGCCACACCTGTCTACACCATCCTGAACTAGACAGTATTGGTAATTTAGTTTGAAATCCTTGGAGGGACTGCCCCGTGTTCAAATCCGACTCTATCCTGGCTCTCTGCGTGAGTTTACTTGTCAAAAATTCAAAATGGGAAGATAGGAATAGTGGCGTTTGTGGCATACTTCCTATGTGCAGCTTTACAAGAATTCTCTCTAAGCCTCACCACTGTCCTGTAAGTTACTTAACATGAACCCAAATATCAAAGAAACCAATTGGGGGAAAGAGTCTGACCCGGGAGACAGGCCATGTTGTGACTGGCTCTGAGGTTGGCATGCATACCATGCTGCTGATTTGGGGACACGGAGAAGGGGGAGAATGGGCAGGGCTCAGACAGGGAAGTGTTTTGGTTCCACCACCGTGGTATGCTGGATCCAGCTCACTACTGGGTCGCCAGATCTGATTGTTAAATTTTCAGTAATATTCCATTGTATATATGTACCACATCTTCTTTATCCATTCATTCGTTGATGGACACTTAGATGGTTTCCATGTCTTGGCTATTGTAAATAGTGCTGCTATGAACCTTGGGGTGCATGTATCTTTTTGAAACAGAGTTTTTGTCTTTTCCAGATATATGCTCAAGAGTGGGTTTGCTGGATCATATGGTAGTTCTATTTTTAATTTTTTAAGGAACTTTCATAATGTTCTCCATAGTGGCTGCACAAATTTACATTCCCACCAACAGTGCAGGAGGGTTCCCTTTTCTCCACACCCTCTCCAGCATTTGTTATTTGTAGGCTTTTTAATGATGGCCATTCTGAGCAGTGTGAGGTGATACCTCATTATGGTTTTGATTTGCATTTCTATAATAATTAGCGATGTTGAGCATCTTTTCATGTGCCTGTTGGCCATCTGAATGTCTTTATTATGATGTCTCTTATACGCGGAATCTAAAAAAATGATACAAATGAACTTATTTATAAAACAGAAACAGACTTGCAGACATAGAAAACAAACTTACGGTTTTACCAAAGTGGAAAGGGAAGGATAAATTAGGAGTTTGAGATTAACAGATACACACTACTATATATAAAATAGATAAACAACAAGAATTTACTGTCTAGCACAGGGAACTATATTCAATATCTTGTAATAACCTATAATGGAAACGAATTTGAAAAAGAAAAAGATACATATATATATATACTGAATCATTACGTTGCACACCTGAAATTAATACAATATTGTAAATCAAATATACTTCAATAAAGAAAAAAGGAAAAAAACATAAAAAGTTTTAGGATTTTTGCAGGGAGATTGATGTCATGCTGGTAGTTTGCAGTTGGTCACGACGGGAGCATTTACACCACAGAAACTGGCAAGTGCTACAAATCAGTGCTACAGAAATTGGCAAGTGCTACAAATCAGAGCTCCCGAGAGAGAGAGAGAGAGAGAGAGAGAAGGAAAGCTAAGAGAAGGCACCCCTGAGGCCTTTAGACTAATGCTGGCTGAAAAGGGCTGATGTGGTCTAGGCAGTGTCTTGAAGTATTGGGGTCATAACAAAAACTGCCCACTTTCTATGGGTTTAGGGAGGGCCAGTGCCTCCCTGGGAGGTTGAAAGCATTCACAGAGGACCTTCTCAGTGAGTGGAGACACAACATCATCAGAGCTGCCCGCCTCTCACCCTGAAACCACAGCTACGTGACAGGGAAAGAAGCTGATATCTGAACTAGTTCCATGGATGCTCTGGGCTTAGTTCCTATCTGTAAGAAACAGGAAAACAGCCAGTGATTCCCGTCTCCCCCGTTGTAAATTTCCCATGGGACTTTGGAAACGGCCCATGTCCACCCCAAATCTACTCTGGCTGCCCCTTCCCGAGGCCTCCTGCTCATGACTCCCCCCTTCTCCGCGTCTGGACCCTCAGCCGCCATGTCTGTGCTCGGTGGTCCTGCCCTGACGTGGCTAACTGATCCAGCTGCGGCCAAGATGCTCGCTGCCCAGTTTCATCTCTCTCTCCCGGAGATTGGGAATTTTGAGCTTAGATACCCTGATACCAGGAGTCGTTGGTAATAATTTGGACCAATGGCGGCATCCAGAGCTGCGTTGCCCAATTCAGTAGCCCTACGAGGCTACGGAGCATGTATGCAAATTGAGATGGGCCGTGAGTGTAAAGCACACACTGGATTGCAAAGACTTGATATGAAAAAAAAAAAGGATTTAAAATATCTCATTCAAGGGAGGGTCGGAGGGAGACGCAAGAGGGAGGAGATATGAGGATATATGTACACATATAGCTGATTCACTTTGTTATACAGCAGAAACTAACACACCATTGTAAAGCAATTATACTACAATAAAGATGTTAAAAAAATAAAGCAAATAAAATATCTCATTCATAATTCTTTGAATTATATGTTGAAATAATAATATTTTGGGTCTATCAAGTTAAATAAAATATATTATTGAAATGAATTCCTTCTGTCTGCTATTATTTTTTGTAATGTGGCTACTAGAAAATTTGAGATGACATATGTGGTTGGAATTTTATTTCCTTTGGACAAAACTGCTCTGGAGAAATGTTTCTGGAAGCGCCTGGGGCTGAGTGGCTCCTAGCTTCCACAGGCCTGGGCTATTTATTATTCAGCTGTCTTTTCTTCTTGAGCCAGCCCAGGTCTCTTCCATCCTGTTCTCTTTCTGATTTACCCTAGCCAGAGTAGTTTGAATTATTTGCAACCCAAGGGATGTTAACTGATAAACCAATGGAATCAAAATTTCCTTAGGGTGTTGTACAGATGATTCTGCAGCTCTGCCAGAGAACACTTTCAATGCTCCCAATGGGTCACGTTCATAGTCTGAAATGATGAAATCACCTGGACCACATTATTCCTGTCCGCAGACCCTGACTCTGCCTCTGTCTTGTGGGACCTTCAGCTCTGGCCACGGGAACCAGATTTGGATTATGAGATTCTGCTGGTCAAGAAGGACACCTGGGGTCCCAAGGTGTCTGGGTCAAGCTGAGGCTGTGCTTAGGAGCTGGGTTCTGTCAGTAGAGCCTGGAGTTTAGAGTCATAACAGTTTTGTTGCTCTCTCCCTGAACCTATTGGGAATCAAGTTTTGAAACGATCCATTTCATGAAGCCCGCACGATGGTTTCTCCCTTCCCTACTCCCCCTTCCCCATCTGGCAAGTCAGCCCACCCTGGTGCATGGTGATTTGGGGCGTTCTGTGTCTCCCACCCAGCCCGGGAACTCTTGCTTTGGAATTGTGGTTTTCCTAAGACATTTCAGTTGTTCCAAGGTGTGAGGTGAAACTCCCACAAAAACCTGTCAAGAGCTGGCTTTGGGCTGGAATGCTCAAGGTTAACTCACGGGGAGAGCTAGAATCATATGCCAGATTCCAAGTAATTATTCCTTTAGGAACTGCCTGCTCCAAGCACTTTAATGAAAAATGATAGAAAGAGCTGTTGACCTTTGAGACATTCAACTCCACCGGGCAGCTGAGCACCGGCAGTAGATCCGGCCAGGCAAGATTACATCTGCCCCACCATGGAGACACTGCAACAGTTTATCTTCCAAATAAGCAAAGAAAATGTGTTTAATGAGTCCCCAAAGCATGGTACGTGCAGATGGGGTTGAAAACTGCCTTCGGCAATTTTTCATCTTCATTGTAATGGGAATCCCTTGGAAACAAGTTTGAGAGAGTGTGTAAATTTGACTTGTTCCATTTAAAACATTCTTGGGAAGACTAGGCATGAGATGGTGAATGAAGACATTGCAAAGTTAATAATTTGAGAGAGAAACCCTTATTAAAATAAAACAAATGAGCTGCATATGCCATATTCATAGGAGATATACGTTTTAATAAAATGAAATAAGCTTCCAATGTGTTCCATATGGCTCTGTGTTGAGTGGAAGACAAATGTGGGTAAGACGTGGCCCCTACCCTGCAGGAGCTTGGAATCGAGTTGGTTACTGAGACAACACTTAGACAGAGAAGCTGTATCACAATGAGAGAGTCTCAGTCAGAGAAAAAGAAGCATCTGACTGACTGTTGAAGGGGGATGGAGTGAAAAAGAAGCATCAGAAGGGGGGTGGAGTGTGCAGGAGGAGCAGAAATCAGGTTCCAGGATGTTTTGGTTGCTGTCATCAATTTTTCAGAGGCAGTTAATAGCTAAATTCCCAACTTCTGCCCCTTGTCCCATTGCTTCTCCACCTCCTCCGTTCTCAGAGGTAAGGACCACGTGGGGATTGGAGTCTATGCTCCCAAGTGAATCTTTATGACATAAGTTTAAATGAAGAGCTAAAGCAAATGTAGCAAAATGTGAACTTTTAATAAATCTGGAGAGTGGGTATTTGGTTCTATCATTTTTCTGTACTTTACTGTGTCCTTGAAATGTTTCATAATTTAAAAGATTGTAAGTGAATAGTATGTACAATGTGTAACTAATAAAATAGACCCAAGAAAGAAAAGAAGGAAAGAAAAAAAGGAAGCAAGAAGAAAGGAACAAATTTTAAAAAGAGAGAAAGAAAGAAAAGAAGAAAGGAAAAAGGAAAGAAAGAAAGGAAGGGAGGAAGGCAGGAAGAAGAAAAGAAAGAAAGAAAATAAAAGAAACTAAGATTTACGAGAAGCCTAGAGCTGTAAGGTCACTTTGCATGGGGAGAGTCAGGAAAGAGTCAGAAAGGCATCTTCTTGCCAAGAAGATGAAGTACAACTGGGGTCCTGAAAAAATGGAGAAGAGAGAGGATAATCAGAGTGGGAGGAACCCTGCTAAAGAACAGTCTTATCTGTAAAATGAGGAGTTAGACTTCATAAACTCTAAGTTCTCATTCAAATCTGACCGCTGATGTTATGTTCATTGACTCAATCCACAAGCAGTGTTTGGACACCTGCCATAATGCTAGACACTGCGGGGATTCCTGGATGGGACATGGCAGGGCGGCTGTCCTCCCCAAATCACCATCTCCATTTTCGTCATTCATCATCCTTATCTAACAGTCTGTATCAAGTCTTATTTATCCTCCTTTTAGATGGAAACTCCTTCTCATATTTCTCAGTATCCCCCTTAGGGTCAAGATAGGACTATATATAATAGATAAGTGGATACTCGTTAAATACTCACTGAATGTTTAACTTATTCATTTAAATAGTAACCGAGAGGCTATTATGTCCTAAAGCACAAATGGGAATACTCTGGAGATGCAAAGTTAAAATAATCTCTACTTCTAAGGAGCTTTCAGTCTGGTAGGGGAGATAAATTGGTATAACTCAATTTCTGCAAAGGAGGAAGCACTAAGAACCAAAAGAATCGTGGAGAAAGGGTTACATGAGTTAATTATTGCATAAAGTGACATATACACATCCAAACTTCTGGTTTCTGTCAGAAGTATATTCAATATTCTAATTTATATAACAGACATCCTACTTTTGGTGGAGGGAAGGCTTAAAAATACAAGGTACCACTTCTTGTTAAATGGTTACATCTTTCTCACCTCCCCCTTCTTCCTATGCCTCCATCACATATTATTTAAACTTACTTTTTAACCCCAGAAGAAACAGAAATGAAAACAGACATCACCGAGTTAATCCTTTTTAGGTTACTCTATGTTGTACATTTTTTGAAATTTAAGATTAGGACAGAACTAAATGTTTTTCAAGTTCAACATGGTAGTAACTTACTCCCAGCAAGCCAAACACTGAATTCAGATTCAATACTCAGGCACTTAAGAATGTGTCTTCTAACAGTGACAACGGCATTCTAAAAACTGAAGACAAGTCTGCTGTAAGAGATGTCCCTGCCCGGATAGGCTCCCTTGGTTGGAGTGACAGGCAAAGCAATGCTGAGCTAAGCTCATGTCCCATGACCTTTCTGTCATTGCAACCTCCGGCTTTGGAGCCTTACACAGGATGCCAATGTAGGTCAATTGGTGTCCGAATGATAATAATGATAGTAGCAATAATAGGCAACATTAATTTGGAGTGCTTATGTTATCAAATGCAAGTTCATGTGCCAAACATTACTGAAACGTTGGCGTTTGGAGCAGAGAAACGTTTATTGCAGGGCCACATGAGGAGAAAGAGTGGCTCGTGCCCCCCAAATCCTGAACTCCCTAAAGAATTTCAGCAAAGCATTTTTAAAGGCCAGGTGAGGGAGGAGCGTGGTTGGTTGTTGCAAACTTCTTGGTGCTGGAATCCTTTGTTCTCGCAGCTGTCCACGTAGGTCAGGTCAGAGGTTCCTGTAAACTTCCAACAAGACAAATGTTATTCTCTGTTCTGCAACTTTTTATTTCTATATGAATGGAAAAGTGTTACACCCTTAAAGGTCAGTGCCTTGAGGATGGGCTTCCTGTATATTTCAGGCTATAGGCAACCTTCTTAACTTGAAGCAAAAGCAACAGAACACACAGGTTAAAGTAAAAGAAACAGATTCAATGTGGAGTCAGATTTGTTCTTCCCTATTAGACTTACTATGTGCTTACACTGTTCTTAGCACTTGACACAAATTAACTCACTTATCCTCACAACAATCATATGAAGTGGATACTAATTTGAAAAACAGAAGAAAAAACAAATAAAAACACTGTTTCCTTTTTTCGCTGTTGTTAAGCTTAAAGGTCACTTCATGTTTCTCTTCTGTAGGTCCTGAGTCAGTCCACATAAGTGAAGACTTGCGTGTTCTTCCTGTGTGTGTCTGGTGGCATCTGAGTTAAATTGCTTTGAATACACACGTCAACATCCGTCAGAGGGAAAAAACAAAGGTAATAGGCTGTACAGGTAAATACCAAGGGCAGCACTACATATGCCTTTGACAAGTTGTAGGAATGTGATCTGTCTTTTTTCTTTCTTTTTTTTTTTTTTTTTTGAAGGGGGTAATACTCTTCTAGAACTTACCCTTTTACAAAGCAATCGTTTGTAATAATTCTTTGCAAGTATTTTAAACCCTCTGTTTAAACCTAGATGTCCATGTTATTAAACTCTATTAAGAGTGGTTTTTTGTTTTTGTCTTTTAATCTAAGCACTGTATTTGGGAATCATTCATGGACAATTAAAAAAAAGCCTCATTTTGCTTTTTTGATGAAGGTGATATAAAAAACAAAGTATTGGCTTCTTGGGAGATGCAAGGATCACAGCCCTCGCTGACCTGGCGGAGTGGCCTCTCAATATCCTCGGTGGGTTGTTTGCCTCTCTTTCTTGGTGAAATGAGATCTTTAAATTAATTGTTATTAATCCTTTACTTATTATTTAGAAATTGTTACAGGACATTGTTCTTTGTTGATTTGTACTTTTGCACAAATAATCACTTTCCAACGTTCGCACTGTAAGTTTCCTTGGTCTGGAAGTTTGTCAGGAGAAAGAGCTCAGGTTTGGGAGTTCAAGTCCCACCCCCAACCCATGTCACTGTGAGTGGGTTACTAGTTCTTAACCACCAGCCTCAGTTTCCTCACTATTAAACCTGTAACATGCTCATCTGGTTAGGGGATTTGAGGAGGAAACAGGGTCAGGCTTGTGGTGTACCATAAGGGTTTAACCACTGTTCATTTCCTTTGTTTTCCTAAGCCACTCTCTCTGTAATTCTAGTTTTTAATCTCCTTAAATTCCACTGCTCTATACTTACACAAGAAGCCAAATTAAATAAAAACCCTGGCTCTTGACTTCTCCATGTTATCACTCCTGTTGTTTCCACCAATTTCTGAAAATAGAAAATAGTGATTACAAAGTCACAATTGTATTTTGTAGCAAGTAAGATAAGATTTTTTCCCCCAGAAAACAGGATTGCCAGGGAACACTCTCTTTAGTTCCTGGAACTGAAGCATATTATTTTCACCAAATCAGGTTTTGTAAAACCTGCACAATGGTTAAGCATATGTTAGCTTTTAGAGTCATCTCTAAAAACTAGAGTCAACTCTAGAAACCGCTGAAGGACCCTGGCTAAGCAGGACCTCTGAGCCTCAGCTTCCTCATCTGTGAAATGGGGGCAGCATCTACCTTGTAAGGTTGTGGAGAAGACTTAGTGAGGTACAGGGCTTGGCTCAATGCTTGGCACGTGGTGCAGTGATTTGAAGCTGTTATTTTATCTGAAGATTAGTGAACAGTAATAGTCTTTTAATTTTCTACCAAGAGGTAACTTGTATTATCTTGGAAAATTTATGAGAAAACAAAAAATCACTGAACTGTAATTTCACCAGAAAGCCAGCCTTGCCCCATTTAATCACTCACTAGCAACTTGACCTTGGCCTGGATCCCGCTCGGTCTCAGTTTCCCCACTAGGAATTTGGGTACAACATTTGTCCCACCCACCTTGCAGTTTTATCACTCTTGGTGGAGACAGTTGATTTGCAAGCACATTGTAAATTGTCAAGTACTGAACCAAATCTAGTGAAGAATCTTCTTCATGTCTCTTTTCCACGTGAGGAAGAACTTGGACTTTGGGGCCAGGAGGTCTGGAGTCTGATGCCATTTTCTCCCCATGCTGGGCAAATTACTGGACCTCGTCTGCCTCGGTTTACTTGTCTGTAAAATGAAGATAATAATAGCAACTCATGGGATTGTGGTATGGATACATGTGCTAATGAAGTAAAGCACTTGGAATAGTGACTGATGTGTGTAAGAGCTCAATGATGTTAGTTATTAAATTCTCTACTTTACAGTGGAGGGGTTGGGCTGCCTTATCTCCATCATGCCTCCTAGTTTAAACAGTCTTTGAGGTTTACATGTCTTATTTTGTAGAACAAGAAGTATTCTGAATGTTCTGGCACTTTTTTGCGGTAATAGTCTTCTGCTGATAGCATTAAAGTTCAAATGTATAGATTTTTGGAAATTTCCTGATTACTTGGTATTCAGGTGAAGCCCCCAATTTCCCATCAGCTGCCACTTAATAGCACCTCCCTAACTTTTCAGAAACCTATGTGTGGCCTCAAATTTGTCTGGTATGGGTCTGTGATTCACACACTGTATGCCAAGGCACCCAGCATCACAGTGAATTCATAAGAGACTGTGGGGTACTGTGAAATTTGGGGGGAACTTGACATCTGTCAGACACCTCATGATTTACTCCCCTTGTGAATTACTAGCTGGAGACAGTCCACAGTTGCAACACGATTGCACTAATTCCTTTTGATGATACCATATCTTTTTGAACCTGTGTTTTCTGAGGCAGCTGCTGAATGGTAACAATGTGTCACCCCAAAATATGCCTGTAGGGAGTTCAGGACAAAATATGCCACTTTAGCATATCGGTTATCGAGCTGCAGGAGCTTGAAAAACTGCAAATGCAGGGGAAAGGCTTTCCTTGGACCCTCCTTATCTGCCTAAAGATAGATCCTCCAAAAGGAACTCAGTTGTCCTAAATCACCTCGCTGGGTGTTTCATCCACCAGGGAAGATGGACTCTTGTCACTGGAGAAAAGACTAGAAATCAACACCATACCCAAACTTTGTCACAAACTATTATATCTCCCCTCCATTCTTCGAAGGGCCCATTCATCTTTCCTAAAAATCACTTAGTCTCCCTGAAGAGGTCTACATCCTGCCTTTCCTTTCCCTAAGAAGATGGCATTTAAGCCTGAATTTTAAACCACCTCAGAGAGTTACTCATTTTCTCTGGGTATCTCCCATGTATCCATGGGGTATACATGTTAATAAACTTATGTTTGTTTTTCTCTTGTTAATCTGTCTTTTATTACAGGGGTCTCAGCTAAGAATTCAGAAGGGTAGAGGCAAAATTATTTTCCCCACTCTCCACTGTAATACAAATAAAGTATCATGCGAAAAAAATCAATGGCAAACAGGAAATGAGGGTGGTGGTACCCCGAAACAGGTGCACCCAGGGCACACATCCCAGTAGTAAGTAGTTGTCGTTAAGAATAATTTTTTTTTCCAATTTATGTGTATATTTTTTCAACTGGTTATTGAGTTAGTAAGAATATAAATATGTATTAAGTTATTTGGGACCCAACTACTTAATAATAAACTTCTTTTGGCCTGGAATGCTAAAACAAATTACTGAGACACTGAGAGCACCAGGAACCGAGAAAATTTGGGAATCTCTTGGGTATATCCCTCAGTTTCAGGGTTTTCTTTGAAAAAAAGCACATGTGCATGAAATAGGGCAGGGTCTACAGTTCAACCAGCCTCTGGAGGTTGATGAAAGCCTGAGAAAATTGCCTGTGGAGGTGAAGCTTTGCAAACTTAGATTTATCTGGTGTACACATCCTTTGATAGTCCAAAGAAAGGCAACACAGTTGATACAGGTGGGGAAATCAGATTTTCCATAATAAACTAGATGCGGTCCCTTTGAAGTCTGTTCCATTTTGGCTTCTTGAAAGTTTCTCTGCACTAACAATTTGTACTGATTTTAGCTGCTGATGGATAACATTGTTCTGTGAGTTCTGATTAGCACATGAATACCTCCCACTGTGGGCCTGGCGGAGTGCACAGCAAAAACATTTGCAGTTGAATGTGTACTTCACCAGGGTCTGGAGTTTGAAGTCTCAGTCAGTTTCCACATCTCCTCCAGGCTCTACTGGGACTCTTGCCCAGGTATGAGTCCCCTGGGATGTATACGTGTCAGGCTCACAGTTTTGGGCTACATCCGTGGAAGGCCTGGGGGATGGTGAGGAGAGAAGCTTGACTCCGTGGAGTGTGTGAAAGTGTCCACGCCTGTCCTCAGGCATCACTTTCCTCTGCTTTCACTACTTTCATTTTCTTTTCATCAAAGTATTATTATGTGCGCACCAAGAAATCAGATATCAATGGAAAAGTTCATAACACAAAACAGATGACTTGCCCGTCCTCTCCCTTCCAAACCCCATCTCCAGTTCCCCCAAGACAATCTCTTGCACCTATTTTCTGAGGTCTTCTATTGGTTACCTTTGTAACTACAGACAATACACTTATAATGCACTTCCCTGTTTCTTTGACTTGTCAATTTTAGACAATGATTTTTGACATCTTTGGTAGGAGGAGAACTTTCTCTACCCCAGCAGTCCTCAAACTTTTGGCACCAAGGACTGGTTTCGTGGAAGACAATTTTTGCACAGATGGGAGGTTGGGGGGGATGGTTCAGGCAGTAGGTAGTGCAAGCGATGGGGAGTGATGGGCAGTGATGGGAAGCGGCAGATGAAGCTTCGCTCGCTCGCCTGTGCTCACCTCCTGCTGTGTGGCCTGGTTCCTAACAGGCCGCAGACCGCTACCAGTCTGCAGCCTGGGGGGTTGGAGACCCCTGCTCTACCCACTTCATGTCTGTATAGTTGGTGCCTGTGAATTAACTGGCAATGGACAGATTAACAGGAGAAAAGCTTATTATGCCACGGGAATATTTAGTAGCAGGTAACCTGCTGAGTAGCCGGAGGTAAAGGTTTGTATACCAACTTAACAAAAAAGGGGGAGGCTAGGACTTTAATGGGAAAGTACGAAAGGGTCTGTTGGTTGTTTTGATGCTAAAGGGTCACTGAATTCTCACTTCCCAAAGCTAAGGGCCAGTCTTCTCCCAAACAGGGAGCAGGGGAGGAGGGGTCAATGGCAGGTGTATTTTGGGGAGGCTCAGCTTGAGTTTAGATGCTGTTTCTTTCTGTGGGGGCTGATCGCCCCCAGTTTAAAGTAACTGAAAAAAGTTTTCATGCCGCTTTGGTAAGCTGTTAACTCCTTCGTTTCTCCCTTTTGAAATTTCTCAAGAAGTTTCACAGACAAAAAGCTCTGTTGATTGCTATGAAGAGAAGACTCAGTTTAGAAATTGGGACGTGAGCAATCTTCAAAGGGAAAGAAGAACAGATTAGAATGAAGAAAAGTAAAGATGAATGGTTGGAGCAGACTATAAGCCCAGTTTCTGAATCTAGAGGGTTAAACATTGGGTTCAAAGCATGTTCAGATGGTGGGGTGAGGATGCCAGTGGCAATCCAATGGATTTTCTGGTTTTCAGTTTGAATGTCTTTATTCATGGCCTCCCACACATGACCTGATGGGTCGATCAGTCCTTGGAAGTTTTTATCAAGTCAACCAGCTTCAGCTTGAAGGACTTTTTCAGACCCTTGGGGAAAAGGGCAATTACAAGACAATCTAGAGACTTCCAGGAAGATCTGGGCAGTCAGGTCTGATTTCAGTGACACCAAGTCAGTAGGGTGGGAGAGAAATTGAAAATGTTCATTTTGAGGGTCATAACTCAATATCAAAGTAAGCTAGAAGAGTAGAGAATTTGGGAAAGACCAACAAAATGTGTAAGATGGCATGATCTAGTCCAGTTTACAGGTAGATAATAAAACCTCACAGAAAACAAACAGGACTAGAATCTGATAACCCACAAGGGTGTGTTATAGTTTTCTATTGAAACATCTCTCTACATTTACCTCCTTCTTTAGTCATAGATAAACAAAGTAAGACTATTCTTGCTTACAAAATAAGTCTTATCTCATTAAATTTGGCCTGATTATTCATAAGGGCAGCAAGAGGAGTAACTGACCACACAGGCCTTTTAAAGTTTGCTTTGCTGGAAGCTAAGGAGTCTCAGATTGCACTTCTAAAGCCTCTTGAGACCAGAAAGTCAAACCAAGAACTTGTCATTAGACTTCACATGCAGAACCTATAGATTTGTGTGAATCCTCTTCTTGCAGTCCGCTGAGTATCTTATAGTTCTTGGGCTTGCCAGGAAGTTACCTTCCTTAATTACCTGTAAGGTTGGGAACCCTGAAAGTCAGGTACCAGGCTGGTATTTCCAAGAGGACTTTGTAAGCATTGGCTCCATAAACGCAACGTTACTTCCACAGAACCGAGTGCTCATGCCTAATTCTATGCACATCATTCTCAAATATGACTTTCCAGTCAAAGCCTCAATTATGTAACTAATGTTTCTAGTCATGTCTTAATACCAGGAGGATAGATTCTTACTGAAACTGTAAATAATGATATTGACATGAAAATAAGAATACTCAATAAGAGTTTCTGAATTCTGGAGGAATCAGGCAGAAAGAAAAAATCATGTTTTATTTCTGTTTACAAAAGTGTAATCTACTAAATTGTTATGACTTATGGATAGCTTAAGAGAAAAGAGAAAGGAGTTCCTTACATCTAGAAAATAGAACATTGAAGAACATGCAATGTTCCAAATGAAATCCATAAAAAATCATAATTATTCTCCATCACTTCATTCACTCCCATGTAATTAGTTCTTGTCCTGCTTGTTCTTGGGTTAGCAATTTCATGAACTCATTGGCTTTTCCACTAGAGTTCTTGTAAAACCTGACTTGGTCCAGTGGTATGATCTCAAAGTGAATTAAATAATGCTATCAAAAACCTGTACCCCAGACAGGGCATTGTCTTCTTCCTGGGTTTCTGAGACAGTTCATTTTTGCTGAAGTTTCACTTTGGTCTGTAGCTGATTGCAAGTGCTTTCACAGAAGAACAAGAGTAAACCCATAACTATCTGTGAATGACGAAAAACTTAGAAAGGGCGTGGTTTATGATCTAATGAGAGCTCATTATAAACATAATGCAACTGACTAAGAAATTTGGTTGTTTCTGTGACATAAAACATTTTCAATAGTTTCTGGAATTATGACTGATAGCATTATACCATTGTTTTCTACTATCAGGCAAAACAACATAAGGACCTGTCATGAACAGCAAGGTCATTGACAAATTTCTAGGAATTGCATATAATTCCTGAAATATTTACATTAACAACATTTACCCATATAAAAATAACCTAGGGAAGGTTCAGTATCTCTTCTTATTAGACAATGCTTTTTATACAAGTAAACTTATCAAGTAAACCTAATTATGTTCTAACATTTCTTTTTTTTAGAAAGCGAAACAAATTCCTTGAGATTTTCCAGATTCCCTCTGGGAAATCTCTAAGTCAGCTTGAGATAAAGATTTCATTTAGAATTTGCTTTGGGGGAAGGCAAAATATCAAAAGTTGTCAAAAATGTCAAAAAGTTTGAACACTTGATTAAATAAGATCATAGGTCACTGTGAAAAAATACTTTGTTATTTATTTAACCAAAGTGATGATAAAAGATTTTAAAGGTAAATATAGGAGGTAACAGTTTTGATCAAGAAAAAACCTTAGCTCTTTAACTAATAAGAAAATTTGTTTCTCTTAAATTATTGAGAACATGATAAAGACAACATAGGAGATTATTCTGATTAGTCACAGAATCTGTTTCCTAGATGGATTATTTTAAGAGCTAAAGAAAAACCTTTTACAATCTTTCATGAAGAGCAGATTAATAACCCAAGAATTTTAGTCATTTTAAGAGACAGAAAAGTCTAGTTTTACATCAGTAACCTCCTGATATTATTTTTTCATAAATTTTATTTATTTATTTATTTTTGACTGTGTTGGGTCTTCGTTGCTGCACGTGGGCTTTCTCTAGTTGCGGCAAGCGGGGGCTACTCTTCGTTGCAGTGCGCGGGCTTTTCATTGCGGTGGCTTCTCTTGTTGTGGAGCACGAGCTCTAGGTGCGTGGGCTTCAGTAGTTGCGGCACATGGGCTCAGTAGTTGTGGCTCACGGGCTCCAGAGCGCAGGCTCAGTAGTTGTCCCACTCGGGCTTAGTTACTCCGCTGCATGTGGCATCTTCCCGGACCAGGGCTCAAACCCGTGTCCCCTGCACTGGCAGGTGGATTCTTTACCACTGTGACACTAGGGAAGTCCCTAACCTACTGATATTAAAGCTCATTTTAAACCCTCACAGATAAATCTATTTGATCTAAGCCAGCTTGAGCACTTTTTTTCCCCGCATACTTTTTATAGCTTTCTATGTCCATTCAGGTTTTTGTTCTATTTTTTTGTCTTTCTCATTGTGAAACAACCTTTAAACAACCTCTAAACAATTACTTTAGGACAAAATTACTTTCTTTTTCCCTTAACAAAGATACATCTTACATTCCTTGCATACAAAATTGTTTCCCTCCACTCTTATTATTTCTAGTAGTTTCATTTATATATATTAATTATAAGTTTTTACTATGAGCAACCTTTATTATGCAGAGAAAACTAGGAAGTAGACCATTGTGAATTGTCTGTCATGTATCAGCATTTTATAGCGATTAGCAAATTTTATGAATATATATACCATTTCACAATTTCTATAAATATATGCTTCTTTAAAGTAAAAAAAACAACAATTTCAGTGTGGGAAAAGAACATGTTTATTAACAAATCCAAATATCTCTAGTTTCTTTTAACAAATAACTAATCCAAATATCTCTAGTTTCTTTTAAAAGTACAGAAACTTATACTCAGAATAAATGTTTTAGTAGTTTCTTATTTAGAAATGATTTATATCTTTAATGAATATCTGTTACTTCATGAAGTATAACTCTAAGTTTGCAAGTCACCAAAAAGGTTTTGGAAACTATTTTTAGGCAGATATGTAAAAACATAATTATTTTTCAAATAAAGTGTGTTGGAACAATGACTCAATTTGATTAAATTCAAATCTATAAATTTTATAATCTTAAACATACAGTAGATATACTATAAGCTTATTTGACTACTTAACCCAGGTAGAATAAAGATGTTTGCTTGGACTGTATTTAATTCTGACAACTCTGAAGAAATACCTGTTTTTATTAAATCAATTATATCGAACTAGCCTTATTTGCCTAAATCATAAGAACTTGAAAAGCATTTGGACTAATTTCTATATTTCTGAGAATTTTAGGAATATTTTATTTATATAAGTGCTTATTTTTCTCTAAGCCAATTAGAATACAGCTCCTTTAAAAGATTTTATAAATTAATTTGGCACACCATCTGGAGGTAGGAAAATACCTCATAAACATAATTACATAAACATACAAACAGATGCAATTAGAGATCTTTGGCTTTCATTCTAAAAGTTTAGCCGATTTAGGCATAAACAGTAACACAAAACTCACTGGTTTATATCAGAATTCATTCTCATCTTTGCATCTCTTTATATTTTTATCCAAGTTGTGCTTCTGGCAGATGCAAGAAGTTAAGGTTATCTGCTCAATATGAGGGCTAAAGCTTTTTAACGAATATTTGTAGCGGAGATTTTTAAGATTTTCATTTGCCCTGATACATAATCTTAAGGAGGCTGTGGACTAAATTCTGGAGAAGGGGCTGAGGAGGCGTCACACAGCTGTGTAGGTGTCTCCCAAGCTCATCTGAGTGGATGAAATATTCAGTCTATTTGCGATTAGCCTCTTTAGTTTGGGGTGGCTGCTTTTGGGGGTCCCTGAGTCCCTTGAGCGCCCTTGATGGAGCAGGGAGCCTAAAGCTTAAGTGACTATAGGGATTTTAAGGGCAGAATGAGAAGAGAAAGGTGTTAGAGGATCCAGTTTGAGAGATATTAAGTTTTCTCAAAGAAGCCATTGAAATTCTAAATTATCCTCAGTAAGTCACGTGAATAAGAAAGGAAACAGCTGGTGCTGGAGTGGCTGAGCATATAGTCAGCAGGAGTTCAAGAAGCGGGGATGGCAGTAAACTGCACTTACTCAGAGGAGACCCTGAGAAGATAGTTCCGGGTGGTAGGAGATTACATCTCATAGGCAAAGAGGAAGGGATTGTGCTTGCAAGCTTTTTTAGAGCAGATGGTAAAGAAAGTTGCCCCAGTATCAACTGAAAAAAATCCAGCTCCTGATCCTCTATTTTAATTTCAGTGGTAGGTTCTGGGGGTGTAACTGAGAATTGCTGACCCTATCAATTGCCTTCAGTCATGGACCCACCAATCCATGATACCAGATGGGTGATACTGAGATGGCAATTCTCAGCACCACAAAGGCAATCTGATAGAAAAGAATTTGAATTTAGACAATCACAGGGGAGCTGGACAGTCAGTAAGAAAGCTCGGGCCCTCAAACTGGCAATTGGCTGCCTCTAGACATAGACCCAACAGTTTGTGCCCCTTAGCAGGGAAAAGCCAGAAAGAACACTCTGGCTTCCAGAGCCAAGCTCGCAGGACACAAAACACTTTTAGTCGGGACAATACAAAGTGGTAACACGCAAGGCAGAGAGAATGGCTATATGTGGGAGGGGCTGGTCCAACTCTAAGAATCAAATATCCAAAGAACTAGTTTTAAGCAAAAATTTTATCCTGTAAATCTAAATTTTAGAAAATCCCCCTTTAAAAATAGAGAGAGAAACAGAGGCTCTTCTTGCCCTCCCTTGACCAGACCTTGAGCAGGGATCTGGGAGTCTGATTGGCAAGAAAGCTTACTCTTACCTGTGCTGGCTTGTCAGAGCCCCTAATAGCTGAGCTGTAGGCTGGGGGAGTCCCAACCATCCCCATCCTTATTACCAAAACTATTGGGGAGAAAACTTTTCCTCTATCCATTTAGGTCTATTCCATGAGGGGCTGCAAATTAACTGGCAATAGACAGATCAACAGGAGAAAAGTTTACTATGCATGTGGGAGTACTCAGTAGTGAGTAACTCACTGAATAGACAGAATAAACCTTTATAACCAACTTAACAAAAGAGGGGTGTGGTTTAGAGCTTCAGTGTCAAAGTATAGAAGATTTAATTGAACTTTTTGGTGCTATTGGGAAGCTGAGCTTTCACTTCCCAGTGCTAAGGGTCAGTCCTCTCCCAAACAGGAGAGTCTTGGAGGGGAGTCAACGGCACCTGTATTTTTTGTGTGGCTCTGCTGAAGTTCAGATAATGTTTCTTTCTGTGGCTGCTGATGGTTGAGATGTTTTCAGTTGAGAGTAATTTTCATACCACTTTGGTGGACTGTTAATGCTGTCACCCAATGCACACTAGGAGGTTTTAGCTAATGAGTTCTCCACCTTCTCTCTCCTGACATCTTCTATTGTTTAATATTTGTGCGATTGTTTTTGGTTCTTTTACTGGTTAGCCTTACAACTTTGAATAATGTATTTAATCATTAATTCTTGTTTCAGCAACTTTCAACTCCATTTTTATGATTAAGATATCAGGATTCCTACCCCCATCCTTTCCCCATTTCCACTCCCCACCTTCTGTCACTTACACTGAAGTTTACCATCTTCAGGTTGATCACATTTCTTTCTTTCCTGTAACCACAATAAAAGTTGATTCTAAAAGTTCAAAAGCAGCAAACAGTTCTAAGTAAATGCTACTAAATTCTGGCTAAGTGATGTGAGTCTCTTTAGAATGGTGATGGGTTCTCTAGGGAGAAAATACATCCCTACCTGCAGATCCCTTTGTCACTCAAAGGAGAATGTTGTTAAAGCAAGATACAGTTTTTTTTTTCATATATTTGATCATTGCTTCAAATTGTGCTATAATTCATCTCACCTCTTATTTGGACCATGTTTGCGTTTAGATTTTTTCCCTAAAGTTTCTAACTATTTTTCTTTCTTTCTCTTTTTCTTTCCCCTTTCCTCCCTCCCTCCCTTCCTCCCTCCCTCCATTCCTTCCTTCCACTGTTATCTCTTAACCCTTTTCTAAGTTCTCCATAATATTTTTTATTTTATTGAATCTCCATCTTCTCCCTTTCTCTTTATTTCCTGGAGAACTCCCAGAACTTCCAAAGAAACAATGCATGGGATATAAACCTTCTGAGTCCTTGAACATCTCAAATTACTTTTATTCTCTCTTCACAGTTGGTCACTTATTTCCTGGTAGATACATTTTAGGATTAAAGTTACTTCCATTAGAAATCGAAAGGCATGGCTCTGTTATCTTCTAGTCACCAGTGATGCTGAAGAGTATCTGATTTTTGTTTCTTTGCAGGTAATTTATTTTTCTTCAGTGGAAGTTCTCAGGGTGTTCTCTTTATCCTTCATACTCTATAATTTCACAAGAATAGGTCTAGGTCATCTTCATTTGTTGAGTTGTACCCTCAGTAGGCCCCTGCAACCTTCATCTGGAGAAAATTTTATTTTTTATTACTTCTTTGATTGTTTCTTAAACTCTTGCTCTCTTTCTAGGACAGTTATTAGATGAACTTCCTGAATTAGTCCCCATGTCTCTTTATTCGTATTTCTATTTTTTTCCTCTACGTTTTGAGAGATTTCTTCTATTTTGTTCTCTGGTACTTTTATTGAACTTTCTCAGCCCTCATCAGCCATACTTAAAGTCTCTGACTTTCTGATTTTGTATTTTTTAATGGCATGTTTTCATTGTTTGGGGATGGAAAATATCTTTTTGAATAGGATGCTTTAAAAGTGCTTCCTTGCTCCCTGAGTTTTTTCTGTTTCTTCTGGTTCTTCTTCTTTTTAAAAAATCTCTTTTAAAATCTTTTTTTTTTAATTTTTATTTAAAAAAATTTTTATTGACGTGTAGTTGATTTACAATGTTGTGTTACTTTCTGCAGTACAGCAAAGTGATTCCATTATACATATATATACATTCTTTTTTAATATTCTTTCCCATTATGGTTTATCATAGCATACTGAATATAGTTCCCTGGGCCATACAGTAGGCCCTTGCTGTTTATCCCATTTCATATATGATAGCTTACATCTGCTAACCCCAACCTCCCACTCCATCCCTCCCCCAGAGGTCTCCCCTGTGGCCACCACCAGTCTGTTCTCTGTCTGTGAGTCTGTTTCTGTTTCATAGATAGGTACGTATTTGTCATATTTTAGATTTTACATATAAGTGATATCATATGGTATTTGTCTTCCTCTGTCTGACTTACTTCACTTAGTATGATAATCTCTAGGTCCATCCATGTTGCTGCAAATGGCACTATTTCATTCTTTTTTATGGCTGTATAGTATTCCATTGTATACATGTACGATATCTTCTTTAGCCATTCCTCTGTCAATGGACATTTAGTTTGTTTCCATGTCTTGGTTATTGTAACTAGGGCTGCTATGAACATTGGGGTGCATGTATCTTTTTGAATTAGAGTTTTGTCTGGATGTATGTCCAGGAGTGGGATTGTTGGATCCTATGGGAGCTCTATTTTTAGTTTTTTGAGGAACCTCCATACTGTTCTCCATAGTGGCTGCACCAATTTACATTCCCACCAACAGTGTAGGAGGGTTTCTTTTTCTCCACACCCTCTCAGCATTTGTTACTTGTAGAGTGTTTAATGATGGCCATTCTGAGCATCTTGTTCAGAATGAAGATACTTGATTCTCTTTGTATACCTGACGATCTCTGGTTTCCTGTTCACATTTAACGTAAAAGGACTGTGCAGCCTGGGAGGCTTCCTCTGGTGCTGTGTAAGCAGCCTGGTTCCCGGAGAGGCCTCTCCCCCCAGGAGGGATTCTTACCAGGCCTGTTGCATGAGGCAAAGCAGGGCCTGTGAACTGGCAGATTTTACGTCACCTGAGAGAGGAGTCAGCTGGGAGATTGGGGGCCTCCTCCATCTCTAGCCCTGAAAAAAGCCCTTATTCTGGGTCATCAGTATTCCCACTAGAGACCTAACTTCCCCCCAGATTTCTCTGATTTATATAGAGAAGATTTGGGTAGTGCTGTATTGGTGATAATGGTAGGGTAATCAATTTTTTTAGAGCCTCAATTTGGGACACAGTTGCACCAGACTAAAAACAAAAGAAAACCAAAAAACAGGCCCCCAAAACCCATAATAGTATAATATAAAATAATTATACCTAAGTGTGTTATAATTTAACACAAAAATATGAAAAACAGGTGCTTATTTGCAACTCTAGGTCATTCTGTAATATTTACTTTCCTGTTACATACATGCTATTACTTAAAATAACAGTAGGACTAGAAAACAGTGGCAATCAGTAGTATTTAATAGTAAAAGAATTAATAATAAGTAAAAAGTTAAAATTAATTGATAGTAATTAAACAAATACTGTGTAAGAAAATGTAATTATATTTTTATAATGTTTCTCTTTTTTGATACAACAATTTATCTTACCCTTTTTTGGAAACTATTTATTGTATATTTTCATTTTTTAGGCTATATTATTGTGTATTCCTAAGATGCATAAATGTGAGGGTTTTTTTTTAAAAAAGGGAAACACAATAGGAATAATTAAATAGTTATTACCTATATTTAATAAAAATGACAATGACATATGTTTTCTGTCCCTTGATACAGTTGGATATTTTTACTCTTTCTGTTTCCTTTTCCAATAATGCTTCTTTGAATTGCTTACAGCTTTTTCTCTTTTTTTTTTTTTTGGCCATGCCACGTGGCTTGTGGAATCTTAGTTCCCCAACCAGGGATTGAACCTGGGCTCTCGGTAGTGAGAGTGCGGAGTCCTAACCACTGGACCACCTGGGAATTCCTTGAATTGCTTACAGCTTTAAATAAAAAGCCTTCTTTTCTTTTATGTAGTAGTAAAACTGAATACTGTCAAAATTCACTGCCTCGCAGTGCTCTTATTAAGCCCACATTATACTGATTTCTGGAGTCAGGCCAATGTGATGGCCTCAAGCTAAATAACCCCTCAACAAAGGCATTTGGCCATAGGATAGTTAGGATTTTTACTTACCAGCACTAGCAGGTTTGTAGACTTGTAGGAATTTGTTTGCAGCTCTCCCAAAATGTTCATTCACTTTGTATCTATGGACTTTTCCTGTTGGACCAGCTCTCTGCTAATCAGGTCCTTTGCATTTATAATTTCATCATATAGGCTGGCCATCTCCAAAATGTCCATCATTTTAAAACACTCTGAAGCACGTCGGGTGTCATCATAAATTAAATCTCTCTCTGTGGGGGAAAAATACTTTAAAAGCACAGAAGTAATTTGAACTTGTGAAATCAAAGCTGGATTCCAAATAAGTTATGGTTTTAGCAAACAAAATAAGAAACTCCTATTTAACTTGGCTGCTCCTTTCCAGTAACAGATTTTTGAGTTTGGAAGTAGTCTTATTTCCCAAAAATGAGTCATTTCTTTTTTTCTGTGTGACTTTTTACTGCAACCTACATTTCACATCAAACAACTCAGATGCGGTGAGTCTCACCCTTTCTAGGACGCTTACGGGCTCTTCACAGATCATCAAACTGTTTTGCAGAAACAGCACATGAATTTCTGTTTTACTGTAATCCTCTTCTCCATTCTCATCCCCAGTGTGTTTCTAAGCACTCTTGTGTTTCCACGTTCCTCTTGTCCCACATTTAGAGAACATGATTATATGGGAGGACAATCTTTTTACTTAATTTCTGTGGCTGGCAACAAAAATAGCCGTCTTGTAGCAAGAAGAGACCTCCTTACAAAATACCAGAAATCTAAGTGCTTCCGCATGTTCTGAAGAACCTGGAAAGTGATCAAAAACTTTTCATTACGAAAGCCTCAGTATCACACAGGTAAGCAAATCACATCTTTTTTTTTTAAGCAGTGTTCTGTACGAGGTGTGAAGGACATTTGACAGCTGAGATCTTTCGTTTTCTTCGGTAAGAACTTTACGCAGGAAATGGAATTTGCCAAAATTTACATTTGTGTTGTCTGCCAAATATGCAGCTAGAGGAGGGAAGCTGAGTGTTTTTTGGACAGGATTGTTGATTAAAATGGTTTGAAATTCCATTTTTGAAATCAAAGTGCCTAAGAACTAGGGGGAGAATTTTTTTAGTTGTTACAATTTGATGCTTCATTTGATACACAGTAAAAAGCATAATCCCTGGTAAGATTTTACAGAATGAGTGGAGTGTTACAGCATTAGGGGCCAACACAAAATTTATCAAAATGTTCCCTTTTGTTTGCCCACAGGTCTTTTCAGTTGCATCTTCTTAATCAGAAAATGTAATTTTACTATTTTACTCAATTCATAGAGCAATCAAAAGAAGAATACAATACTATGAGCTTTTTTGCATGGTGTACTCAAGATAATTCAGCAGTCACTATTTTTGACTGAGCATTGGTGTCTTTGGGGAAACAAAAAACTGGATGGATTTAGAAGTACTTGCCTGTCTCATCCCAGATGTTTGAGGTCCAGTCTCTAGGAGTACTTTCATGCCCTCTTCTCCACAATGACCAAACTCTTTCTGGCATGTCATGCAGTGTGCCCTGCTTTGGTTATTTATTTCCCTGATCCAGTTGTATGCGTCCTTCTGTCTGTCATTAAAATAGCACAGCTGTTTAGTCTCGTTCAGTGATGTCTGGGTCATGCGGGTGTGAGTTCATTGATCTCATTTTGATGACATGAACTCTTAGAAAACACTATCACAGTATTCACAGTGTGAAATGTTAAACAAGCACTATCCCAATACAAAGCACAGCCATTGCTTCACGGGCAAAGTCAAAGTTCCAGTGCATTTGAATTGCACACTGGAATCTCATTGCTCAGGGGATGAAACCACAGAGGATCTAACGAGTGAACCACAAATGGTGGTCACCAACATCAGCGGTCAGGAGAGGTGAATGACAATGACAACATCTATGAAGGCAAATAATCTCTGCCACGTCCACTTGACATTAAAGATAGTGCTGCTTCAGTCCCTATTTTGGGGGTCACTGTATGGGTTTTATACTTTCCCCCCAATCTCCTGCACTCCCAATGGAAAACCAGGACTTTCCACATCTGGGAGGGATTTCCCAGATGGTGGGACTTTCAGTAAACATCCAGGATAGTCCTGGGCAGAGTGAGGCAGTGTTTCTAGAAAGATCTGTCTGTGCTCCATGGGGAAGGAGTGGGTGGGATACAACCATCCCCCATATAGACCTGTCTTTAATCCTCAGCTTTCAACTTCATTTCTCAGTCTTACCCCTCGAGGTGACTCAGCCCTCAAGATCTCCAGGTAGACTGACAGACAGACAGACAGAAGCATGATCTAGGCTAGACGTTCTCAAACATGTTGGTCTCTGGACTCTACATTCTTAAATATTATTGAGGATGCCAACGAGCTTTTACTTATCTGGATTGTATCTGTCAATGTTTACTGAATCAGAAATTAAAACCAAGAAATTTAAAAAATAATTATGTATTCACTGATTTAAAAATAATAATAAAATCATTGCATGTTAATAGAAAAAAAGCATATTTTTTTCATGAACAATAACTACATTTTCCAAATCAAAACAGTTTAGTGAGAAGGATGGCTTTGTTTCATTTTTCTGCAAATCTCTTTAATGTCTGGGTTAATAAAAGGCCCCTGGGTTTTCATTTCTACTTCTGCATTCAATCTTGGTTGAAGTAGTAGAGAAAATGTGACTTCACACAGATATGTAGCTGGAAAAGGGAGGAGTATTTTAGTAGCCTTTCTAGATAATTCTGTATACATATTCTATTCTACACCAAAACTTAAAGGTCAAAATTAATAAAATTAGTAACTTTACTGTTTCAACCTGTAACAATTGTTGTAACATCCTTAGGTGAAATTGACTTTTTTCCTGCAGGTGCATGGGAGTGAATAATACAATGACTTCTGGGACAGTATGGTACCTCTGCCTGGATTCATGATGAGACCTCTGCAGTTTTACCCACCATTGCTTTTGGACCATCAGTGCAAATGTCAACAAATGAAAATGGCCAATAGGGTCTTAGTATTATCATGAAAATATAATAATGACATTACCGACAGCCCACACTTTGAGAACTGCTCATCCAGGCCATCTCTTTCTTGGCTTACTTTATCCATCCACTAACTCCCATTCACTTTCTTTCAGAGGTATTTTGAATTCTCTTTTTGATCTAGGTTATTCCATTTTATGTTTTCAATCCTTATTACAGTGGAATCCCACTGCATTTAGAGAAAGCAAGTATGCCTGGTGTATAGAAACATAGGGCTCACATAAGTCCTTTTCACTGTTTGCCCAAGAATCATGAAATTCATAGGTAAAAACTTCAACAAAGGTGAGAGTTGTTGTTTTGCAAACATGCTCATTTCTTAAACAGAATCTTTTAGAAAGTTCAACATGAGGAAGCTCTCTGTTCTCATTTAGGTAGACTTCAGCCTCAGCCAGAATTGGTTCTCATTTGTAAGCCTAGGTGGGCCTGCTTAGAAACCCCCTGTGATTGGTCAGAACATGAACCTGTGGTGAAGAGTTTATCTTCCTTTGATCCTGTACAATAAAAGGTTGACTCAGCAGGTCCAGATTGTCCAAACCCTACACATTCCAGAGAAGTTCTGCCCCTTGACAGCTGCCGGGAGATATACTCTAAACCCTTGAAATATCCTGCCTGATCTCAGGTATCTCTGTTTACCTGGGGCCCTGATCCATGGCCAGATTCTTTATGCTAACAATGTGATTTATGGTGGGGACCTTATCAGTCTGACCTCTGGAGTGACCAGAGACTAAGAAACCAAATTCAACTCTGTGGACACTCCATGCCTACATGACTGACCCCCAGTAAAAATGCTGGACACCAAGGCTCAGGTGAGCTTCCCAGATGGCAATGCTCCATGGTGTTGTCACACATTGTTTGCTGGGAGAATTCCACACCGTGTAAATGCATGGGGAGAGGACAACTACAAGGTCATGCGTGGTCTCTTTTCTGGGCTCTGCCTTATGTGTCTTTTACCTGTCTGATTGTAACCTGTATCCTTTTGCTATCATGAACCACAACTGTGAATATCATCGCTTTTCTGAGTTCTGTGAGTCCTTCTAGAGAAACACAGAACCTGAGAGTGGTCCTGGATCCTGGGGATCCCTGAGAACAGATCCCTCCTGCCCATTCTGCTGTACCCAAAATTATCTAAAAGACAGAAGCTAGGCACAGATGCTGCCTGCCTGCAAGGAGTTCATGGTTTAGTAAGAGAGGAGGTTAATATGCCCAAAGTAAAGTACAAGGTACACAGCAAGGAACACTGTCAGATAGATCCACAGGGTCTCATGGTTTAGAAAGGAAAAGGAATCCATCAGGCTGGGGGTATTTTGACACAAAGGTGGTGAGGCTAGAAATACATGAAAACTCACAGAACAAAAACATTCAAATTACCTTTGGAAATAGAATCAATTGTTAGTCAAATGCTGAATCAGAAAATCCAATGTCTGTAGTTCTTCCTCCCTGACCTTTTCTTCCTCTTTGTTTTGTTCTTGCTTGAATTCTTTGCCATCTGGCTGGCTCTATCCAAAAAGATATCTAATCTTTTTTGCACTTTGACAGAAACTCATTCACATCAGGAAATTCTGCCTCCCAGGTATTTGCTCATAAGAGCCTTTTATCTGTAACTGGGGTCTGGGACTGCTCTGTCTCTGGTTAGAGTAACATCTGGCAACAGCAAGATAATATTTTCAGACAGGTGGAGAGAGAATTCTCCTGGCCACGGAGCTAACTGTTGCCAAGGCTGCCTGGGAATGTATATCTGCTTTAGTTCGTTTGGGGCCAGAGATGGGTTAGAAGGAAGAGTAGGGTATCAAGACATCTCTTTTCTTCTTCCTCTCCCCCGCCCCCAGTTCTAAACATCTCATCTTATTTCTCAAATCCAAGACTCTCCCCCAAAGGTTTCTCCCTGTAACATTTCCCCTCCCCTTCATTTCCTCTCCCTGTAGGTGAGCATGACCTTGGGAGCAGGTACCCACAGCCAGAGACCTGGAGTTTCTGACATCTGGGCTCTCTCCTAGGGCATCTAACCTGGGGGAAGTGAGCTGGTGGCAGCTGCTTGATGACAGTGTGTGTGTGTGTGTGTGTGTGTGTGTATTGTGGGGTTTAATTTTCTGTGTTAAGTAGACGCTCAAATAGAACACTTCTAATTTTCCAGTTCTACTTCAAGATGCTATGGATATTTGATTAAATGAGAGCTGGGAAATACAGAGAAACGAGTCATCATTGATGTCAATTATAAGTAATGCAGAACAGCAAGCAAACAAAACTCTGAAACTTGGTGTTCTGGGTAAGAACATTACCAATAGAAGTCATCTATGAGCATGACTGACCATTGCAGCTCATTCACCCTGCAATATAATAACACTTATATAGAGGCGGCAACATGCCATTTTCTTGGTTTTATTTTACTTGATCAATAAACTCTACATGATGCTCACTTTTCATTCATTTTCCCTTTGGATACAGTGGTTGTCTGCTCACACCTTCAAGTGAAAAGGGACATAGCCTGGGAAGACTCCGTTGATGGATGTGCCATTTTGGTGCTTTTGTGCTTTTCGCATTCTAGATGGTTTGCAGATTGCACGCCATCATCCATTCAGTGAATGCCTGCTGTGCGCCTGCCTGCTCAGTGCTGTTCCCCTCTGCAGGGGAGTCAGGGCAGGTGAGGACAGATGGGGAGGAGGTGTTTACAGCTCTTGCCAGAGGGAAGTCCTCTTGGATGGTGAGGAAGTGGCCGCCTGGACTGTCCCCCAGGGCAGCCACCCAGCATGGGCATGGCTGTTAAAGCCAGCGCAGGCTCCCAGCAGCTGGCAGGGATGGCTGAGGACCCTCCTGCCCTTGCCTTTGTGGGGTCCCAGTCCAATCCCCACTCCACCTGACTCCATCCTCATTTCACCCCACTCATGTTTTCTGTATTTGGAAAAAAAAACACTTTCCCATGAGCTCACTCTTTAGACATGCCCCTTCCTCATCACTTCAGGGGAGCTCCTGTACACAGCCCTACTTCTTTTCTTTAAGAGTATTTTATCATTTATTTATTTATTTTTAAAATTTTTATTGGAGTATAGTTGAGTTACAATGTTGTGTTACTTTCTGCTGTACAGCAAAGTGAGTCAGTTGTACCTATACAAATATCCACTTTTTTTTCTTTTTCAAATATCCACTTTTTTAAGGTTCTTTTCCCATATAGGTCATTACAGAGTATTGAGTAGAGTTCCCTGTGCTATACAGTAGGTCCTTATTAGTTATCTATTTTACATATAGTAGTGTGTATTTGTCAATCCCTTCTTTAGGACTAAATTCCATGCTTGTCCCCC